>NC_090593.1:1044609-1392812 GCF_017918235.1 Porcisia hertigi
CACTTTACAGGTTTTTTCGCTCCGACGCATCCATTCTGCAATACACCACAGGAGCTCAAGTGTCTCCTCTACGCCCCGGTCGCCTCCTCAGAGACCAGACACGTGGTGTACAAGAGAGGTGCACACCTGCGGAGGCAACTCCGAGCCCCGTCAGCTGAGCACGGCCCCTGGCATCGACTCCAGCCACACCGCTTCACGCATCGCCGTGCAGCCGCCCCCGATCAAAATCAAGGCACCCTGTAGTGTATCGTTCTTCGCGGTAGCGCCGACCCCTCCTCCCTCACCCCCCCCCTTACACACACACACAGGGAGAAAGAGGAAAGTGGACACGAGTACCTGTCAAAGACTCCACGGTGAGGTGCACCCCCCCCCCTGTCATCATCAGACCGTCCAATAAAAGAGAGGAAAGGCGGAGGGGATCCGCAAGACACACGAGAAAACAGAGAAAATAAGGAGGGAGTAAAGTGTGTATGTGTGTGTGTGTGTGTGTGTGTGTGTGTGTGTGTGTGTGCCCGTGCACAATAGCAAACGCCTTCGTTGTGAAGAGAAGAGCTAATGATGACAATGCCCATCACACAAGAAAAGAAAATGTACAAGAACGACATAGGGGCGTGGCAAGCGGTGCACAGTAATGCAAAGTCGACAGAGTGAAGAAAAAGAGCGACAGATAACGACTTCGTTGATGTCGCCAAAGGTGAGGACACACAGCTTCGCGTCAGACTAGATTCAAGAAAAGGGAAGTAAATAAATAAAGAAGCTTGACAAGGCCGACACGACCCGGGAAAATATATGTTTTGGTCAAAAACAAATCGTTGAAAGTTGATGTGAGTCGAGTGAGGGATGTGGCGGCGAACATGCCTGCTGGTGTGTAAACAAAAAAAAACGCATATCCCGCAAAGACCACATTTGTTCCAGTACCTGCTTGAACTGTTCGCCATTCTCCTTCCCATGCTCATCTACGCACTCACGCTTACGCTTCCGATACTGGGGGAGGGGGAGGGAGGGGAGGAGGGAGGGAGGGGGAGGGGGAGGAAAGGGGAACAGAAAAGTGCTCCCGTGTGCGTGTGTGGAGCTGTAACAGCAAAACACACAGACAAAAAAAAAGGGGGGTGAAGAACGAAAAGAGCGTGTGTGGAAGCACTGGACATACATACAATCACTCACTCACAGGGAAAAAACTCTACATGAAGAATACGCACAATTATAGGCAAAACGATTACTTTTTGGGGGGAGGGAGGAGGGGGGGAGGGGGGGATAAGAGGGAAGAGGGGGGAGTAAATGGGGATTCGAGGGGGAAAAACGATTTATATATTTATATATTTATATACATATACATATATAAATATACATATATACATAAATATATCTAGTGCACAAACAGCACAGCTCAGAGCCAGCACAGGACCAAATAAGCAACAGGCAAACACATGAAAAGAACGAAGGAAAACTGAGCACTAGAATGACTGAAGAAAAATGGGAAGACAGACGTCTGAAGGGGTGAGGCATATACAAAAATACACAAAAAAAAAGGTGAGTAAAATATAACGTCATCACCACCACCACCCGTCCTCCCCCACCCCCACCCCCAAAAAAAAAGACAACGAGAAAAGCGCAAAAGCTGCCAGCACCCGAGAGTACCATTAAAACCCATGGGGTAAAAGGCAGGAGTGCCAGAATCAAAAATGAGGGAAGAGAATAAAGACAGCATACACCAAAGTGTGATGCTCACCCTCACCCTCACACAAGAAAAGGGGGAATTCCCATACATACAAAATAAAAATGGAAAATAAGAGAGAGAAAAGTGAGCAGGATCACACACCCAAATATTTAAAAGGGGGAAGAGAGGCTTCATTAATTCGCCCCACATGTGAACACGCGGTGGTGCTGATATCGGAGGGGAGGGCGAAGGAGGGGGGGAAGAGAACAACAACAAATGGAAAAAAAAACTTCACCACGGAGAGGTCAAGCAAAGCGGGAAAAACGTAAAACAAGGGCAAGGGGAAAAAGGTGGAGGAGAAAAGGGGGACAGAAGAGGGGTTAGCAGTCATTCATACACACAAACACACGAAAAAAGGGAGGAGCGGTGAGGAATAAAAGAGCCGGGGAATGTGTATGAGAAATACATATAAATATACATATAAATACATATATATATATAAATACATATACATATATATACATATAAATATATATATGAAGTGCCTGTGAAAGTCATCAAAGGGGGGGGAGAGGAGAAAAGAACGGAGATGGGAGAAGGAGTGGGAACAGATAAACACAATCAAAAAAAAACGCTCTGGGGTGAGGGAAGAAAGACTCCAAATAAGACAAGCCGAACAAGAAAAAAAACAAAGAGAGGGGAACTGAATAGCCTGCGTGATCACATGCAAAGGGGGGAGGTAGTTGACAAGTCAGAAAAAGAGAGGACGGGATAATGACCACAAATGAGGAAGAAAACCTCATGAGAAATCGGGTGGCTAGGAAGGAGAGAGATTTGGCACATCCGCTGCATCGCCCTCCTGCATCCCACTTTGAGGTCGACACCCACGAGCCGAACCAGACTTATACGAGAACAGAGAGAGAACGGACTCCAAAACATTTGGCAGTCTCTTGAGGGAAGAGAGAAAACAGAAGGGGAACGTCAACACAAGTCATCGCCTCAAGGGGGCACCTCGTACTTTTTTATGCGCTCTCCAACTCTGTTTTTTCTTTTAGGCGGAAGGCCCCGGCTCAAGTACATGAGTGCGCGTGTCGAAGTCCGTAGAAAAAAAAAAAGATTGTCATTATGCAGTTTTCTCTTTTATATCTCGATGAGCATCTTTTTTTTTAATGCACATGACACAAAAATGGGATGATCAAATGGGGCTGACAATACGACGGAAAGAGGGAGGCGGACAAAACCAAATCACAAAGATCCGCTCCTTTTGATGATCATCACCAAAGCGCTTTTTTTTCTTGCACACACAGCGCGCATGCTCCGGCAGCTCGCGCCACTGGCTCGATCTTACCGAACGCCGACTGTGTCCCAGATAGATACACGGAAAAGGGGGAGGAGGGGAGGGGGGGGGGGGCAAAACTTTTAAAAAACACCCGTGTGAACAAAAACATCGAGACATTCTTGAGACAATGCCAACTGCACCTGCTTACATTGTTTTTTTTTTTTGCAGACGCATCTCCCCTCCCTGCCTAGAAAAGCACTTCCTCTCACCTATCCAGCCATCACCCAGAGCCCCTCAGTGTCATTACTTGGAACAGGCAACACAACAATAGTCGATGCAGATATGCTTTGTGAAACAAAAGAGTGATGTAAAATGACCCCCCCCCTTCCTCCCTTTTCTCTTTCTCCTCCACTTCAACACATCTCGGCTAATGTGCCACTCACGTCGACCGTAATGCGGCTTCAGTTTCGAGTCTTCTGCGGCACACCCCTTCCGAAAAAAAAAATGAGCGGGGCGCAGAAGAGTTGAAGCTGAAGTCTAGAAGAGACACACACGTCTGTCTCGTTCTCGGAGGGAAGGCCCCCACTTATTAGGAGGTGGAGCCGGGAGCAGTGGGAGAAAAAAAAGAGGAGAGCCGCCGATGGAGGTGACCTCACAAACCCCAAGCGCGTCTGTATTCGAAAATGTGTCATTAGGGGGCAGGGCATGAATTTCACCCTGAGCCGGATTCGTCAAGACAAACACACATTTATTCGGATTTTTTTAAATGGGGCAAAAGAAAAACTCAAGACATCCCTTCGTCCCACCCCTCCCCTCTCCTCCCCTCTCTCCTCTGGTGGGGGTGGGACGAAGGGGGAGTAGAGGGGAGAGGGGAGTAGAGGGGAGAGGGGGGGGGAGGGCTAACATGAAAAAAAAAGAGAGAGAGAAGCACATACGCAGTCATTTGTACGTCACAAAGGAACGGGGGACTGAACACAAAAGAGTGAAAAAGACAAACTGCCAGGGGAACCACCTCACAGCCCTCGCACATGTGCATACGTTCCTGTGCAGGGGGAAAAAAGACTAAAAGCAACAATGCGGGCGGCAAAAAAAAAAAGAGAAGGAACGCAACAGACAGAGGTCAACACAAGAAGAACATCCCTTCGTGTACGCATTCAAAAAAAAAATAAAAAGCAAACGCATAAGAGTGGAGTGGTTGGTTAACGGAGGGGGGAAAAAAGGTGTCGTAAAACCCAGCGCTGGAGGTGTCTTCTACACAAATAAACAGGCGCACACAAACAACTCATATACACACACAAATGTAGGGAGAAAACAGAAACAAATCGAAGCCCATAAGCAGCGGCGATCATCCCCCCCGTGAAGGGCGAATATATACATATCTATATATATGGAGGTGAGGGAAGCAACGCTTGGCACATATATATATATATATATCAAAAGAAAAAAACACCCACCCACCCCCATCCACGTCTTTGTTCTCCCTGTTTCATGAAGTCGCTGTTTTCTTGCGTGGGGGTGGGGATGTCAGGCGTTCTGCCTTTGAGCATATATGTGTGTGAGGGATGCCATGTGAAATCAGGGCATACATAGCCAACGAAGAAAAACAGGGAAGATGAAGGAAAAAGGGGAGGGATTTTTCCAGCAAAGCCACGCCGAAGGAAAAAATGAGAGCGCATTGTAGAACGCGGCGCAAATGAAAAATAAAAGGGGAAAAGAGAGATTGAAGGAGAAACAAAACACACACGCACACACGTGCACACGCACACACGCACACACGTGCACAGAGGCGCGTAAGCACGCAGAGAGACACGAAAAAAAAAGAAAAACAGAGGGAAAAGATGTACAAAAATTTTCTACGAATGCGTATCAAAGAAGCAAAAAGAAAAAAAAACATAATCAGGACAACGACAAAGATAAGCATTAAGAAGAATAAGAAAACTCCCCGTGTCATCAAGAGGGGAAAACCGGAGGGAGGGGACAACGCATAAGAGAAACCACGCAAACAAGAATATAAACATAAATATATATATAGATGCATGCTTAGACACACATTCGCTAAAAGCGAAAAAGGCGGTGCTCCTGTCGGGGAGGAGAAAGGAGAGGACTGGGAGTGCATGAACGTGATCACAGACACAAAAAAGGGGGAGAGAGAAGGTCATGAGGGGGGGGGGGGGGAAGCAGCGAAAACTAGAGTGTGTAGAGAAAAGGATTCCACTAGAGAAGGGGAGAACTACACATTTCGAGTGAGCCGCTGCATCGACCACCAAATTGAGGCTCATCAGCACGGGCACCTATTCACGTGATGGCACCACAATAAGAAATGTATATATATATATATAGTGTGTGTGCGTGTGCGCACGCGCCTCTCTATATACGGCGCACTGATAAGTAGACAAGTCCGGGGAGAGAAGTAACGTGTAGAGAGCGCGAAATGTGAGCACTAAAGACATCTCGAATTTGTCCAGACTCGCTTGTCCAGACAGTACAACTATCATCTGCTGCAGTAAGTCGACAAAGAATATGCACACTTCAAAACCAGACACAGGAACACAGGCAAGAGATGTCAAAGAGTAAAAAAAAAAACAAATGATCCTCTGCATCACACGTATCCAGTGCGGGGAAACAAATATCGATGGAGAGAAATACAAACAACTAGGCAGCACATGGCGGAAGGGAAAAAAAAGAGGGGAGATGATGCTTGAATATGTGCCCTGCCATTCTTCCAGTGAATCCAAAGCCCCCTCTGAAGATCACAACTACAAAAAAATATATATGTATGGCAAGCGCGAAAAGCAAACAAAAAAGAGGAGAAACGATCCGGAAAAAAAAAAGTGGAACTCTTGCAGCCATTGCATAGTACAGAAGAGTGCGGATGACGAATACACACACGCACAATGGCAAACCAGAAAACAGAATCCAGAGATCCGCCGCCAATGCCAGCGAAATGTCTCTCTTCATGTGCTGACGTTGTGAATATGAGCTATGGGTGTCTCTGAGTATGTCCCGGTGCCCGAAGCGCACCATTCACGGAAACGACAAGTCGAAGTGGTCCCTACAAAGTGGGAGTCGCGAACACCGACGTGGCAGTAAAAAGATAATGCGAAGAAAATCTCTGCGTGCCCACAACTTTGCCGATGGATCCTCATCTGCTCGTGTTAAAAACTCCCCCAGCTCGTCCGTGGCGCCTTTTTCCTCCATTATAAACTGCGAGCACCCCTTCTTGGATCCAAACCTGACGAATACACACGCTTTGCAGCCCACCGACTAGTGGGTAATGAATAGTAGTAGTGGTAGTAGAAGGGAAAAGGGGGGGCGTGAGCCTCGTGCGTAAATTTTTCTTCTTTGCTGCGCTATTTGATATTTGGTGTGTCAGTCTGCCGCGAGCAACTCATACCAAATATGCGCATACAGCAATGGTTCACCCCTGCCGCTGCGGCACCGCAGCCTAAAGCTGAACGGCCCCCCGACTATCCACCCGGCAATCGGCTCATGTCATGTGTATAACAGCCCTCACGGCCCCCTCTCTGCATGTGCGCCGCACATCAGCACACACGGCAATGGTGCAGGAGGTGTCGCATATCTCGCACGCACACGCAACTCCTGTTCGACTAAAACAAAGACGCTGCTGCTGTGTTTGCTTGCCCTTGCCACACCCGTAAAGAAAAGGCCCACATCCAAGCACACGGAAATGCCCTACAGGCCCGTGAGGGAACGAGAAGGGGAGGGAGGGGGGCGAAGAGAGGGGTGATATGCGGCCACTGCCGCATCCAGACTCCTATCGAGGGCCTGTCAATGTGCCGCACCAGCTAGCGCCGCGTGGCGCCCCCCCCCCCTCCTCAGCCCAGTGCAACTGCACAGGGTACAACACAACGCACGCATAATCCAGGACTAGGCCCAGCATCGCCGTAGCGCCGACACAGCAGAGGCACCAGAGCTGGAGGCGTGCCTTCGTTGAATCACCCACGTCCTTTGTAGTGAGCTGGACAGACCGCTATCACAGCCGCAAGCCCCTGTGACACAGGGCCAGCGCTAATCTGCCCCCGTCGACACCGAGCGCCCGGACCCGGACCCGGACCCGGACCCGAGGACGGGCTCCAGACCCTCGGCTTCCTCAAAGAAACCGCGTTCGACTTTCGCACCACACGGCTTCAAAGACGGCGTCAGCGGCAGTCGGTTGAGGGAGAATACACCAAATGCAGAGGGAGCCCCGTGGGCTGGGAGCTAATTCTCTTGTGTAGTGCATCGATGAGACCATTCATAAGCGTTGTCAACACACGCGTGGGCTCGCAGATCGCATCCAAGAAAAGAGGTAGGCAGCAGCTACGGACCTGCATCGGCATTTGGCATGACGTAGAAAAGTGAAACCAAACAAACAGGGGCAAGGGGAGAAAAAAAAATGCATGAATAAAAATACTCTGTTCACTCCACGGCTTCTTCTCATCCCGTTATCGAACGAAACTGAGGTGATGGAAGGACACACAAGGGAATCAAATGAGAGAAAAACAGAGAGAGCGCCACGCTCTTCAGAAGCCAGTCCCTCCTGTGCAGAGAAAATAAAAAACATTGTTCAAAATGCATTCAGAGGCGTGAAAGAAGTGCGGGGGTAGAAGAGGGAAAAGAAGAAGAAAACAAAACAAAACACCAAAAAAACGGACCCGGCAAGTTGTGGAAAAAAGTGTTGGACGCGTTTCTCTGAAGCGAGCAGCATAGTGGAGAAAAGAAGAGAACGGATACGCGATGCTGCTGGCCTCTGTGGGTATATGACCACACTCGCATGCGCCCGCCGCCCCTCGACCATCAGGATACAACTGTGACGGTCAGCCACCGCACTTCTCTTCTGCTCATAGTACAAAACCAGCGAAACGAAAGCAGTGGCTGCCTATCGTGTTTTCACTTCTCTTCCTCCCCCCCCCCATAAGAGTATGGATCAATATAGAGGAGCGGGTGGAGACGCATGGGCAAGACGGAGAAAAACAATTACGAGAAAGCTGAGTTGAACGAGTTCGCTGTGGGGAAGTGTGCTCGTATTTTTGTATGTGCACCTTGCGAGACGGCAACAATGGCATTGTTGCCTTGCCTGGCGAGGCACACAAGCGCGCCTCGCTCACCGACCCGCCTGCCTCCTTGTTTTCCTCGCTATTTCTCTCCACCACATTACAAGTGAGGTCTCGCTGCTGTGTGACACCTGCCTTTTGGGCCACGGGAAGGTGTGATGAGAAGAGCGAGGCAGAGAGAGAAGAAAAAGGCGGAGAGAGCTAACGGAGAAATCCGGGCAGAGAAAAAGACGGGAGGAGTGAAAAACACGGGCAAGTTAGCACGGTGGGGATAATACAAAATAATCAAAGCGCAAACACAACTAATTGGCGGAAAGACAGACACACACGAGAGCATTTTTGTTTTCCTTTAGGGAGTTAGTGCGGGGAGGGAGGGAAGCGGATGAGACGATGGGCCACCACCGCCACCTAAACCACCCCTGACGACGACAAATACAAAAAAAAGGGGGTAGCGCCGGTAAACGGAGAGAAAAAAAAACGTTCAAGGGGGAAAAAAAAGAAAATGAGAAACGTGGAGAATGAAATTAAACACGACAATGAAAAGGAAGAAGCAATCAAAATCATGGACTGCACCTCCACCATCAACCTATTAAATAAAAGAGAGATACATGGGGGAATGGAGGATGGGTGAGAGGGAACCATTGAAAAGGAAGGGCAGTAGGGATGCGGAACCAAAGAGAAGTGCACCGCCCCCCTATTAGTCAGCGAAGGAAAGGGGGGGACAAAAAAAAATGAATGGTGGTGATAACGATACCGGCGCAAAGAAACATGAAAAACATATAAAATTAAACGGCAAACACAAGCACACATAGCCGACATCAACTTAACAGCAAAACATTTTTTTTTTTTAAAAGAAACCGAGTGAGCGTTCAGAAATGCGCCCTCTCTCCTCCCCCTATCGTTTATCTCCTGTGCGTCGGGTAGCAGAGTGCGTGTGTGTGTGCGTGTGTGTGTGCGTGTGTGTGCGTGTGTGTGTGTGTGTGTGTGCGCGTGTGTGTGTGCGTGTGCGCGTGTGTGTGTGTGTGCGTGTGCGCGTGTGCGCGCTTCCGGCAAGCGCACACCTACATCGGAGGGGAGAGGAACGGAAAGCGAAGCTCCTGCGAACCACAGACCACGTGTCCAGAAAAAAAAGCTATACAAGTGTTGGAGGGTTGCATGGGGTATGTGTGGCGTGGTGACACGGAGCCACGCTGTGGCCCGAAAAAAAGGAAACATTCATAGACACTTGACACGAATACATTAGAGGAACCGACAAAAAAGATACGGACAAGGTGTAGTAGTACACTCAACCAGTCCTGCACGAAGATGCACGAATTTTCTTCTCCACAGACAAGCGTCTTTACACAGGCACATAGGGGAGCCCCCCCCCCGTCAGAAACGCAAAGCCCGAAACTCAAGAGTGTGCAATGGGCTACTAGCAGGTGCGCGCATGCACATACATGCACGCATACACACACTCATGCCAACACCCTCATGACATAAATGACCCACCGTAACGAGATAGTCTCCTCAAAATAATGTATGGGAAAAGGAGGAAGGGTGTTGAATCCAAGGGACTATCAAAAGTACGTAGACACACATAAGCAACAACACAAAGAAACACACAAAGATCTATGTTCATTGTGATGACCGATGAGATAAAATAGAGGGGGAGGAGGGGGAAGAGAGAATGAGGGGATTTGTTGATTTTCTTGATACTCAAATAGAGATAAAAAGGCCACAAAAAAAAAGAAGACAGGGACGAAAGAGTGAGCGAGGTGGACGACGACAACGACGAAATATCACCGAGGTAAGATAAAAAAGGGGGGGGAGAGGAGGTCGAATAACAAACTTGTATGACCTCCCGACATCAACTTCAAGAGAGATTGGGTGGAGGAGGAGGAGGAGCGGGGGAGGGGGGGGGGACGATGCAAAAAAAAAGATCCACCCGTACAACGGGGTAGGCGAACTTTTGGGAAGAGGAAGAAACAATGCGGGCAACGAAGGGCAAAGAAAAAGAGAGAAAATAGGCGGGGGGATTCAAGAGGAGAAGAGCCTTTACAGACAAGCACACTGGGGATGATAACGATGGAGCTCAGCAAAGACGACGAAACACCAGCAATATATATATATATTAAAAATGTGCAAAAGAGGGCAACAGTATCCCAATACGACTTGCTCATAGAGCTGCACTGTTTTTCCCCCTCAAAAAAAAAAGAACGCGTCCATGCTGCTGTAGAACATGAGGTCAACTTCACTCTCTACTCTCCCGTCTCTCAGAGGCCTCTCTCCTTTGGTGCCAGGCAGCGGTGTACACACGTTACAGCAATGCTAAAACCGATCATAGAAGCACAGTCCGTGCCTCTCACTCCAACCAAACGCACAAGAAGCCGGCTGACAACCGCCCTCAATTACGCATGTCGTCATGTGAATGAACTTCCTGGAGCAGCTCAGGCCTCCTCCACTTGTAAGTCAGCCAGGGTTGGGTGAAACATGGTCAAGCTACACCGGCACCCCACCTATCGCATGAATGGCACAGATGCTATCATTTCAAAAGGTCACGCCGGCACCACACCACCCCGGACAGGCCCATCCACATCAACAGCAGTAAATCGTGCTTACCTCCCTACAGTGTAGGGAGGAAAGGAGGGTTCAGTGCTAACAACAGCTGAAGCGGTTCGGCCTTTGAAGAAAAAGAGGGATGCCTAGTTTCCCCCGGGTGGGCGGGGGGAGGGCTGCAAGACCTTGATGCTACGCAGAGGTGTTCCTTTTCATCAGTGTCACCAATTTGTAGAAAAGAAACCAAGTCAATGCCCTCACTGCTCCCCACCCCCCCTTCCCCGGGAGAGGAGGAGGGAGGGGGCTCCCTCGTACTTTACGCTGCCTCTGTCATCTATGCTGCTTTCTATTCCTCTATGGTGTCGAGTGGATTCTCTGCCACACTTTTTTTTCATTTTCTGAGTGACCGATGGGAGAGGGGAGGGGAGGGGTGAGGGACACCACTCTGAGTGAATTAACCCATCGTGGGTACACGCTTCTTCTGATTGCATGGAACGACATATTCCCTTCTGCAAAGACCGCTCTTCTTGAATGTAAAAAAAAAAGACGCCGTAGTCATATTGGGATAGACCCCCTCCTCCTCCGCATTGATTAAAACATCGCACAGTCCGGTCATTACCCCTCCCCCTTTTTCCCTCTCCCCCTTCCTCCTCCCCCCCCCCTTCCCCGTTTGCTCGTGTCGCAGCATGCGGATAATAAAAGATGCACGCACGCATAATCGCAGACATACATAAAGAGGTGAGGAGCAGGGGAAACAGACAAGGACAAGGTGAAGAATTAAAAAGAGAAAACGTACATGAAGATGTGTGGGTGAAAAAAAAAGCTGATCAGGAAGAGAGACGGGTAGGTAGGTAAGGGTTTCATACATGGAAGATTAGGAGTAAGAGGTGGGGGAGAACAGAAGGGAGGGAGAGGGGGAGGGGAAGGGGAAGGGGGAGGGGGAGGAGGAGGGGGAAGGGGAGCAGGCACAAGTTGAGAAAAAACGGGAGAATCACGGGATGAAAAGGAAGAACTGAGGGGAAAGGGGGGGGGGAAGAAGGAAAGGAGGAAAAAAAAAAGAAAAACAGAGCGCCAAGAGAGTGTACAAGTGAGAGAGAAAGAGCGGGGTTGGAGGAGGGGGAGGGGGATGGGAGAAGAAAAAAACACGGAAGCGACACTCTTACACTGGGAAAAGGGGGGGAGAAGAAGAACATGGTAAGACACACACACACACACACGCGCGCGCGCAAGCACATTTACATCCTAGAAAAAGAGACATTTAGGCGGGCCTGCAAAACGGAAACGCATAGCAGTGACGCTTGTAGAAGGCAAGACGGGGTAAGAAAAATGATTAAAGCGTCAGGGAACAACATTGAACCAGACCTGGAGCGGATGAGGGAGACACCAACAGAGATTTTGGTCATAGGGGAGGGGGAGGGGGAATGAGAAGAGGTTGGGTGGGGGGGGGATGATGAACAATTTACATAGGGGAGAGAAAAGACTGCCTTTTTTTTCTTCTTTCATTTTTTGCGAGGGTAAGCAAAGAGATGAAAGAAAGAGAGGCGCACCCTCGCATACACACAATGGATTTAAAGGACGCACCACAAAGCGAAGAAGAACTGGGAAAAAAACAAACTGAAAAAAAGGTTACGAAACAAAACTCAAGGGAAAAGATAAAAGACCTCATCAACTTTTTACACCTCGAAAGAGGGGCGGCGGGGGGGGGGGGGGAAGAAGAAGACGCACTGTGTACACGTTCATATTCAAGAGAATATAATCGTCAATCGCTGTAAAACGGGGAGGGGAGGCACGAAGAACGTGTAATTTCGACTCAAAGGAAAAAAAAGAGAGACGCCTTGGGAGTGAAACAAACGTACGGGGGATAAAGGCATCACAAAATTTTAAAAAAAGATACAAAGAGATGCATAAAAAGACAGCTACACTCAGGGAGCAACAAACACACAAAGAGACAAATGGGGGAAGGGGTGAAAAGAGTGTCGCATCTCCTTGGAAAATATTTTTCCCTTCTTTTCAAAGACATAAGCCGAACACGAACATGAACAACAAAACTAAAAAACAATCACACAAATGAGATGGGACAGGGAGGAGGAGAGGGGGGGGAAGAAAAAAAAATGTTTTCCAATGAGGGCGGGGAGTGAAAAAAGGGTAGGGAAACGACGTTATAAAGGACCTCCAAAAAGGGGGCAAAAAGAAGGACTTGAAAACATTGACAACAAACCAAGGGAGTAAAAAAAAAAAACAGCGCACGAAGGGTAAAGAGGTGATGCTGATAGTGCCGCAGACAGAAAGGTACGCACTCACTCACACGGGCGCTCGCACACACACACACACACACACACATTGGCTATCCATCAACACCTATCATCATCGGAGTAAACATAAACTCAAAAACTATTCAGAAAGAAATGGAGATAAGAAACATGTAAATGACTCTAGAAACACGCTTTTGTAGACGTTGCCCGCTTGGATGGCTATGTGTAGTTTTTCTTCGGTGTCAATTCCTTCCCGGGCACCCAATTCCTTCAAGCTCGTGACACGTGCACACTCACACCATCAACCCCCTTTTCCTGACACCACGGACATGTTTGCGTTAGTACAAGCTGTCAGGCCCTCAAGACCCATATAAACGCGATAACGAAACATGCGAAGGAGCAGAAAAGCGATCGATAGACGCGCACCATGACACCTCTTCAGCGCCCACACCCGCATGCATGCAGATACACACACCCTGTCAACTAAAAGAGAGAGAGACTACACGAATACACCATCCGCGCTTCCCTAAAACGTATTCTGCTCTCCTCCTTCCCCCCCCCCCCTCCCATCAAAAAGACAAGAGAGAGTAAAATGCCTCGCCTCACAACGATTCCAAACAGCAGCGCAAACGAAACAAACACACACACACACACCAAAAAAAAAACCTTACAATGGCAAACAGGAGTAGGGACCTTCGTCATGCGCAGTAAATCTGAAGCAACTGGTGAAAAGACGGGAGGGGGGGGGGGGGGGGGCGGAGTGGTTTTCAGAAAGCTCATTTTTAGGAGCGCCAGGTATCCAAAAAAGGGAGCCCGTGTTCGATCTCTTTTCGGTAATGAAGCGGGAGTGAGTGTGTTTGCGTGCGCAATACTGATCGTGTGCCGCACTGGTGACGCACGAGCACGAGGAGGGTGGTGATGAGCGCCACGAGGACATTCTCGGCGACCCTCGACCTCATTTCTCGGCCTCGCAAAGTTCCGTTTGCGGCAACTCGCCTAACTGCACGAAGATGACCGTGACGTTGTCACGTGTACCCCGCCGCAGTGCCTCGCTCACAAGTTGGTCGGCAGCACTCTTGGCATCGGCCCCACTCGCCACGTACTCGGTGGCCAGCTCGACTGCTTCACTATAAGACATCGTGTCCCACAAACCGTCACATGCAATGATCAAAAACGCATCCTCCTTTACAAGCAAAACCTCAGCAGTGTCAGCGACAGCAATGATACCTGAAGGTTTCCCGTACGTGTATTCATTTAGCTTGAACCCCGCATCTCCGACTGCACGCGAAACGGCAAGGCTACAGACGCGAGGGTTGAGATGCGGGTGACCCACCCTGGAGTTGAAGATGCACCCGCCAGCCTTCTTGACCCGCGCTGCCTCAGCGTCGTTGCAGGCGGGATTGTGCTTCACTGTCAACAGCACCGGCCGCCCAGCCCGTGCGAGAACCACCTCACAGTCACCAACGTTGCCCACTGTCAGTACAGAGCCCTGGACAAGGGCCACAGCGCATACGCAGCCAGCGGAGCTCAAGTCTTCGGAACCCTCCTCCAAAAACTCGCGCTCTACCTGCACAAAAGCGTCGCTGATCGCCTTGCGCGGAGCTGTTTTTAAACACTGATGAGACAGCGTAATCTCGTGCAACCTAGAACGAACATACTCGGCGCACTGACGGCCACCGTGTCCGTCATAGACGCCAAAGAAGCAAACATCCGACCTCACCAGTGTCACGTGCTCGTCCTCCATGCTCGAGCGGATGCCTTGATCACTCGCTACGCCTACCCCCACGACTGACTGGTGCCTCTTTTCACCAACGGAAGGAAAGAACACGCTGCATAGCGGTGAGCAAGGGGAGCGGTGCGAGACCGTTGGCATGGTGGCGAAGTGCTGCTGTGAAGCTCTCAGGTCTCGAAGAACCACGCGATACGAATCCAACCCATCACGTGCGGAGGTATCCCCGTATGCGTGCTTCGTATCGGAGGTCGTGTCAAGGCTCTTACTGTTGAGGTACACGGGTGAGAAAGAAGTCGGGATGTCCAATACGCGCGACTTGTGGTGCTGAGCTCGACCGTTGTGCATCATATCGATCGCTAGGATAGTTGCAACGGGCTGCTGCGAGGGTCGGAGATCCATCACAGCACAGCGTCGGCGGAAGCGGCGCTTCGGGTAGGGGGGAAGGGGGAATGAAAGGGAGAGAAAAGGGGAATACCGAGAGGAATAAGCTCGGCTCTTGCACCCCTTTCCTGGAAAGCGAAAGAAACAAACGTAGATGGTGGTGGTGGAGGTGGAGAGGAGAGGAGAGGAGAGGAGAGGAGAGGAGAGGAGAGGAGGGGGGGGGTGCGTACTTGTCGGTGTCCTGGAAAGAAGCTGCGCGATGACAGCTTCAAACCGTGCGCTTCCGTCAAACGCCTAAGCGAACCGACAGAGACACTGTGCTGATATATAACAGATAAAGTGAGAGAGAGGGGGGGTGGGAGGGGAGAAGTGCAGAAACAAACAAAAAAATCGATCGCCACCCGAATCACACGTGAAAATCTGTGCACGCACAACAATAAGAACCAACCGCGTTGAGTGCGTAGAGATGGAAGAGGGAGTAGGAAAGAAAAAAAGGGGGGAAAGGAAGGTGAAGCTGAAGCACGAAAAGGAGCGAAAGCTATGCGCAGAGCAGTAGCGTGCGAGGAGAGCAAATGGGAAAAAAAGGGGGGGAGAGGTGCGAGGAGGACTAGGGAGGACGAGAAGTGGTAATCATACAAAATAAAGACGAAAAGCACACCCACGGGTGTGGAAACCAAAAACAGAGAGGGGGGGGCACGCAAACACGAATACACGGCGATGCGAAGGCGGCAGCCCTTTCGTTTTTTTTTTTGCTCGGTGGCGAGAGTGGAATGGATGAGGAAAAGAGGGGAACGGGTACAGAGAGTCAGGGCAAAATAGGAAACAAGATAATAGGAAGAAACCCCAAGTTTTTTTTAAAGGGAGACAAAACCGGTGGTGAGTAGTAGTGGGAATAACAGCAAAGCTGTGCGAGCACAGCCTACTAGTGTGACAAGTCAACGTGCGATGGAAGACCAGAGTGTGAGGGCGGAATGCAACCGCCAATGGCGAGAAAAGGATGGCGCCAAAAAAAAAAAAGAGGAAGAATAATTTCAAAAAAAGAGAGATCGGGGAAGGAGGGTGAGGGGATAGATAGAGATGTGTAACTGCTCAAATTATGCGCGATTTTTCGTGCAGCGGGGGAGACGAGCAGCAGCATGAGCGGAAGGAGAGGATGCCAGAGAGGTCTTCATGGGTGAGAGAAGTAAGGGGGGAGGGGGGGGCTCGCCTACCGTCTACAAAAGTCAGCATAAGTGGGTGTTTTGTGAGAGAGAGAGAGAGTGTGTGTGTGCATACCCGTGATGCTACAGCAATAGGGGATAATGATACGCTCCTGGTTATATTTAGGGGAGAATCCCTTTGGGCTTTCAGTACAGTGGGGCGCTCCACTTCCAACTCACACCAAACCCCTCTCCTTCGCTTCTCCTCCTCCTCCTCGCATACGGGTGCACAAAATAAAGCCCTGGCATGTGAAAAACAGCTCTTCTGTCCCTGTGTGCCTCCACCAGAGGAATTCATATTCGCAAAACGAAGGATTGGAGGCATCGTGACACTTCATTCCATGGAAGAGGAAAACACAAACCCCCCACTGTGTCTCTCCCCCCACCATAGTTGCTGCCTCCCCCCCCCCCCAGATCGGAGGTGAAGCGCACATGGGCATTTTGCTGACGCTTGTCAGGGTGAGGAATAGCCGTAGTGAATTTCTCTTTTTTTTTCGGGGGAGTATATCTGTGCATGCTCTGTTCGAGTTCTGGATGAAGATGAATGCAAATCATCCACACTAGAAAAGGTATAAAAGGCGCCCTAGATGATGGGAGGAGCGGAAAAAAGGGGGAATGGGAGGAGCGAAAAAAAAAAAAAAGAGCACCTGGACGAGGCAGACCGAGAGAGGGGGGTGGGGGAGACAAAAAAAGGGAAGGTGGGATGGCAGTGAGAGGGAAAAGAACAAAAATAAGCAGAGGAAACAAAAGGAGGGGGGCGAGTCATGACACACTTTTTCTGCTGTGGTATTCTTTCCCCCACCCACCCACTCCGAAAAAAAAAGGATTTCCCCCCCCCCTCCCCTCCCCTCCCCCTTTTTTTATTTTTGCCTCTTTGCTCTAGTTGACGCTGTTTGTTGTCGACATCGTCACTGGCGGTGACGACGTGGGAGAACAATGAACACGCACGCACAAATACAAATACACGCACACACCAAAAACAAAAAAAAATCGAAATCAAAAGATGAGACGACAAAAGAAACGCATCGACGGAGGGAGAACAGAAGAAACAAAAACGACGGGAAGAAGGAAACACACACACACAAAAGTGTGCGAAAGCCAAAAGAAAACTAAACGAAGAGGTGATGGGAGGAGACGGAAGGCGGTGAAAGGTGAGATCTCGGTCGTACAGAAAGAGAGAAAAGAACGCAAGAAGCAGACATGATACGCTTAACAAGCATAGCCCCCATGCACACCCATAGGCATAGGTGCGCTCCATATAAACAAAATGCATGCCAACCCACCTGCAAATACCAAAAAAAAAAAAGCACTGCCACTTCTGTGCACTTCTCCCCTGCGTTTACCTGCAAGCGTCGGACACAAAACTAGTGTATCTGTGTTATTATTGTTGTTCAGCCTTTTTATATTCTGCCTCCGCGTGTGCATGTTAGACACCTTCCTCCGACGCCTGCTCGTCTTTCCTCTTGTGGGGCCTCAGTCACAAGCAGAGATGATGTAGAAAAAAAAGAATGAAGCAGTGTCCATCTCCCCGCATACGTCGATCAACAATACGCCTCATATTGTAGCTGAGTCGTCACCACCCGCAGACATACAGAAGGGCAAACACATATCAATGGAGAAGCGATACACAGATCTCAGAAATGTATCTTATGGTCACAACCCCCTTCTCCCAAAAAAAAAGGGAGAAAAAGAAACGGTCTTGCCTCACCTCTGCCGTAAGAGCACACGCGTGCAAACACCCTGTGGCGTTCCACGACAAGCTAACACCTGTGTAGTCTGTGTCCACCCAGGAACACAAAATAGAACGTGAAAATCAAGAGATACGGAGTCGCCTTTTCATCCACATGCACCCAAAAGCAAGCGCACGCAGATGTGCACCTATCAGAACTGCAAAAAAAAAACCGTACACAGCCTCCTCCTCCTAGTAGCACCATTCCATTACACGTACAGACCTGCAGATCTACAGACAAGAAGGGGAGAGAAAGTGCAAGCAAGACGAAAGAGCTGAGAAGGAAGACAACAAAAAGGGGAACATACGCTTCACTGCCTATCTGAACACACACACAAGTACACAAATATACAGGCATCGGGGGTAGGGGGGGAACGGCACAAATAAATGTGCAGAAGAGAAAAAAGATCGTTTTATTGTCGCTCTGTCACTTTATAGAGGTCCATGTGCCTTTCTGCAGGCCCTTCCCCCCCCCCCCTCCCTCAGTCACGGTAGCATCCCCCTTCTCTTTTTCCAGCCGCCGCCCTCCTTGGCCAACTTTTCGTTATGTCCGCGCTGGGCTTCCCCCCAACCCGGTCGCCTGACATCACGGAAGGGGAAGGAGGACAGAGTGGAAAAAAAAAACCAAACGGATTTGATAACACCAAAGGGAAATGAAAAAATCCACAATGAAACGACAGACTGTAAAGAATCGGCCGAAGCGGAGCGGGGGGGGATAAGAGAAGACGCAGTGCTCCCGTCAAGGCCGACAGAATAAGAAAATGTAGTGCGAGACCGTATCGACCCTCTTCGTCTTCCTTCTGCTCGTTCACAACACCTCTCCACGAGCCTTCACATTCGTTGCCTTTCCCATTGTTTATACTGGCCCCCCCAATTCCATACAGACGTGCTCCATCACCCATGTCCTATCATTACAGAGGTACGCAGGGTCGGAAAGACCTACTAACAGACGGGCCGCTCTTTTAATGCTGCCTTTCGTGAGCTCTTCTCAGGTGCCTCTTGAGGTTTTCTTTCCTGTCTCCTTTGTCTGGGTGTGGGGGAAGGAAGATCATGAGTGCCGCGCTGCCGCAAGGGGGAGAGGCTAGATGGTTGCGCACGTTCGTGCACGCCTCTTCTTAGTGTGTTTGCCACGCGTCGCACGACACGGCTCAAGGCTCCTCTGTGAGATTGCACGCTGAAGTCGACACAGCGGCCTCCGGCACAAACTCGCGGGTGCTCATAGAGCCCTCTCGGCGCGTCAAGTGCACCAACATGGCAGTGACATTATCAGTGCTTCCTTTCGTGAGAGCTGCCTGAACTAACTTCTCAGCGATGCACTGCGCCGGCTCACCTCTCTGAAATCTCTGGTAGCAGAAGCCCACCACCTCCTCGTACGTCATGACATCCCAGAGTCCGTCGCAGCCGATCACAAGGAACTCATCCTCATCCGTCAGTCGGGTAACCGACGTCTCAGGGGTAGCGATCACTCCAGACAACTTGCCATCCGTGTACTTGGCAAGCTTGAAGCCTGCATCTCCGATGGCCCGCGTCACGGCAAGACTGACAACCGCTGGATTGTAATTTGGGTGTCCTACACGATGGTGGCACACTTTGCCGCCCACAGAGCGAATACGCTCCTCTTCGCTTGGGTTACTGGAGATGTTGTGTCGTACTGTAAGGACAATGGGCTTTCCATCACGTGACAGCACCACTTCGGCGTCGCCCACGTTCCCTACAACAAGTTTGTCATCTATAATCAAAGCCACGGCGCAAACACTTCCAGACTCGTTTGTTTCGGACTCGGAACGGGTGAGGAACGCGCGGTCGGCCTCTACGATGCCGTCGACAATGGCCTTCTCGGGATTCGTCCTCACCTCTGGATGGCCGAGGATGAGCCCGTGGAGGTGATCGCGGAGGTACTCCGCGCATTGGGTGCCACCATGTCCGTCGTAAACGCCAAAAAACGGAATTCCCTCGGAAAGCATTGTGTGCTGATCCTCCATAGTCTTCCGGGTACCCTGTTCGGCCCTTGCGCCATAGTCCACGACAACGAATGCGGTCTTCCGAATGCTACTGTGACGACGAAGGGGTAGTATTGTGGACGAACTCTGCCGCGAAGGCGGCGTGGAGCTCATGCTGGATGAAACAAACGCGCGGCTCTCCTCATGTGCCTTCCCATCAGCGCTAACGTTGACCGGCTGTGGAGTTGGTGCGTCAGCGATGCCCTTGGAAAGGGGAAACGCCTGCGAGGGCAAGACAGACTTTGCGGAGTCGCATGACTTCATGGGTAAGCTTGTTGGAGGAGGTGAGAGAAAGTGTGAGTGTCTGCCCACGGATGCACTACTAATCGTTGAACTGTTTCTACTCAGGGGGACTGTCGGTGGTTTGTTCTTGGGGCGCAGGATAGCCTTCCTCTTCAGGGTGGTGAAGGCAGTGGAGTTGGTGGAGGATGGGATATCGGAGTAGTTGGAAGAGTCCGATTTATGCGTCGCTTCCGCATCGCCCTTCGGCTGCGCTGGCATGCTTTGGCACCGATGCTGGTACCAAAAAAAGGTAGAGCTAATGATGAAAAAAAAAGACGCCTCGGGGAGAGAGACGCACAACTGGTTCCAGGGAAGAGTAAAGGAGGAGGGAACGAGGACCGCGCACAACAGATGAGAAAACGCAACGAAGATACACGACAACGAAAAGAAGAGCAAAAAAGGAGAAGGGGGGGGCGGTGTACAGGGGGAAAAATTATATATATATATATATATAAATACAAGTATTTGTGTGTCACGGGGGGCTTTTTGTTTTCGCGCGCTGTGTGTGTGTGTGTGTGTGTGCGTGTGGTGGGAGATTCGAATGCAACGCCTACGAGTAAGAGGCGTAAACAGAGTAAATCCAAAGAGAGGGAGCAAAAAAGAAAAAAAACGCAACCAGTCAGGGAGCAAGAACGGACGATGATAACCCCACCCCCCCACCCCCCACCCCACGCAAAATGCAGATAGAGCAAAAATGAAGGGGAACGAAGAGAGTGGAGCGGTGGAAACGCCAGAAAGTCAGGGAGGCGCGCGGCCACAGACAATAAAATCTAAAAGACCCGTTCTCGGAGAATCACCTGCCTGCACTGTGTGTGGACGTGCGTGGTATCCCCACCTTCCTTGATAAAGAGACGTAGGGGTAAGGGAATGTGGCTGGGCGAGTGAGAAAATATAGAGATGAGAAACACAGACAACGCACGCGTAGAGAGTGGGGTGACTGAGAATGGCTGCGATGATGCTTGCAGTACCCGAGAAGTGCCTCACACGCGAACAAAAAAAAAAGGAGAGACGTCACACGGTGTGTGACCGCAGCTTATTGATTGTGAATAAACCTGCAGAGGGGCTGGGAAGGTGAGCGTGAGCAAGATGAGCTCCAGCTTCGGGGTTTCCTCAATCTTCTGCCGTTGCGATGGCTGATACCTTTGACAAGAGTGCTTGCCTACTTGCTATCTGCGTCCTTCCTCAGAATATCGATCGGAATGTGTGTGCCGAGGAGGAATACTGGTGGGCAAAAAAAGGGGACAGGAGAAAAAAAATGAAGCACTTCCTCTTTTTCCCTTTGTATGTGTTTATGGGTGTCGATGAACTGTGGAGAGATGCCCTCGATGCGCGGCGGGCACCGCACTCTCTCACTGATGTATACTCACTTGTTACCCCCTTTTTGTTTTCGATCTGCGCCCCCGCCCCCACGCCGCTCAGAGAACGGTGCTCTCACAAAACGGCCTCTTCGTTCTTTATTTCACAAGGATACTCTCCCCTCCTTGTCGATCCCGGCCTCGTCACCTTTGCGTCGTCCTCTTCGCCCGCGCCCGTCGTTGTGTGAAAAATTCTCTCCCGATAGCGACCGCAAAAGTTTCAGGGTCGTCAGGTGACGTAAAATGAGACGGAGAAACCAGATAAAAATCAGAGAGAAATAAGGGGAAAGTGACCAACCTCAGCGGCGGTTGTAGTCAATTTGATTTCACGAATACACCCACGCACAAGCCCGCTCGCTCGCAGCGAGAATAAAGGGGGAATGGGGAAACAAAAACACAAGCAAACCTGATATGAGGGGGGGAGGGGGAGGGGGAGGGGTTCTAGTCGCAACGCGCAACGGTGTGTGTACGTGTGCATATATGTTGACCGCAGAGCAACAACACCAACCCACCCTCAGACCACCGCAACGAGGAAACCCAACGGCAACTCCCATGATATATGAATGGAAGAGAGCACAGCAAATTTTTTTTAAGGTCAAAGAAGACAGAAAAAAAAGATGTAGGGTCTTTCTAACACGGAGACTTCGCAAGAGTCCAGAAATGTTTGCATCTTCCTCGATGGCAGAAGACGAGAGAATGGAAGTAAAGTACCCGCCTGGCGTGACTTTGACTCAAACGCTTTTTTCGGCAAACTGCCTCAATTTTTTTTTTTTTTGGGGGGGGGGGGGTCTTTTCTCCACCCCATTCTGCCACGAGCAACTCATACCAAATATGCGCATACAGCAATGGTTCACCCCTGCCGCTGCGGCACCGCAGCCTAAAGCTGAACGGCCCCCCGACTATCCACCCGGCAATCGGCTCATGTCATGTGTATAACAGCCCTCACGGCCCCCTCTCTGCATGTGCGCCGCACATCAGCACACACGGCAATGGTGCAGGAGGTGTCGCATATCTCGCACGCACACGCAACTCCTGTTCGACTAAAACAAAGACGCTGCTGCTGTGTTTGCTTGCCCTTGCCACACCCGTAAAGAAAAGGCCCACATCCAAGCACACGGAAATGCCCTACAGGCCCGTGAGGGAACGAGAAGGGGAGGGAGGGGGGCGAAGAGAGGGGTGATATGCGGCCACTGCCGCATCCAGACTCCTATCGAGGGCCTGTCAATGTGCCGCACCAGCTAGCGCCGCGTGCCGCCCCCCCCCTCCTCAGCCCAGTGCAACTGCACAGGGTACAACACAACGCACGCATAATCCAGGACTAGGCCCAGCATCGCCGTAGCGCCGACACAGCAGAGGCACCAGAGCTGGAGGCGTGCCTTCGTTGAATCACCCACGTCCTTTGTAGTGAGCTGGACAGACCGCCATCACAGCCGCAAGCCCCTGTGACACAGGGCCAGCGCTAATCTGCCCCCGTCGACACCGAGCGCCCGGACCCCGGACCCGAGGGCGGGCTCCAGGCCCTCGGCTTCTCCGCCTGATAAATATCAAAACTGGATACGACCCCATGGGATAGCGATATGCAAAAGTTTTGCTTTTATTCGGGAAGGTGATAAGACTGTCAACTCTTCTGCCCGCTGGTTGGTGTGTTTCTTTTTTTTTTCACCCGCGATCCTCTCGCCCTCCCAACAGGGGTGTCATTGAAGCCCCTATGCGGAAGGCGTGCCCTTTCTTGAGCTCACCGCCAGAAGACGGAACACACACACTCACACACACACACACACACGAAGGTCTGAATAGAGAAGCGAGCGCTGCGGACTACACTGCTATCATATCAATGCACCTCCTTTGCCATTCTCTCTCTCTTCGTTTTGTCTCTAACTTTCCGAGTGCGAGTGTGTGAAGCGCTGTAATAGAGATAGGGAAAGATGCTGTGTGGATCCATCGGCCCACACGTCTTTCACGTCCTAAACCCTACGCGAAGGACAAGGACCAGCTCATGCAGGAGCAGGGGGGTGACACGATCGAAGCACCGCACAGCCCCATCCACCGAAGTTCCCTAACTGTAGGATGGCAACGTCCCCTGTTGCTGGGCTAAAAAAAAGATAATAAAGCGCCTGACATGGCCTTCCCCCCTCTTCTCCCCCCCCCGCCTACGCGCCTAACAGTGGAAAGGAGAAGACAAAAGAGTAGACCTGAGAACGTCATGCCATCGACGCAAGGCATGTGCGCAGGCCCTCATGACAGAAACGAAGGCGAGTGAATATGTCCCTCTCATGTAGAACGAAGAAACAAAGAAACGGGAAAAGGCAGATCAACTGAGGGGATGCGTCACGGGGGAGGTAAAAAAAAAGTCGAGCAGGCCCCAATCCGGAGGTAAACTACTACTCAGACACGCAAGGAAATACACATGCACATGCACACTCACCCCCCCCCCTCAATAAAAAAAAAAGGAAACATGCTGATATTCCTCGAGAGATCACTACCGAAACCCCTTCGAGTAACAGCGGAAACAGGAGGGGAGTGGAGGGAAGGGGGGGGACTCAATGGCAAAGAATGGAGACTGACGCGTGTATGCCTTTGTGGGCGTCTGCTTGCGGAGGTGAGCGATGGCTCATACCTCATGTAGAGGTGTGGAAGGGGAGCGCGAAACAAAAAGAGGACACGCAGGCGTCACGGCTCCAAAGATGCTAAGCCGCAACGCTGTAAAGTCAGGGGATGGAGTAACAAAAAAAAAAAGAGAGGCCTCATGGTGACCCAACCGAGTCATATACGCGACTCAAGGATTCGTGCACACAACTCCACAGACGTCTCGGGTGGCATACGGCACTGAACACCCATCTCTTCCCAGCAGCTGCTGAAGTACACGTCAGCCGCCGCCTCCTCCAACGTGCTGGGAATCACTCGCAACAGATCGATCAAGTCACGAGTGGGAAACGACTGTAGCATGACAGAGTCAGCGCCAAGCATTGCCATACACTTGAGGGCGTAGATGTGAAGAAGGTAGCACCACTCGTTGAAGACGTGTTGGCGGACGGAGGGGTCCATTTGCGCAGTCAAATAGTGAGTCCGGTCCGCGATCGAGTAGCAGGCGGATGAAAACACGTCAGAAAAACCGCATCTCTTGTACTCTTTGGACTGGTGCGGTGTGGGTGTCGAAGGGTTCCTGACGTTCGCGGATGCCCCTGGTTCGTTGCGCGCCCCCACCTGGACCGCCTGCTGCACCTCCAGACACGCCAAACGACTTCGCTTCAGCTCCTCAACATACCGACCTACATAATCCCACAAATCA
Organism: Porcisia hertigi; assembly: GCF_017918235.1. NCBI lineage: Eukaryota > Euglenozoa > Kinetoplastea > Trypanosomatida > Trypanosomatidae > Porcisia > Porcisia hertigi. The sequence goes on from NC_090593.1 coordinate 1,069,357, forward strand.
TTCCGCACCACCTTGCTGTCGTCCTCGCCAAGATCAAACACAGCTATGAACTCAATCAGCACGCAAGCGTAAGGAATCAACAACAGTGTCTCCGGCACAGCGCCCGCCAAGGCTGCCATGAAGGCCGGTGATGCGGTTACGGCGGCTGTGAGGGAGCACCTTCCCTGCGGAGCGCGGTCACCTGAAAAATCCTCTGTGTTAGCAGAGGTTGCAGGCGCCGTGGAGTTCGTATAGGACCCCGGGCCGCACGAGTGCGGCACTACGCGCTCCTGCGACGTAGCCACGACTGATTTAAGAAGCCCCACGGCGCGAGCATCGCGGGTGACGAGGAAGTAGAAGCTTACACCAAGCAAAACATGGCGCATGGCACCAGACACTTCGAGGCACACACCCCGATCCATCCCGCACGTGCTGAGCAGTCGCTGCAGGTTACCCAACAAACCGTGTGTCAGGCAACCGTAGATGGTGGAGCGAATCTGCAGCAGTGTTGCACCCGCCAACTCCACTGACGTGGCAGAAAGGTTGGAGAGAGACACTTCCACCACAGTGTTGCGTGCCGCTGGAGTCTGATGCAGCTCTGTCCAGCTCGCAGTGCGCTTAAAGTGTACCGCATCGACAACGCCCATCTGCTGAATCTCGTGTAAAAGACTCATCATAAACGGATTTGCGTTCTGAATCTCCACAGGGATCCACTGAGACAACATATCCGAGTAGCTTGCCGTGTTCGTGGACGATGTCGACAATGCGCCCGGAGAGTTATGCAGCTTGTCCAAGGAGTCAATCGTCGCCAGGGATGGCGCAGCCCAAACAAAGTCGGAGCACACCCGCAGCACCTCATCCACGTAGTCGTTGCGAAGCATGCACAGGGTGATCTTGGTGGACTCCACCAACTCAGTGAGGACCTTGCACGCCAAACACAGCAAGTGACCGTCACTTTTGCATGCCAGTAGCATTCCTTTGAGAGCGAAGTAAACAAGAAGCCGATAGTCAAAACGATCAAACTCCACGCCGCCAGAGATGGGTGGTGGCGTCGAATCCACATTCCCAGGAACGTGCGTCAGCAGCGTCGTCAGCATAGGTCGCACCATTCCACTGAACAGTGATCCCTGCACCTCCGAATCGAACAGAACAGCATACTGCGCGAGCAACGTCCAGATGGACGACAGGGCATGCGCTCGCACTCGCACAGAACTGTGCACAACCACAATCGGCACCATTCCCTCGAAAAGCGACATCCACAGGTGGTACTTCGTCTTTTCGGTTATGGCAATGGGCTTCTGGAGGAGCGCCCCCCGTGTCAGGGGCTCGGCGGCGAGTGTTACACGCGACAAATGCTTGCCCAGCGTGTGCGACGCCGTCAGCTCCTGCTCCGGCGTGAGAAAGCGTGTGGCCCACCGCGTAAGAGCGTCTGCCGTGCGCACGTCTAGCGGCGGAGCCTCGAGGCCGTATTGCAGCCAATGGCCACACGCGACAAGGTACGATATGGCGCGCAGCGGTATGTCGTTCTCCACCTCATTGCAGGCGAACGTGGTCAAGCAAAAAATCAAGTCGCTAAAGCAATCCTTCACGTAGCTGAGGTGTCGCAGCATCACACCCTCACAAATAGACCAGGCCTGCGGTGCCACCTCTGGAATGGCCGCCGCGTGACTCAGGCATGAAAAGACGACGTTCCAGCCACTCGCCAAGTGTTCGGCGCGGAGGTCAATGACCTCGGAGATAATCGTCATCACTTTTTGTCGGCAATCCACATTTTGGTTCGACATGAGAATTGACTCGAACGGTCTCAGCACCTCCTTTTGAAAAGAGTAGTTGAGCAGCTCCTCACGCATGAGGTAAGTCAGCGCGACGAGTCGTAGACCGTCCAGTGAGGACAGGGCGATTTCGCGGCTCCGGCCACAGCCTGCTAGTGTGAAGACCTCGCTCGCATGCGCCCACAACTCACGCCATTGCAGCCGACTTGAAAAAGAAGCGCAAATGCTGACAAAGTCGAACAGCTTAGTGAGCGAGAAGGTTCGAGTGTACTGCAGCTCCATCTTGCACACCTTCACCAAGCCGTTGGTCATCTCCAACTGCACTCGCGGCGGGTACTGTGTGGCATCGAAGAGGCGATCCAACCACAGATCGACGTGACACGCGGGACCAGAGCGCAGCGCCAAAAGTATAGCCTTTCGATTCTCTCGAGAGGCGCGGTCAATGATGCTGGCAGGTACGTCACTAAGAGCACCAAACCAGAGGTCTTCAAACTGCCGCTCCGCCGCCGCGGTCCCTACGGGGTTGGAGCTGTTTGCGACCAGACTAGTGAAACCTGAAGACACAGCGGGCTTTGTCGCCGAATCCGACGGCTTTCGAGGAGCGCGACCAGTCTCCTTTGTGCCCTGTGCTGTGCCCAGCAGCCGGCGCGTCTGGCGCTGCCACATACCCTCTATGCCGTTTGCCAAGGCATCCACGAGAGAAATCGCTTTGTATGCCACCTGCCACCCACGCGCGTTGAAGGAGGAGCCGCACTGCACGAAAAGGTTCAAAAACGTCGAGAGAACCTGCAAGCGCGTGAAAGGAATTGTGGACTGCACGGTCACACGTAAGCTCGGCACAGCCGTCACGACAACCACGGAGGTCAGACGCGTCAAATCGAACATGCCTTCCAGCAGCTGCTCGATGTGGGAAACGTTTCCAAACGCACAACAAACACGGACGGTACTGTGCAAGCCAAGAAGGACTGCTCTAAAATGAGCAGCGTTCTGAGTATCCTCCATGTAGGCAGACACCGCCTCGTGCACTAGCCCGGCCCCGCGCTCGTTTCCTGCAGGTGACGACGACGAGGTCTGCGGCGGCACGAATTTCTCCGAGTCTTCCAGCAGCTGCTGTAACGAAAGGAAGACAATGTCGCACGCCACATCCACTGTCACTTCCCACATCGGAAGGGCGTTTTCGATACATGTAGCCGTCACAAACATGGCATTATGCACGGCGTCGCTGGTGGACGCCTCTTGCAGCGTGTCCATGACCCTCTTCAATGTTGCCCGCAACTCTTGCTGGTACATTTCTTGTCGCTTGCGCTGGGCAAAATTGAAAAGGGCGTTACCGACAGCGTCCATCGGCAACAAGACCTTGTCCGTAATGGCTGCTGCGATCGGGGACAGGTGGCGCAAGAGGGGAATTGAGTCCAACAGGTTTGTGGTCACCTTACTGCTGCGCCAGCCCCCACCAAATTCACCAGCCGCAGCCGCTGCAGAAGCGTGTATCGACGGTTGCGTGAAACATTTTGGTGATGGCCGCAGCACAATTTCCTTCCTGGTGATGCGATCGTAGATGTCACCGAGTATGGACGGATCGATATCGCTGCCCTCGTCGATGCCTTTGTTATTCTGCAAGAAACCCTCCTTCGTCATCTTGTTCTTGATGTGCGGGCTGTGGGCGTCAGTGTTAAGCATGCAGATAGAGAAAGACAGAATGAACGCTGTATCTGCAGAGCCGAAGACGCTAGGGTTCTGACGGTAGTACTGCGCTGCAAACAGCTCCATTGTTTTATCCACAACTTGCGCCTCGCCCAATAGCTTGAAGCCGCCGAGGAAGAGACGCAGTGCCTCGTCCAGCGTCTTGCCGGCAAAGTCATGCAGCCCAATCCACTCCTCAAACACGACGCGTGACGAGGGACGACGAAAGCACTTGGCGAAGAAGTCACCCAAGACCATCTTATCAATGTAGTCCTCGTTGTCGCGCAGAAATATAGCCACCTGCCGAGCGGAGGTAAACGCGGCGTAGTCCGTTTCATTTAAAATGGTTGCAGTGGGTGTGGATACCAGAGCAACCGGTGCAGATGATGCGGGGACGGTATTCACGACGCCGTCATTCGGCGCCTTCTCGATGTTTTTCGCCGCCGCATCAACATCGAATGGTGCTTTCGGTTTGTCACCACAGGCCACATCAAGAGTTGCAAAGCCCGTCTTGTTCGTCAGCGCAACTTGCGCACCTGCAGCCGTCAGTGGCTCAGGAGTTGTATCAACTGCCCGTTCAATGTTCTCAGGAATCAGCACAGACTTTCTCAAGTAATCAATGGCGACATCGGGGGTCGCCTCCTGATTAAAAAGCTCGAGGAACCTCTTGAAAGCGTCTTTGTACCGTCGGGCCTGCAGGAAGGCTTCAACGTTCGGAGTCGCGAGGAGGCCGCTGTCGGAGCCGCCGCCAATCAATGAACTCCTCCACCTGACACCGGGCTGTTGGGCCTGGACGCTACTGCGCCAAAGTCCGTCCTCGCTCGGTTCATGATCAGGTGGCGACGCACTGGCAGGTACATTGGGTACCGTACTGGTCATCGCGCCTTCCCGCGCTGAAGGTCCCTTGCTGGGCAGCCCGGTATGGCCAACCTCCTCTTGATCACATTCGAAGCGCTCAATCCACTGAAGACTGGAGTCGGACACCTGCAACAGACTTACAAGTGCCTTTCGGCGGAGTGGCAGTGGTACGTCGTATTCAAGTCGCACCGTTAGGACTCTTCTCAGCTCAGCGGCAAGGCTGGCGTTGCACAGCTGCTGCGTTGGAGGCATCGCCAGCGCACCAAGGTAGTGGATCATCATCTCGAAAATACTCTGCAAATGTGTGTTGCAATCGTAGTTTAGGAAGAGTCCAAGCAGGAGCTGCGGTTCCTCTATGTAAGACCCGAACGCGTCGAGTACGAGCAGTTTGTGCTCCAAGGAGGTGAAGGAGGAATCCAGCACACGGAAGTACACGTGACGAAAAACCGTGCTCGTCTCCGTTATCATCTGAGGACCGAACCGCAGACAACAGCTCAATAGCACCTTGACGGACAGCCGAAAAACGTCCAAGTCTACCGAAATTGACGTGCGAATCACAGCAGGCACGACGACTTTACGGAGCACCTGCACGATATCGGGGCTTTTACGAAACTGTGGGCCACCGTTCACAATACTATACAGGAGGAAACTCAGTGCCGTCACCAGCGTATGTACATTCAGCGACGCGGGAGGAAAATTCGTCATCGAGGCACCCTCCTCGGCGGCGTTGCCGGGGGGGTTGCCGGGAGCTGCCGCCACTGCAGTGGCGTTGGCCGCTAGATCTCGATGATGCTCACTCTCCAGCACTGCCGAGACGCCCACCTCAAGTCCGCCACTGCTGCTGGACAAGGTGGGCGAAATGCTGAAGAGCGGCGTCAGGAGAACAATGCGCCCGCACAACTCGAGCAGCAGAAGCATGTCCGCCACACCACGCAGTCGCAACGGCGGCGAAACCGTTGGCAACCCGAGAGCAGCTGGTGTTTCTGCTGGGCCGCCCACACTCGGCACGACAAGTGGTGTCGCACCAGCAGCACCAGTAGAAGATGTACACAAAGGCGGTCTGTCTGCTGTCTGCTCGCATGCTTTTTCCAGTGCTGCTTCGCTATATGCCTCTGCGCTATGTAAATGCGGATCATGAAACGATGGGATCGCGGGCTTGCCTGCGGAGATCGCAGTAGTCGGCATAGGCATGAGCGGCGTGCCTGATGGCGAGTTCATCGCAGAACACGGCACGGTGGTTTGGTCCTGGAGGCGGACAGCGGTGTCGCCTCTGTCGCCGCTCTCAGCATCCCCCTGCTCTACATACTTTGATAAAGCACGTGTGATCACCTGCAGTGCCTTCTGCGCCTCGTCAATGAGAATAGGTGACACCTCCACCGGCCGAGAGCAGAGCCCAATCAAGGTGCGGAAGACGCCTACTAGACGAGCATCGTGCACAGACAACTGTAGCGCCTGAAAGGCAGAGGGTTGAGTGTCGGTACTCGTTTTTCGACTGAGACGCGGCACAGCAGCGGCCTTGAGCGCGACAATCATGGCAAAGCATAGCCGTTCGCTTGATTCCCTCAACTGCACTACGTCCACCGCCGCCAACACCGCGTCTACAAGGTAGTCACGCATGTTCTCCCTTGCCCGAAAGGTGTCTTCGACGACTGATGTGCCATCCCTAGATGCCGCAGCCTGCACGTCAGCGCCGCCTGTCGAGAGAGCATGCTTCTTGCCACCCAAAAGTTTTGAAAAAAATACCTTTGCCCCGCTTGTCGTCGACTCCGGCACCGCGAACGTAGGGGTCGGCGCTACTAAGTCCAACGGCAGAACCCCACTTGTCAAGACGACAGCAGCCAACTCTAGCGCTGCCGTCAACATTCGCACTGAGTTGCGAGCAGTGACTCCATTCTCACCTAAAATCGCCATACGACAGGCATACACGAGTTTGCTAAGTTCCTCATCACTGCACAAATACTGCTGGAGGGGACTGCAGGTCGTGGTAGTGGGAGGGGGCGTAGATGGGAAACCCGGGGAACTGGAAGGAGCAGAGGGCGATATGACAACGGATCCTGTCGCCTCAGCGGTCTTCGCGCCGGCTGTAGGGGTCAACTGGGACACATCGGTCCGTTCATCGGCAGTGGTACTCGTCTTTGTGCATGATGAACGCGGCGCCGACGCGTCATGGGACGGAGAAAAAGCGGAGGGCGCTGGCCCAGTGGCGCCCACCAGCTTGGACGGCGTCGACTGGGCCGATAGGTGAAGCCGGTGCTGATGGGTTTCCTGTACGCAACGTTTCAGGGCGTTGTGCACAGCGCTCACAATGTTACTTTCCCTAGTACCCGTCTTCATCTCTGCTAAAAGACGCGTGCACGCGTCTAGTATCTCCTCCATATCCCTCTCCATGGCTACTGGGGAGGGGGACACAAAGAAAATAAGCCTCGACTGACTCAGAGCCAGAACAGAGGGAAAAACAATAAGAAATCTAGAAGATGAAGAAAAGCCCCGTGTGTGATACCCCAAAGGACTTCAGTCGTTGAAAGCGTATAGCGGAAAAGGCAAAAAGATGGCGGGGAGAGAGAGAGAGACACCACTCACACAAAAAGCAACGGGGAAGAGGTGAAAAAACGTCACCTCCAGATATGCGCAAGTGCTTGACAGAGGAGGAGATGGGGGTACCGTTGCCACAGGAAGAAGCACAGTCCCCACTCGTCACTTCAACAGAAAAGATGCAACATGAAGAAGAGAGCGAAGTGGGGAAAGTAACCGCTCCAGGAAAGCAGAAGGCATGCATAGAAGATGAGGATGGTGCAGACTCATGAGCCGGGTGGTCTTCATACGAGGTCAAGAAAACACGACGGAGAAACCCATGAGGGTCGGAGAGATGATGCAAGTGGTGATCGGCACATCCACGCGCCTTATTGTTACCCCTTCTTTATTGATGATGTTTCGGTCACCTGTCGACAATGCGCCACCTGCCGTTCCTATCGCCCTTCAACTAGCACTTCAGTGCCCCTGATGGAAGTCTAGAACACGTAAAAAAAAAACGCAGGTGTAGCCTCTTACGCTGACTTACTCACAGCAATATCTGCTTCAGCGTAACACCTTCGGCTTCTCAACCTGCTTGATCTGGCCAAAAATAGGGGGAGTCACCTATTCACGAAGTAAAAAAAAAACAATGAGAAGCAAAGAGCAGCTGTCTTTTGCGTCAAGGAGATCGCACCCGAACATACCCTCCCCCTCCCCCCACCGCTGCGTGTTCGCTGGTAATGCTGTCTTTTGCGGCTTACGTTTAACTCTCATGTCGCGCTCCCTTGGTTGAGGATATCATTCGGCAGAGGTCACCATACATTTCTGTTTTTTTGGTGTGTTGGTGGTCCATTTCACCCCTCGGTGTGTGTGTGTGTGTGTCTACCATAAAGACAAGAGAAATTTGCATTGCCTCTCCTCTGGTTCATATGATGTTTTTGTTTTCTCCCTCATATCCCCTTTTCGTATCGCTGGCAGTGGACTATCACGTCGCCGGCGCTTCAGAGCCTCATCCAACACAGACACGCACAGACACAGCCATATGTGCATATACATATATATATATATATACGGAAACACACTGGAGTACAGAGAAGCCGCAAAGCGAGAACAAAAAAAACAGCACAAGAAACTGTTTTTTTAGAAATATGAACAAGTGTGTCAGAAAGAAGTGGGGTGCACCTTAGGGAAAAAAAATTTCCAGATGCTTCCTCCTCGCTGCGACACATCGCCACCACCACTACCGATACGCACGCACATAGAAACGAACCTGGTGACGAACTGTACAAGACAGAAGGAATCCTCCAGTTCTAGTGTAGCATGGGTCTCAGCTCAGTGCGGACAACGTCCAATGAGCCAGCTGAGTTGCTCATAGTGTCTTTAGACTTAGAAAGCGCAGCCATCGTCAGTTTCAGCATTCGACGAAGGTCGTAGTTGAGATCCTCGGACTTGTTGAGTTTTTTGAGCAACTCCTTCGACTCGGCCAACTCAGTATCCTTTCTTCGGATAACGGCCTCCGCGTCGCGCAGCTGACCTTCGGTATCCATGAGTTGAGCAAGGAGACCACCCCTGTCGTCAGCCGAATCCGACAAGGCGCTTTGGAGTTGCTTGACTCTGTCGAGCTCCTTTTGCATTCGGAACACCTCCGCGTCAGAGTCAGCGCGTAGTCGCAACGCACTCTCCTCGCCCTCACGAGCCTCTTGAAGCATGGCTGTCATTTCCTCCAGCCGCCCCAATGCATCTGAAACCTCTTGACTCTTGGTTTCTAGCACCTGCTCCATCTCCCGCATCTGTGACTCGTGCTCGTCAATCATGCCCTCTATGTCGTCTTTAAGCGCCTCGTTTTCGGTTGTCTTGTCCTGAAGCGCAGCATTCGCATCAGCAAGCAACTTGCGCAGACGTGCCAGGTCGTCCTGGAGGCCTTTGTGTAACGTGTTGTCTTGATCCGTCTGATCACGTAAGCGGTCAACCTGGTCTTGGAGCATACCGACTTGCTTCTCATGCTCGCTGATCTCGCCACGACGAACTTCCTGCAGCTTAAATAACTCTTGCTCCCGGACAGCAAGACGCTGAAGGAGATCCTTTTCGTCCTCATGGCTTTGATGTTTGGCGAAGTCATCCAAATCCTTGATGACTTGATTGTACTGATCAGTCTTTTCCTGAAGCTCCTCAAGGAGGTCCCGAATGCGATCATTTAGGGCCTCGAGGTCCAACGTCATGCCTTCAACCTCCCTCGCCTTCTCAGTAGCCTTGTCCTCAGCAGCGTGTAAATCATACCGCAGGTCGTTCAATTCCTTCTGCGCCGCACCCAGCTCCATCTCAGTAATCTCCTTCTCCCTGTGCAGCTGTGCGACTTCATCTCGGAGGCATTCCAACATATTCTCAGAATCTTTTCTAAGCTCTAGGACACTACGGAACTGCGCCAGTTCGCTCTCCTTAGCTTCAAGCAGATCCATGATGTCTCTCTCTGCAACGCGCGCTGCAGTCAACACCTCGGCTAAATCCTCCAGCTTCGCCACGCCTTCAGCATTTGCAGCATCGGCATCGCCGAACAGTCTATAAACCTCCTCCAGCTTGTCTGTCAGCAGATCCAGCTCACCTTGGAGCCGTTTCACTTCCTCGCGAGCCTCCTCAAGATCGTTATTCAGACGTTCCTCCTCGTTCGTGAAAACTATCCGTAACTGGGACAGCTCGCGCTCCTTCTCCTCAGCAACGGCAAACGCCGCGCGCTCAGCCTCCCTGGCTCCTTCAAGAGCCCTCAAAAGGCCCTCCAACTGAGTTATGAGATCCTCCCTCACCGGGTTCGTCTCTCGTTCTGCACTCACCACGTCACAGATCCGTTTACTGAGAGCCTCCAACTCTCGAACCATCTGTGAGTTCTTATCACGCAGCTCCTCGAGCTCCGCCGTCAGCTGCTCCACGGCCACGCCCCGGTCGCAGTACTCCCCAAGCGTCACAGCGTACAGCGGCTCGTCCGCGATCTGCTGCGGCTCCAGCGCGTGCGCAGCGGCCTCGTCGGCGGACACCGGCTCGCCCAGCACGGACAGCGTGCCGTCCGCGTCGCGTGCCTCCAGCGCGGCGTTGCGCTTCATGCGGAAGGCGGCCACCTCGGCCGCAAGCATCTCGGCTAGCGCCCTCTGCTCCTCGAGCTCCGCCGTCAGCTGCTCCACGGCTGCATCCCGCGAGCGGTATTCCTCGAGGGTCACACTATATAGAGGCTCCTCGTCAGTTGTGGCTGGCATCGACGGCATATTACTGGCCACTGTAGGTGATGAGGAGGAAATGGGAAATCGAAAGGCGGGGTGGGCTTCCCGCTCCGCCAGTGCAGTGTTGCGCTTCGTGTGGAAAGAGCAAAGCTCCTTTTTCTGTTCCTCATTGATGTGGCCAAGAGCCTCGGCGTATCCCTTCTGTGCCTTGAGCTGCGCGACAAGGTCAATGAGCTCTCTCTCGAGAGCACTGCTGTTCTCAGCCGCTGTTTGTTTCTCGGTTTCGAGCGCGATCTCAAGTTCTCTCAGTTTTTCTGCCTGGTGAGCGCACTGCTGCTCTACCTCCTCCAGGCGCTGGTGAAGCTCGTCACTCTTGGTTTGTGCTATTTCAAGGGCTTCTTCAGCGTCCTCGGTTGCCTTTGCTTGACGCGTGTATTCCCCAAGCGTCACAGCGTACAGCGGCTCGTCCGCGATCTGCTGCGGCTCCAGCGCGTGCGCAGCGGCCTCGTCGGCGGACACCGGCTCGCCCAGCACGGGCAGCGTGCCGTCCGCGTCGCGTGCCTCCAGCGCGGCGTTGCGCTTCATGCGGAAGGCGGCCACCTCGGCCGCAAGCATCTCGGCTAGCGCCCTCTGCTCCTCGAGCTCCGCCGTCAGCTGCTCCACGGCCACGCCCCGGTCGCAGTACTCCCCAAGCGTCACAGCGTACAGCGGCTCGTCCGCGATCTGCTGCGGCTCCAGCGCGTGCGCAGCGGCCTCGTCGGCGGACACCGGCTCGCCCAGCACGGGCAGCGTGCCGTCCGCGTCGCGTGCCTCCAGCGCGGCGTTGCGCTTCATGCGGAAGGCGGCCACCTCGGCCGCAAGCATCTCCGCCAGCGCCCTCTGCTCCTCGAGCTCCGCCGTCAGCTGCTCCACGGCCACGCCCCGGTCGCAGTACTCCCCAAGCGTCACAGCGTACAGCGGCTCGTCCGCGATCTGCTGCGGCTCCAGCGCGTGCGCAGCGGCCTCGTCGGCGGACACCGGCTCGCCCAGCACGGACAGCGTGCCGTCCGCGTCGCGTGCCTCCAGCGCGGCGTTGCGCTTCATGCGGAAGGCGGCCACCTCGGCCGCAAGCATCTCGGCTAGCGCCCTCTGCTCCTCGAGCTCCGCCGTCAGCTGCTCCACGACCACGCCCCGGTCGCAGTACTCCCCAAGCGTCACAGCGTACAGCGGCTCGTCCGCGATCTGCTGCGGCTCCAGCGCGTGCGCAGCGGCCTCGTCGGCGGACATCGGCTCGCCCAGCACGGACAGCGTGCCGTCCGCGTCGCGTGCCTCCAGCGCGGCGTTGCGCTTCATGCGGAAGGCGGCCACCTCGGCCGCAAGCATCTCGGCTAGCGCCCTCTGCTCCTCGAGCTCCGCCGTCAGCTGCTCCACGACCACGCCCCGGTCGCAGTACTCCCCAAGCGTCACAGCGTACAGCGGCTCGTCCGCGATCTGCTGCGGCTCCAGCGCGTGCGCAGCGGCCTCGTCGGCGGACATCGGCTTGCCCAGCACGGACAGCGTGCCGTCCGCGTCGCGTGCCTCCAGCGCGGCGTTGCGCTTCATGCGGAAGGCGGCCACCTCGGCCGCAAGCATCTCCGCCAGCGCCCTCTGCTCCTCGAGCTCCGCCGTCAGCTGCTCCACGGCCACGCCCCGGTCGCAGTACTCCCCAAGCGTCACAGCGTACAGCGGCTCGTCCGCGATCTGCTGCGGCTCCAGCGCGTGCGCAGCGGCCTCGTCGGCGGACACCGGCTCGCCCAGCACGGGCAGCGTGCCGTCCGCGTCGCGTGCCTCCAGCGCGGCGTTGCGCTTCATGCGGAAGGCGGCCACCTCGGCCGCAAGCATCTCCGCCAGCGCCCTCTGCTCCTCGAGCTCCGCCGTCAGCTGCTCCACGGCCACGCCCCGGTCGCAGTACTCCCCAAGCGTCACAGCGTACAGCGGCTCGTCCGCGATCTGCTGCGGCTCCAGCGCGTGCGCAGCGGCCTCGTCGGCGGACACCGGCTCGCCCAGCACGGACAGCGTGCCGTCCGCGTCGCGTGCCTCCAGCGCGGCGTTGCGCTTCATGCGGAAGGCGGCCACCTCGGCCGCAAGCATCTCGGCTAGCGCCCTCTGCTCCTCGAGCTCCGCCGTCAGCTGCTCCACGACCACGCCCCGGTCGCAGTACTCCCCAAGCGTCACAGCGTACAGCGGCTCGTCCGCGATCTGCTGCGGCTCCAGCGCGTGCGCAGCGGCCTCGTCGGCGGACATCGGCTCGCCCAGCACGGACAGCGTGCCGTCCGCGTCGCGTGCCTCCAGCGCGGCGTTGCGCTTCATGCGGAAGGCGGCCACCTCGGCCGCAAGCATCTCGGCTAGCGCCCTCTGCTCCTCGAGCTCCGCCGTCAGCTGCTCCACGACCACGCCCCGGTCGCAGTACTCCCCAAGCGTCACAGCGTACAGCGGCTCGTCCGCGATCTGCTGCGGCTCCAGCGCGTGCGCAGCGGCCTCGTCGGCGGACACCGGCTCGCCCAGCACGGACAGCGTGCCGTCCGCGTCGCGTGCCTCCAGCGCGGCGTTGCGCTTCATGCGGAAGGCGGCCACCTCGGCCGCAAGCATCTCCGCCAGCGCCCTCTGCTCCTCGAGCTCCGCCGTCAGCTGCTCCACGGCCACGCCCCGGTCGCAGTACTCCCCAAGCGTCACAGCGTACAGCGGCTCGTCCGCGATCTGCTGCGGCTCCAGCGCGTGCGCAGCGGCCTCGTCGGCGGACACCGGCTCGCCCAGCACGGACAGCGTGCCGTCCGCGTCGCGTGCCTCCAGCGCGGCGTTGCGCTTCATGCGGAAGGCGGCCACCTCGGCCGCAAGCATCTCGGCTAGCGCCCTCTGCTCCTCGAGCTCCGCCGTCAGCTGCTCCACGGCCACGCCCCGGTCGCAGTACTCCCCAAGCGTCACAGCGTACAGCGGCTCGTCCGCGATCTGCTGCGGCTCCAGCGCGTGCGCAGCGGCCTCGTCGGCGGACACCGGCTCGCCCAGCACGGACAGCGTGCCGTCCGCGTCGCGTGCCTCCAGCGCGGCGTTGCGCTTCATGCGGAAGGCGGCCACCTCGGCCGCAAGCATCTCCGCCAGCGCCCTCTGCTCCTCGAGCTCCGCCGTCAGCTGCTCCACGGCCACGCCCCGGTCGCAGTACTCCCCAAGCGTCACAGCGTACAGCGGCTCGTCCGCGATCTGCTGCGGCTCCAGCGCGTGCGCAGCGGCCTCGTCGGCGGACACCGGCTCGCCCAGCACGGACAGCGTGCCGTCCGCGTCGCGTGCCTCCAGCGCGGCGTTGCGCTTCATGCGGAAGGCGGCCACCTCGGCCGCAAGCATCTCGGCTAGCGCCCTCTGCTCCTCGAGCTCCGCCGTCAGCTGCTCCACGACCACGCCCCGGTCGCAGTACTCCCCAAGCGTCACAGCGTACAGCGGCTCGTCCGCGATCTGCTGCGGCTCCAGCGCGTGCGCAGCGGCCTCGTCGGCGGACACCGGCTCGCCCAGCACGGACAGCGTGCCGTCCGCGTCGCGTGCCTCCAGCGCGGCGTTGCGCTTCATGCGGAAGGCGGCCACCTCGGCCGCAAGCATCTCCGCCAGCGCCCTCTGCTCCTCGAGCTCCGCCGTCAGCTGCTCCACGGCCACGCCCCGGTCGCAGTACTCCCCAAGCGTCACAGCGTACAGCGGCTCGTCCGCGATCTGCTGCGGCTCCAGCGCGTGCGCAGCGGCCTCGTCGGCGGACACCGGCTCGCCCAGCACGGACAGCGTGCCGTCCGCGTCGCGTGCCTCCAGCGCGGCGTTGCGCTTCATGCGGAAGGCGGCCACCTCGGCCGCAAGCATCTCGGCTAGCGCCCTCTGCTCCTCGAGCTCCGCCGTCAGCTGCTCCACGGCCACGCCCCGGTCGCAGTACTCCCCAAGCGTCACAGCGTACAGCGGCTCGTCCGCGATCTGCTGCGGCTCCAGCGCGTGCGCAGCGGCCTCGTCGGCGGACACCGGCTCGCCCAGCACGGACAGCGTGCCGTCCGCGTCGCGTGCCTCCAGCGCGGCGTTGCGCTTCATGCGGAAGGCGGCCACCTCGGCCGCAAGCATCTCCGCCAGCGCCCTCTGCTCCTCGAGCTCCGCCGTCAGCTGCTCCACGGCCACGCCCCGGTCGCAGTACTCCCCAAGCGTCACAGCGTACAGCGGCTCGTCCGCGATCTGCTGCGGCTCCAGCGCGTGCGCAGCGGCCTCGTCGGCGGACACCGGCTCGCCCAGCACGGACAGCGTGCCGTCCGCGTCGCGTGCCTCCAGCGCGGCGTTGCGCTTCATGCGGAAGGCGGCCACCTCGGCCGCAAGCATCTCCGCCAGCGCCCTCTGCTCCTCGAGCTCCGCCGTCAGCTGCTCCACGGCCACGCCCCGGTCGCAGTACTCCCCAAGCGTCACAGCGTACAGCGGCTCGTCCGCGATCTGCTGCGGCTCCAGCGCGTGCGCAGCGGCCTCGTCGGCGGACACCGGCTCGCCCAGCACGGACAGCGTGCCGTCCGCGTCGCGTGCCTCCAGCGCGGCGTTGCGCTTCATGCGGAAGGCGGCCACCTCGGCCGCAAGCATCTCCGCCAGCGCCCTCTGCTCCTCGAGCTCCGCCGTCAGCTGCTCCACGGCCACGCCCCGGTCGCAGTACTCCCCAAGCGTCACAGCGTACAGCGGCTCGTCCGCGATCTGCTGCGGCTCCAGCGCGTGCGCAGCGGCCTCGTCGGCGGACACCGGCTCGCCCAGCACGGACAGCGTGCCGTCCGCGTCGCGTGCCTCCAGCGCGGCGTTGCGCTTCATGCGGAAGGCGGCCACCTCGGCCGCAAGCATCTCCGCCAGCGCCCTCTGCTCCTCGAGCTCCGCCGTCAGCTGCTCCACGGCCACGCCCCGGTCGCAGTACTCCCCAAGCGTCACAGCGTACAGCGGCTCGTCCGCGATCTGCTGCGGCTCCAGCGCGTGCGCAGCGGCCTCGTCGGCGGACACCGGCTCGCCCAGCACGGGCAGCGTGCCGTCCGCGTCGCGTGCCTCCAGCGCGGCGTTGCGCTTCATGCGGAAGGCGGCCACCTCGGCCGCAAGCATCTCGGCTAGCGCCCTCTGCTCCTCGAGCTCCGCCGTCAGCTGCTCCACGGCCACGCCCCGGTCGCAGTACTCCCCAAGCGTCACAGCGTACAGCGGCTCGTCCGCGATCTGCTGCGGCTCCAGCGCGTGCGCAGCGGCCTCGTCGGCGGACACCGGCTCGCCCAGCACGGACAGCGTGCCGTCCGCGTCGCGTGCCTCCAGCGCGGCGTTGCGCTTCATGCGGAAGGCGGCCACCTCGGCCGCAAGCATCTCGGCTAGCGCCCTCTGCTCCTCGAGCTCCGCCGTCAGCTGCTCCACGGCCACGCCCCGGTCGCAGTACTCCCCAAGCGTCACAGCGTACAGCGGCTCGTCCGCGATCTGCTGCGGCTCCAGCGCGTGCGCAGCGGCCTCGTCGGCGGACACCGGCTCGCCCAGCACGGACAGCGTGCCGTCCGCGTCGCGTGCCTCCAGCGCGGCGTTGCGCTTCATGCGGAAGGCGGCCACCTCGGCCGCAAGCATCTCGGCTAGCGCCCTCTGCTCCTCGAGCTCCGCCGTCAGCTGCTCCACGGCCACGCCCCGGTCGCAGTACTCCCCAAGCGTCACAGCGTACAGCGGCTCGTCCGCGATCTGCTGCGGCTCCAGCGCGTGCGCAGCGGCCTCGTCGGCGGACACCGGCTCGCCCAGCACGGACAGCGTGCCGTCCGCGTCGCGTGCCTCCAGCGCGGCGTTGCGCTTCATGCGGAAGGCGGCCACCTCGGCCGCAAGCATCTCGGCTAGCGCCCTCTGCTCCTCGAGCTCCGCCGTCAGCTGCTCCACGACCACGCCCCGGTCGCAGTACTCCCCAAGCGTCACAGCGTACAGCGGCTCGTCCGCGATCTGCTGCGGCTCCAGCGCGTGCGCAGCGGCCTCGTCGGCGGACACCGGCTCGCCCAGCACGGACAGCGTGCCGTCCGCGTCGCGTGCCTCCAGCGCGGCGTTGCGCTTCATGCGGAAGGCGGCCACCTCGGCCGCAAGCATCTCCGCCAGCGCCCTCTGCTCCTCGAGCTCCGCCGTCAGCTGCTCCACGGCCACGCCCCGGTCGCAGTACTCCCCAAGCGTCACAGCGTACAGCGGCTCGTCCGCGATCTGCTGCGGCTCCAGCGCGTGCGCAGCGGCCTCGTCGGCGGACACCGGCTCGCCCAGCACGGACAGCGTGCCGTCCGCGTCGCGTGCCTCCAGCGCGGCGTTGCGCTTCATGCGGAAGGCGGCCACCTCGGCCGCAAGCATCTCCGCCAGCGCCCTCTGCTCCTCGAGCTCCGCCGTCAGCTGCTCCACGGCCACGCCCCGGTCGCAGTACTCCCCAAGCGTCACAGCGTACAGCGGCTCGTCCGCGATCTGCTGCGGCTCCAGCGCGTGCGCAGCGGCCTCGTCGGCGGACACCGGCTCGCCCAGCACGGACAGCGTGCCGTCCGCGTCGCGTGCCTCCAGCGCGGCGTTGCGCTTCATGCGGAAGGCGGCCACCTCGGCCGCAAGCATCTCGGCTAGCGCCCTCTGCTCCTCGAGCTCCGCCGTCAGCTGCTCCACGGCCACGCCCCGGTCGCAGTACTCCCCAAGCGTCACAGCGTACAGCGGCTCGTCCGCGATCTGCTGCGGCTCCAGCGCGTGCGCAGCGGCCTCGTCGGCGGACACCGGCTCGCCCAGCACGGACAGCGTGCCGTCCGCGTCGCGTGCCTCCAGCGCGGCGTTGCGCTTCATGCGGAAGGCGGCCACCTCGGCCGCAAGCATCTCCGCCAGCGCCCTCTGCTCCTCGAGCTCCGCCGTCAGCTGCTCCACGGCCACGCCCCGGTCGCAGTACTCCCCAAGCGTCACAGCGTACAGCGGCTCGTCCGCGATCTGCTGCGGCTCCAGCGCGTGCGCAGCGGCCTCGTCGGCGGACACCGGCTCGCCCAGCACGGACAGCGTGCCGTCCGCGTCGCGTGCCTCCAGCGCGGCGTTGCGCTTCATGCGGAAGGCGGCCACCTCGGCCGCAAGCATCTCCGCCAGCGCCCTCTGCTCCTCGAGCTCCGCCGTCAGCTGCTCCACGGCCACGCCCCGGTCGCAGTACTCCCCAAGCGTCACAGCGTACAGCGGCTCGTCCGCGATCTGCTGCGGCTCCAGCGCGTGCGCAGCGGCCTCGTCGGCGGACACCGGCTCGCCCAGCACGGACAGCGTGCCGTCCGCGTCGCGTGCCTCCAGCGCGGCGTTGCGCTTCATGCGGAAGGCGGCCACCTCGGCCGCAAGCATCTCCGCCAGCGCCCTCTGCTCCTCGAGCTCCGCCGTCAGCTGCTCCACGGCCACGCCCCGGTCGCAGTACTCCCCAAGCGTCACAGCGTACAGCGGCTCGTCCGCGATCTGCTGCGGCTCCAGCGCGTGCGCAGCGGCCTCGTCGGCGGACACCGGCTCGCCCAGCACGGACAGCGTGCCGTCCGCGTCGCGTGCCTCCAGCGCGGCGTTGCGCTTCATGCGGAAGGCGGCCACCTCGGCCGCAAGCATCTCCGCCAGCGCCCTCTGCTCCTCGAGCTCCGCCGTCAGCTGCTCCACGGCCACGCCCCGGTCGCAGTACTCCCCAAGCGTCACAGCGTACAGCGGCTCGTCCGCGATCTGCTGCGGCTCCAGCGCGTGCGCAGCGGCCTCGTCGGCGGACACCGGCTCGCCCAGCACGGACAGCGTGCCGTCCGCGTCGCGTGCCTCCAGCGCGGCGTTGCGCTTCATGCGGAAGGCGGCCACCTCGGCCGCAAGCATCTCGGCTAGCGCCCTCTGCTCCTCGAGCTCCGCCGTCAGCTGCTCCACGGCCACGCCCCGGTCGCAGTACTCCCCAAGCGTCACAGCGTACAGCGGCTCGTCCGCGATCTGCTGCGGCTCCAGCGCGTGCGCAGCGGCCTCGTCGGCGGACATCGGCTCGCCCAGCACGGACAGCGTGCCGTCCGCGTCGCGTGCCTCCAGCGCGGCGTTGCGCTTCATGCGGAAGGCGGCCACCTCGGCCGCAAGCATCTCCGCCAGCGCCCTCTGCTCCTCGAGCTCCGCCGTCAGCTGCTCCACGGCTGCATCCCGCGAGCGGTATTCCTCGAGGGTCACACTATATAGAGGCTCCTCGTCAGTTGTGGCTGGCATCGACGGCATATTACTGGCCACTGTAGGTGATGAGGAGGAAATGGGAAGTCGAAAGGCGGGGTGGGCTTCCCGCTCCGCCAGTGCAGTGTTGCGCTTCGTGTGGAAAGAGCAAAGCTCCTTTTTCTGTTCCTCATTGATGTGGCCAAGAACCTCGGCGTATCCCTTCTGTGCCTTGAGCTGCGCGACAAGGTCAATGAGCTCTCTCTCGAGAGCACTGCTGTTCTCGGCCGCTGTTTGTTTCTCGGTTTCGAGCGCGATCTCAAGTTCTCTCAGTTTTTCTGCCTGGTGAGCGCACTGCTGCTCTACCTTCTCCAGGCGCTGGTGAAGCTCGTCACTCTTGGTTTGTGCTATTTCAAGGGCTTCTTCAGCGTCCTCGGTTGCCTTTGCTTGACGCGTGTATTCCCCAAGCGTCACAGCGTACAGCGGCTCGTCCGCGATCTGCTGCGGCTCCAGCGCGTGCGCAGCGGCCTCGTCGGCGGACACCGGCTCGCCCAGCACGGGCAGCGTGCCGTCCGCGTCGCGTGCCTCCAGCGCGGCGTTGCGCTTCATGCGGAAGGCGGCCACCTCGGCCGCAAGCATCTCCGCCAGCGCCCTCTGCTCCTCGAGCTCCGCCGTCAGCTGCTCCACGGCTGCATCCCGCGAGCGGTATTCCTCGAGGGTCACACTATATAGAGGCTCCTCGTCAGTTGTGGCTGGCATCGACGGCATATTACTGGCCACTGTAGGTGATGAGGAGGAAATGGGAAATCGAAAGGCGGGGTGGGCTTCCCGCTCCGCCAGTGCAGTGTGGCGCTTCGTGTGGAAAGAGCAAAGCTCCTTTTTCTGTTCCTCATTGATGTGGCCAAGAGCCTCGGCGTATCCCTTCTGTGCCTTGAGCTGCGCGACAAGGTCAATGAGCTCTCTCTCGAGAGCACTGCTGTTCTCGGCCGCTGTTTGTTTCTCGGTTTCGAGCGCGATCTCAAGTTCTCTCAGTTTTTCTGCCTGGTGAGCGCACTGCTGCTCTACCTCCTCCAGGCGCTGGTGAAGCTCGTCACTCTTGGTTTGTGCTATTTCAAGGGCTTCTTCAGCGTCCTCGGTTGCCTTTGCTTGACGCGTGTATTCCCCCAGCGTCACAGCGTACACTGGACTGCCTGGGCCACCTTCTAGGGGAGCAAGATTATGAACAAGACGCTCTTGCTCAGCGTTCCGGTTGTGAACGCGGTGAATTTCGAGCTCTTTTTCCTGTTGCTCTGCAAGGATCTTAAGCTTTGCAGTAATGTCGCGCAGCCGGTCAATCTCTGTGGTGAGGGTATCTTTGTCTTTTTGACTTGCCTCCATCTGCTTTTTTAGTTCGGCCGCAGATTTGTCGAGGGCGTATTGTAGTGAGCGATTCTCGTTATTGAGCTTGTCAAGAAGCATGAGTAGATCACCGATTTCGCTCTCGTATGCATCCTTGTCGCCGCTGAGGGAGTCTTTTTGTATGGTCTCGACAAACTCGTCAAAGAATAACCCTTCATGCTTACCTTCTGGAATACCTAACGCGTTTTCTAGGTCTTCAATGGCCCTATCCAGCCCAATCTTTGCACCCAGAGGCTCCTTGTGGAGGCGGTGAAGAGATGGAAAAGTGTACGCTGCCAACCTCTGATCGACCTCCGTCGCTGTCATTGTGTTTGGATGGCTGATGGAGAATTCCGCGGAAAGGTGATTTTCACTGGTTGTCATCTTAGGATTTAACACGCACTGGGTTGGTACGCAGCAGGCGAAGGCAGCCTCTGCAACCAAGACAAATTTTGTTTCCTCAGGCTTGTGATGCAGCAGAATATCTCCATTGTCCCATGGAAATGTGAAAATGTGGTTCGTTACTACCAAAGAAGCATCATCGTCCCACGCCCTTCGAAAATCTAAAGGCTGGCGCTCTTGCAGTTCTTCAGAACGAGCTGACCGTCTCCCTACGCCATCACAAACCTGTAAGGGTCTGGATGTATTCTCTAGAAAGATCAGTTTCTCCTCGAGTTCACCAACCCTCTGGCGTAAGGCTTCGCTTTCGATTTCCGCTGCCTCAACAGTGGCGCGCAGCTGATGCAACTCACTGTTGAGGTGACGGCGGCTATGTGTCACCACATTTTCTATCGAATCGATTTCTTCCGAGGAAAGAAAGACCGATAATTTTTTTGTCTGCGAGATGACTTCCAGAACAGAGCTGCAGAGGACTGTTACGGAATAAGAGCCAGGGATGAATTGCTGGGCTTTCGCCGGTACCCCCGAAGGCCCTTTTATCTTTTCCAAATCCGCCAACAAAGATCGAGAGTGACTTCGATGTTTTCCGATAACAGCAAGGCACTGCATCAGTTCCTTCGATGTGTTTTCTTTCTCCTCTTTCGAAGTGTTAGCACCCTGCAAGTTAATGCGCTCTCGAATGGCTAAAAGACGCCCTTGATGTGCCTTTGCCTCAGCATTCGAAAAAGCAACTTCTTTCTCCACCTCCGCCGTCATCGTGCTATCTAACAGCGTCCCCACCCATTGCTCGACTACGCAAACACGGTCATCAGAGCGAGTAACAGTTCCAACACCCCACACCCATTTGGTCTGCGAGTCCAAAAACTCGTAGGAGACGATGGACCCCTTCGAAGGTACGCAGGCCATCGTGGCTGGATCCGCAAAAAGTCACGTTAAGCAAAGCAAATTCTGAATGAAAATTTCTTGCAGAGAAAGGATAAGGGTTATAGAGATCTCAGATCCTTGTCCTTGAAGGCTTCGATAGTTCTGCATAAAGCACACACGATGTGGCAACACCACCAACAGCCCTCTTCTAAAAGCTGGTCCAACAAGCGTGTGACACTGATAGTGAAGACTCCAAATGCGATGAAAAGCACCCTCTGCGTAGTTACCCTTTGAGAGTGCTTGAGACTTCAGGAGATCTAATGAGCGCTAATAATGTCAGTTGATATCATTCACCGACTCGAACTTGCAAAAATTGGGCTCAGCGAACCGAGAACGAAAGGGATCGCCAAATAGTCACTCGGTACAGAAAAAGAGGGAGAAGGGGAACAACAGTGTTTTTTCAAGTCAAGGTACGGCCTACACACTGTGTATCGTGATGGTGAGAAACTGAGCCGGATGCCAAAAAAGGTGTAAATTTCAAAACGAAACTGCTCAATAAAGTTTTTTTTTGATGAATGAGCTGAGCTGGATTGCTGTTCGCCAGCGCGCAAGTAGTAGTAGGATGGAGCAATTATATTTTTTCGAGATGAGTTGGGAAAATTGGAAAAAACATGCACGGCTGTACACAACGATGCTACATTTGATGTGTGGGTGTTTAGAAAAGAGAATCGCAACGCGATATAAACAGTATAAATAGGAAAGCGGAGAGGGTACGGAAGTGGAAGGCGCATGTTGATGAGTAAAGGAGGGCGACGCTCGCAAGAACTGCCATGATGTCAATGCAAAAGCAAATCGCTAGTTTTCACTGCATCGCAACGAGGTATTCGAATAAAAGTTGACACGTTTGTTTTAGGATACGGATGTACAGGGCGCCGTTGTGTCACTGTGGTGACTCTGCCTGACGAAGCGGAAAACTACAAGGATGATCTCTTTGCTTCTGCGTGAACCACATCGCATACCACACTCCGCTACTTAGTCAAATCATAAATTGATTGCCCTGCTGTGCGCCAAAATGATACGTAAGCAATAACACCAGAAGAAAAAAAGAGCCTTTGGAGTCGGGCATTCTACTACGTCTGCCAGGAGATAGACAAGCACAACCCCTGCAGCATCAAAGACGGGGGATGTGATGAGAGGCTCCTAGACGCTCCCTCGTGCCGACCAACGCGACCGCGAAGACGCACCTCATTTCTGAAGAAGCTTGCACCGCTTGCCAATAGCAACTGTCAAAATGGTCCTATACCCACGCTCGTCGATTTGTGAATCGAGGATAAGCACAGGTTACACTCAACTCTTGAAACAATAGAACATCTGCGCAACTCGTTTCTCGATGTACATGGAGTCATGCTACCACCTAGAGCGTTAGTCCGCTGACACAGCTGTCATTTACAACGCATGTCTTGCGAGCCTTTGAGTTCCTCAAAACCCTGAGCACCTGGGAATAAAAACTCTGACACAACACCTTCAAAGGCAAGTCTGTGGAGAGTAGGCTGATCAGATGCAAACACTTCAATCACCTCCCTATAGTATTTCTACCCGGTGGCCGCGGTGGATAGTGTATCCCCGAACAGCGACTTATTGAGGCCTATGTCCTGAAAGGGCTTGAAACTTTTTGGGAAGTGGAATCCCGTTTAAAGCCACGTCACAGCAACCGGGGTGAAGAATGACACAGCTCAAGAGCCATATTCACGAGAGGTTTTCACAGAGCGCTCTCTCTGCTGCTTCAGCAAGGCGGTCTTATCAGGCAAAGGGAAACCGTTCCTGTTTACGCGCCTGAAGGGGAATAAAAGTCAGTCAAACCTTCATTAGAGACATTCAACAGCAGTGTCGCTCCTTCATCACCAGGTTCTTGGACAGATTCGCACAGAGTGCGAATACTCGTGAAGGGGGAAGTGCAGCATTCAGGTAGCAGCACAGCACAGCTTGCACAATATACATGAGCAGGCTTGCATCCGGTCGGAAAGTATGTAAGTACCCTGGTGTGGCCATGCACATACCAGATGCATGCCATAACTTCGGTTATTTTGGTATTCACAAACACTCGCAGAGAAAAATGACAGCGCTTCAAACGCGCAAAGGCGGCGAGGCGCCATTTATAAGAACGAGTGTGATCTCGTTTCTTATCGACAACTTTAGTGTACTACATGTTGCCGCACTAAGGACTGAGGAACTTTCATGGCACATACTCTTGCTTCATGTAGCCACAAAGAAAAGGAGGCAAAAGGGCCTCAATTAGTGTCTCACATGACAGCTGAAGCCTCTGCAATACAGCAAATGCTAGAATACAACTCTTGGAAAAGATCCTCTCACTCCCACAAGCCTCACAAAGGTGGACTACCTTTCAGTCCATCAAGAAAAACATGCTTGCGGTCTACACAGGCACTTGAAAAAGTGTAGCACAGATCAAAAGAGGGGCTTCGTTGCAGTCGTCACACTAGCAGGTGATCCTCTGTTCTCGCTTCAGTAACGAATACCTCACGCTCGATCGGTAGACAGGATTTAAGGGAGCGGGTATCCCCATTTTCGAGGAGCAGAGGATAGTGGTGCCATGCGCGCCACATTCGTGAAGCACAAGTCACAGTTGAAAGTTTGACCCCAGATGCCAAGTCACGTTGCATTGGAACTCCTCGCGTTAAGGGGTTTAGTTCCGTTCGGAACGCTGCTCCATGCACTCCACAGGGTTCCAAAACCCATATGTTCTCCTCGGTGAAAAAAAAAAGATTGGAAGGATTCACACATTCAGTTCAAGCCTCGTAACGGAATCCAACCGACAACATGGCGCAGGCTTAGCCAGCCAGCAGAAGAAATGGCAAGCAAAAATATTGTCGTCCAGCACCTAGGCTTTGCCAAAGAACATGGACCCGGGTAGCTTCACCACTAATGTCACAGGCACCTCACCAGGCCACAAGTAGCGGTAAACACACCTGACAGCAACAACGACTTAGTCATCTCAACACGGCCTTAACCTCAAAGCTCTTCAGGCCCTCGCAGCGCAGGTTGCCTTGCCGCCGCTTCAACTACATAGTTCACCTTGTGCATTACTTGGGGTGGCTCAGGCTCCCCCCTCCTCCCCCCCCCCTCCCCTGGGAAGCAAGGCCAGGGAGCGATGTGTTTCAGCCATTTCGACAGTTCCGTCTATCGCATAGGGGCTTTAGACATGCTCAGAGTGCTAGGTAATCCAGAAGCATCTACATGCAGGTAATGAGTGCTGATGGCAAGATCAGTGTAATCCCCTGACCTCTTTGTGCTCAATGCACTTGACATTATCACTACTATGAGCCGTTTGGACTGTAACGGGGGGGGGGGGAGGGGGGCTCCTCAGTTTCGCCAGAAAGTGGGCGCGGGATGCTGCTTAGACGGGTGCGAAGTAATCGGGATTCCAAGTGCAAGGAATTGCCGTCAGCGTCCGCTCCTCGACTGCGCGAGTCTCCCACAACTGCACGCACAGTCGTCAGCATTGGCAAGGTTTCCAGTAAATTTTGTAGGCTGATGCTCGACACAATATTTCTCATAGGGGCACTTCAGTGTGAGCAATCACTCGGTCTTACAGTTCCAATCACAGCTGACATTAGGTTGGTCTGTCCCCCCCCCCCCCAAAGAGGTCGACACGAAGTTCACTAGTGGTGAACGAAGCAACCCTCCAGTTTCGGTAAGATGGACGGGCTTGTATTCAAGGTATAAGGGTACTGCCAATTACTTGAATGACGGCTACTGAATGTGTCGAGAAAGGTGATTACCCACATGGATCTTGAGAGGGTATTATGTAGGTTGAGTATGTAAATGGAAGGCGAATTGTTAGCCCAAACACAAGTAGCTCGGTTCGCCTGCCCTCAACACTTCTAGCCCAGCTAAACTATTTGGAACTTGTCTGAGTACTGCGTGATGTGAAGCCCCCTTGGTGAGGGTCACGCTCGTGTGATTCAGAGCAGTGGTCTTTGGTGGTGAAGTCGAGTCCGTTTATAGGGTAACATCGACATCTACTGAATGTGTAGATTAACGAAGGTAGATGCCTCGGTTATAGTGCCACACTTGCGCAGTAGCACTCGAGTAATTGTATGATCTCTTGTAGCCGTTGTCCTGTACCAAAGGTGAGAATTCTTGCCCATCTTAAAGAAAATGGTGGGCGCTGAGCTCTAGCAAGTGAGCCTCCAGTGAAACTCTGAGGTGTGTTCTCTTTGCGGCGGCTACGTGCCTTTCGAGTTTGCGTTTCCGTGGGCGCTACCCTTGACTATTTTCGGACTATTTCTCTGCTCTTATTCTCGAAAAGGGGGTCCCACTGCACGACACTGAATTGTTTTTCTGAGACATACGAGCGCCCACGTTTCCAACCGCTAGAGGGATTGATTCGTCATTTCTCGCGAGTTGTTAAGTAATTTTTGTCGCACTTTTATCATTCGGCTTAAAGTGCCGAAAACACGCGGAGGAAAAAAATGTGCGCAGTGGCTGGTTAGGATTCTTTTTTTTTTCCGGTGAACAATCTCTTGATTCGACGACTCCGCCTTTTTTGCTCGTTTTCGGGCCTACACCCTCTGCATTTCAAATGCTCACAGTGATACTGGAGGACTATGCGGCGCGAAACTCTCCGCAGCTATTGATACTAAAATAGCGGCATTTGCTCGTTGCTGGTATCTGTGTTGAAAAGTGAACGCTGGACACCTTCTCCTGGGCAAACATGTCTGGACCAAGTTGATCAGCGTGCACACACAAGAAAGGCCTAGGTTCGCTCAGCATCCTTTTCCTTACTCCTCTGGTGTCTGATCGGATTCTCTTTTTGTAATTGAAAAGGAATAGATTTATCATACCCGTTTCTGCTCCTACCCCAACGTTACGAATCAGATGGCAGGTCCAGTGAAGTCTGTAGAGCCACTTTTCTTGATAACGCGGCATTCTAACATAGCCTCCACGTGGTATTCTCAATGCCTTTGCCTTGTTCCATTCATTTGAAGTTGCCACCAAAGATGAACACTTAATACTTGCGCCCTGGAATACTCCCAGTGCCAAATGATTTGTAAACCGTTTCTCCGAAGCACATGGGTTCATCTGTGTCATTGTGGTATAAGCTTAGGGTAAACTCTCTGACTACCTTTGGGAGTAAGAAACCTAATCTTTCTTATTGGAATGTGGCGAATCACTCAGTCCCATTACGTGGTAATTAAGTGGAAACTTGGAACCACTGTTATTCAAAGCGCTCGTTTTTTTAAATGTTTCCATAACTTGGCTTTGATGACTCCTGACTGTGTTTCATTGCGTCATCATCACCCGTCAGCTACCTTGTGCGCCTAGCCCAATTGGAGTGCATGTACCGAGGATGTGGCTCGTGTTCCAAGCCATATTCACCTTTACATTTGTCCCCCATATCAAGCCAATCGTGGTCCCCTCCAGGGGCTCTTTTTTTTTCGCTGCTCAAACATCAGGAGTCGCTTCAACGACTTTTGTCATTGGCGAGTTTCTTTTCAAGTGGAGTCCATCTTACGTGGCTCAGACCATGCCGTCTTTGTAATGACGTCCTTGCGGAGTAAAGAAAGTATCCTCGTTCTGTAGTTTAACTACGATTCTTCGGCCGAACTAGTAAGCATAGATGTGACAGGATAATTTTATTTCGCGTTTGCGTCTGGGGTGGGAAAAACTACTTCTGGATAAGGCTGGGGTGTGGACACACAACGAAGTACAATAGACGACCACCGATTAGGTCACCACGAAGGCTTTGATACTGCATACACCTGGTGCTTTCACCCCGGGGTTCTTATTTTGACGGCATGCGACTTTGTGACTGGGCGTTCAAAGGGATGCCACAATACTTGTGGTCCCTATACAAAATAGAGCATGTCCGCTATCCCATGTTTCATAGCAGTTCATCACCTCTCAGCTTGTTTCTGGGGTGATAAATCTGCTATTCGACGCCGCTTTCTTGCTCGCACTTTATAACGTCTCTTTTGCTGCCTTTATCTATGTTCTCTCTCCTATTTCCGAGACTCTTATCGAGGGAGTTTTCAAGACGCGGGTCAAATCGTATCGCACTGCATTTCGCTCCCTTGATGTCTTCTTAGCATTTAGGAGATCATAGGAATTTTAGAACGTATTCGTTTGGATACACAGCTTGGTGCTTTGCGTAGAGCTTCTTGAGCTTCATCGTGGTGCTCGCCTACCTGCTATCTGAAGGGTTTATCACAACGGAGGGTGGCTCTTTACACCAGGTAGAGAGTTTTGTTTTCCTGCCTTTCAGTTCTCCCCCAGTCAAATATCTGATTTACAGCTAACATGTCTTGCATAGCCCCTAGCGACACCGTCAAGTTGTTGACGGAACAAATATCGGAAAAGGATTTTCGGATAAGCGAGCTGGAGAATCGTCTTAAGGATCTCCTCCACGAAGCAAAAGAGCTGGATGAAAAGCTGAGTGTTGCAAACCGAAATGCCCGTGTTCTTGAGGAGGAAAACAGCAATTACCACCTTCGCCACAAGGGTCTTGAGAGCAAGGATTCACATATTATTCCCTTACAAAAAGAGGCGAAAAAGCTCATACAAGAAAACGAGGAGTTGCGACAGTCACTCGCAGAATCCAAGGAGCTCGTCAAGCAGCTTTCCACCCGAAACCAAGTCAGCGAACGCGACGCTGAGCGGCGTATCAGCGAGCTCCAGAGCCAATGCGAACGAATGCATAAGGAGAGACTGCGTGAGCACCAAAAGTTGGAGAGTACTCGACATCAGTGCGTCGACTTGCAAAAGCACCTTGACGACGACGATGAGACCTTAAAGTCCGCAAAGGAGTTGTGGGGCCAGGAGCGCGAGAGGTACCAGCAAAAGATCGACGAACTGCTAGATTTTATTCGGCGTGCCGAAAAGCCTGTCGTGTTGCGCGCTACCCGCCACAGGGACGATGGTGTTGAGGAGCCGCTGGAGCAGTTGCTTTTGAAAGAGGAGGTTTGTGAACTGGAAAGAAAATTGAAAGAGGCGCAACAGAAGAGCTGGGAAAAGGAAAAGATGTGGGTTCTCGCCGAGAACGAACTGCGCCACCGCCTTAGCGAATTGCAGATGAGCCGTGGATCAGAAAGCCGTAACGACAAAGCACTTTTCCAGGCCATGAAGGATCAAGTCAGGGCATTGCAAGATGAAATTCAGACTCTTCGCAGTGACAAACGTAGCTCTCGATGGGGACAGGACGCAGCAGTGAACTCGACTAGTGCTACCTCAACTGCGATGCCGCCTGCGAAGAGCACCGTACCGGAGGAATGGGCAGCTCGCTATGATTTTGTATTAAAGGAGAACGACGACTTCCGGGATCAAGCAGATGCAGCGAAAGCGAAGGTTTTCGAGCTTCAAAACATTATTGACGAGAAGATGATTGCATGCAAGGAGATGGAGGTTCAGCTTGCAGCGACCCAGAAGCTACTTGGAGCCGCTTCTCGCACGCCATTGGTGGACAGGCCATCCTCCACACGTTCGCTTAGTGAGGTCAGTAATGCAAGTCGTGCTGGCAGAGCTTTTCATGGCCAGGATAATGCACACACGATGGTATTGAAGCAACGTGTTCGTGACTTGGAGGCGGAACTAAGAACTTCCAGCAACCTAAAAGAGCAGGAGGCGGCTATCAATCGTGCTCGTATTAAGGAGTACGAAAAACAGATTGCAGAGTTACTCCGTGAAAACGCTGACCTTAGAGATGCGGGCAAAGCTCAAGATGACGTAACCGGCGGAGGCACTGTGATGACTTCATTAGATGGTGTAATGCGTTTGACGAGAGACAAGCGGGAGTCTGTAGAAGAAGTGATGCGGCTTCTTGAGTTTGCGTGGGATAGCGACGAAGAGGCAAAGCGACAGTTACGCAGAGCCAAATACCAAGGTGTTGCTCTCGCTGGACAGGATGCCGCTAAGGGCGACGAGATTCAGCGTCTCCAGAAAAGTGGCGGTGACTTGGAAAACAAGTTGCGCGCCATGGAAATGCGAGTACTCGACAACGACGAGTTGAAGGGCGCCGTGAATGACCTGCGCCGACAGAACCGAGGGCTGGCTGGTGAAAATGACCAACTTCGAGCGAGGATTGAAGACCTCGAGAGGGAAAGATGTGAAGGGTTGCGGCGGCAAAACGCAAAGCAGAACGACGCTAAGCGGCGTATTGAGCAGCTGAAGGCTGAGATTGATGAGTTAATGCGCAAGCCGACCAACACACATAGGACAGGTAGTCGACCAGTCTCTCCATGCCTCACTGCGCGCTCCCCGCAACCCAGGATCCGCTCCCCGCAACCCAGGATCCGCTCTCCGCAACTTAGCGCTCGGTTTCGCACACCTGAAGAAAATTCTCTGTCCCAGTTATCTGTTCGTACCCCAGATGAACAGCGTCGTAGTGCTGTCCCTGAAGGTGCGCACCTCGCTTTCACAGTCGTGGAGCTAACAGATGTTCTACGCAACGGTCGACGGATCACCGAGCCCGGCCAGGTCACCATCAAGCTGAAATCTATCAAGGAGAAGTACAAGACATCTGTGAAGGTGTTGTCGTCTGTGATCCGCTTTGATGAGACATTCATGTTTTATCTCGCGCAGCCCGACCAGGATGTCATAACTCTGCACGTCTTCTATAAACCGCTAGAGGGGTCCCGTGAGTTTCACATCGGGGATGCGTCTTTCTCCATGGCAACACTGCACAGGGGGGTTCCTCGCGAGCGCATCGCTCCCGTGGTGCAGAGCCCTGGAACCAAAGAAGCGCGTCGCGCTGCACAGGTCCAGGTGCTCTTGCAAA
This sequence comes from Porcisia hertigi, assembly GCF_017918235.1. NCBI lineage: Eukaryota > Euglenozoa > Kinetoplastea > Trypanosomatida > Trypanosomatidae > Porcisia > Porcisia hertigi. Next base: position 1,098,942 of record NC_090593.1, read on the forward strand.
CCGATGACTTTGGCAGGATGATAGAGCCGACGGAAGAAGAAGTGAAGGCTGAGAAGATGCGTTTCAACGAACTTGTGAGCAATTTTGAGAGCAGGGCCGTAGATAAGCTGCACGCAGTGGATGTTTACCTGGCCTCTGCCGAGCTACATTAGTTGTTGGCGTTCATCGATTGTGCACGAGCAAAGCGCATGGCCACCACAACGATTCTTTCCTGCGACGTATACGTCTGTAGCATTGAGTGTGTATTAGTACATGTCTGTGTTCCCAGTGTCTTCTCCCTCTACGTTCGTGGTATTTTTTTTTGTGTGTGCATCTGGTCTCTTGAATACTGGTTTGTCTTTCGTGGCAGTTTTTGCATCTGCGTTTTAGATATTTTTGTGAGGATCACGCGTTTGCAGGTGTGGTTTTGTGTGTCTCAGTTTATATTTGCGCTTTCGTTCTGCATCTTCTCTCTCAATACACGAGCTTTTTTTTCGAGAGAATTTCCTGCCGTACAGGGAGCATGTGTCCACGGGTTTGATTGTGTCTTCAATCGAACTGGAACTTGCTTGCGTGAAGACAAGAAAAACAAACCCATGCACATCAAACGTAGCACTTTCTAGGCATGACAAGAAGGGAGCAGGGGGAAGCAATTACTACGTTTTTTTTTCTCTTGTCATTCACCTTTCCCCATTAGCTCCACTCTTCTTCCCAGATGCTGTGATTTAATATATATATATATATATTTATATTTGCTTGTCGCTGAGTTCATCACTCGCTTTTACTTTGTCTAGCTGAAGGTGATTTTTGAACTCCAAGACGGAGTTTTGTTTCATGTCGCACATTGCTTATGTCATGGAGGCCGCTACAGCGAAGTATTTTTTTTTGTCTTCTCGGCACTTTGCTTTCATATTACCGTCATCTTTCGCACATATGTTTTTCCCCTTTTCTACGTTGTTGTGTTGCGTCTTGTAAGGTCCCTGTGTGTGTGTGTGTGTGTGTTTTGCTTGTGGTCTGCGCTCTACAGTGCGTAAAGTGCCTCAATGCTTCGTTTTCATTTGGACTTGTGTCTTCTTTGTGATTGCCCCTCGTTTGGAGCCCTTCGCGCTCTATTTTCTTGTGTGCTCGTTTGTCGTTTGTTTTTTTCATCTTTTTTTAGCGCAGGCGTACTCGGGGCGTGTGCATCGCTGTGTTTTCATTCTCTATTGTTGAAAAAAAAACACATATTTAGACTGGGGCCAGGGTATACCGATAAACGGCCTCTTTTTCTTATGGACCAATCAGGCCAGTCTGTATAATTGAGCACTGTGTCTGTGCGTAGATGTAAAACGGAACGTATTGTGGAGTTGGATAAAGGTGACAACATCCCTTTCAAGGGAGGGAAAAAAAACGCTGAGACGCTGGCTTTCCCTGCTAGAACGCATATCTTCATCTTGTCCTGTGTCCCTCTTCCCCTTATTTGTCTGTCGTGGTGTGTGTGCGACTTTTTTTTTTGCTGCACACATACGAGCACCCTTACCCACATGCCACCCTCGGCATGCAGCAAAGAGAAGCAATGACACAATTAGGTGTTAGCGGGGCTCTCATTTCGCTCGTAGCTCCCCCGGGGATTTGTGTTTGAAGTCTACTGTTTTCGGCTCCCTCCACATATTTTCGGCCAAGTCAACGAGCCGAGGAAGAAAACAGAAGATCAAAGGGGGTGGGTGGGGTGGGGGGGAGAGGGAGGGCAGGGATTTTTCGTTGTTTTTTCTTCACCTCTGCTTGCCTCCCTTACAACCTTCACCTACTTTGAGACGTTCTCTGGGGACAAATGTGTTCCGATACTTCGCTCCAAATATGCCTGAAGGTGGCGAGGAAAATAGACAGGAAAAGTGGGAGTGACTCTTCCCTCCCTCCTCGTACACGCAGCAAGAGCAGAATACTTTCCCTCTCCCCCGTGACAGAAAATACTACCACTCGCAGCAGTTGTGGAAAAAAAACGTGAAAGAAAAAATCGACGATCTTCTCTCTGGCTTGCCTTTTTCTCCACATGTTATCTCAACTAGAGAACCAGTGTAAAAAGTACACGATGGCAAGGGGATACCTCTCTGTCTTCTGCTGCGCACGCTGCTGTGTATAAGCCTGCATTCCTTCCCGACGTTTTTCTTTTCTGTGCTCGATCTGAGGTGTTTCTCTTTCGCTTCTTTTTTTGTGCTTTCGTTTTTTCCTCTCATTTTACGCCCCGCCCGCCCGTCCGTCCCGCCTGCACCACTTTTCTACTCACCATTCTTTTGGGCTCATGAGGTGAGTGATGGGCTCAGTGCAGTGTCGTACATACACGCATGTGTGTGTGTGCGCGCATACATGTCATTCGGGATGTGAGGGCGCGCTTTTTTTTTTGCAAGGAATGCCCATATAGAAGTAAAGATGATGGCAGTAACACCAAGGACATTGTCACAGGGATGAAGGTGAAGAGAAAGGGGTTCATCAGACAGGTTTGGGGGGGGGGGACGAGTACGTCAGCAGAGCCCCAGGCGCAGCAGCGGAGGCACTAAGGAGCTGTGCTTAGCGTCGAAAATGTTTGCTTCGGCAGCTGTACCTTGGCGCGCATCGTCTGTTGAAGAGTATCGGTTTGTCGTAGCAGCTTCACAGTTCAGCCGTCTATTTTTTTTTTCCGCTACGTCATTTCCGGTGTGCTTCCGTGATGATATACACAGAGAGAACAAGCGCACTTTTGTTTGTTGCAGTGAGTTGCTCCCCTAAAATTAGACTTACTCAGGTGAGGGTCCACCGCTGACTTCTTCGGCATGAGGTTGACGTGTCATCAACCCACAGTATCGCTGATCTACGCCGTGCATTTTTCTTGTCCCCTGTCGTCATTGAAAGTTTTTCTTTTTTTTTTTGGGGGGTGGAAGGGAATCCACCGAATTCCCCCCTCCCTTTTTTTTTCCGCATACTCTACTGCGATATTACCTCCCACTCTCTTTGGCTTCTGTTTTACTCTTTGCGCCCCCCCCTCCCCCCCTTTCTCTGCATTATGTTAAAAGACGGGTTCTCATCGCACTGTGTGCGTGCGTGCGTGCGTGCATGTGTGTGTGTGTGTGTGCGTCTCTCTCTCTGTCTGTTGTTGGTGCTGCAAAAGGTACAAAAGTCGCTTAGGCAACCACAAGCAGCTGTGTGCCTTTGTGGCTCTTCTCCATGGCCTACGGCACCCAAAACGAAGTAATTCAGAATGAACATGGGATTCAAAGGCGTCAAGGTTGCATTCCCATTCAGGAAGTGGCAGTAGCTTCTTCCCTCCGTGGAGACTTGCTCATCGCTTTTACTACTCTCGTCGCTCGTGATCCTCGAACCTTCCGCCTCCAATCAAAAAAAAACTACCACCACCATGAACACCACGAAAATACTTCCTTTCCTCCCCCCCCCTACACACGCGAAGAGCTGAACGCTGACAGTACAGGATTTTGCTTCGAAACGAAGCACAGTCATCACCGGGATTACACGAATGTGTCTTGCTTGCACGCCTGACTCAGCGAACTGAGCTCTTGTGGACCTGACAACTTTGGTGGCGGGCAAGGGGGTTCTCTGGGGATCACTCGTGCTTAGGCCCACACCATCGGTTCTTCTTACCTCATCGGTTTACACCGGCCGCGTACCCACGGGTGTGTGCGCGAATGTTTTCGTGCAACTTGGTGCGTGCTCGCAAAACTTGGAAACCGGAAAACATATTTGAACGAGAAGATAGAGCGCGCCCCTCGCATGAGTTCGATCACGGATAAGGTGATAGCATATCGTCTTCCGCAAGATGGTGCGGAGGGAGAAGCCTACGGCGTGTGCCTTCGGAGACAAGAAAACACGCTGCGTGTGATTGTGTTGCAGGAGGGGGAAAGCAACGAGGAGGCTCTGAAATTGGGTTTGCAAAGATTATCCGACGAGGACGCCGTCGTGAACTCGTTGGAGGACCGTTATCAGTGTTTGCAGTCTCAATTGTCAGAGGAGCACAGTGCGACGAAGCCCAAGAGCTGCCTGTCGCAAGAGACACTCCTACGGTGGGCTATTCATCACTTGGAGAGGACCAAGGAAAGCGAGTGGACGCTGCTCTCACAACCGCGCCGCCCCTCTGTCGTTGTTAGCGCGGTCGGATGCACTGTAGCGAGCATCGTTGCCGACAATAAGTTGGTCTCATCTACATGGAGCGACGCGCAAAAGCTGCTCTGCAGCGGCGAAGAATTGGTGAGGCAACTGCGTCAGGCTAGCGAGAAGCGGATGGACAGGTCCCTGTACGACTTCATCGAAAGGACGTACTTGTCCAACTCAACTCTTTTTTACTCATCAGTCTCGCAAGAATCACCGTTGCTGGGTCTTCTTCACAAATGGATCACGGCTTTTATGGATTACCAGCACGCTCGCTACATGAGAAACAGTGAGGTGGAGCTCCAGCGACAGATCACCGACTGCCAGAGAAGCCTCCGGCTGGCACGCGAACGGCGTTGCTTGCTGGCAAATCAGGCGGACCTTATCAAGAGGGGTAATTGCTACCGTCGCACCAAAACTGTGCGCAGTGTCCCTGTGGAGCACGTCCTCTACCTTGTGATAGCTGAGAAGGTTACAACACGGCAGTTCCTTTTCAAGGAGCGGGTTCCTCGTGAATTTCTGGAGGAGGTTCTGGCGAAGCCGTTTGCTAGGCCATACAATTACCGACATGATTTCAAAGGGATGCATTCTAGACCGTCGCCCTTCTCAGCAAGCGGGGTTGACCACGCCAATCGCATCCTCGCTTCTGCTCTTACGTCTCCTGCACCGAAGGCTGAGTCGGCGCAGGCGGGGGCGTGTGTGAACGGACTTGACATGCAACATCCGCGCACCTCTATAGACGAGGGGGATAATGTGGATGGTCTCGAGACTTGCCATTCCGTGGCGCTGTCCTCGACTGATGATTTGGGTGAACTCGATGTTAATACCCACATCGTGAGGGCGACAAAGGTGACGCCTGGCTGGGGCAGTTGTGCCTCATCATCAGATGGGAAGGCTGTTGTGGGGCGCACCATAATTGCCACTTCTACAGCAACAAATGCCGTGGCTGTTTCTTCTACTATTCGGGCAGAGAAGCAAACCGGCGCGGATTTGCCTTCGCCGGCGCCAAGCGCACTATCAGTCTCGGATAATCCCCAGCACGTACTGGCAGAGGTCAAGAATCACTTCGAAAGCGTGCAGGAGACCCTACTGGATTGCTTCGAGGAGTACGAGCAGCTGGAGAAGAAGTACTCAAAAACTGTAGAGCACAGTAGACAGCTGCTGGAGACGTTGGAGGCGCGCGACGATGAGGTTGGGCGGCTGCGTGAGTCCCTATCGCACGCGACTCGGGGACAAGGCTTGGCGGGGCGTCTCATTGCGTCTCTAAAGCAGAACCAGCACAGGCCATCGAAAAGTTATTCGTGTAACGGATACCAAAACTGCGCCGATGAGGCACCACTGCATCTCGAGACTTCTAGCACACTCCATGCGGACAACTTTGCGAAGCATGTTGAGTACTTGCTCGAGGATACGCTAGATTTCGTTCGGGGGGCGGCTGCAGCTCCATCTATGTGAGGTGCTACATACCGTCCCCGAAACCCTGCCTTCCAGCGGTACGCTGTAGCGCTTCAAAAGTCGGGCGCGGCATATCTTGGCTTCCATTGCCATACCCTATGTGATCTTCGTTTCCTTTTTTTTCTAGTTCATGGACGCGTCGATGAGGAAGGAGAACTGAGGGTGAAGTGGGCAGTGGGGAAATAGCAAAAAAAAATGAACGATTACGGAGGCATGCTCTAGTGTGTGCGTCTGTAGGCGTACGTTTCTTTCCCATTTCTTCTGGCGTATGTTGTGGATGTATGGTAGAGAGGCGGGTGGGTGAGTCGACGCTGAGATCCCAAGAGCCACGTTGCTTTCCAAAAGGGGTAAACATGCCACGAACGCTGTCATCCTCTCCCCAGAAAGGCTCTTCTCACATATAACACGGCACGGCACGGGATGACTGTGTGCGTGTGTATGTATGCATGCTTGTATGTTGTCGCCTTTCTCGATTTGCTTCCGTGCCTCATTCATTATCCACTGATGTACTTTACGTGTCAAGTCGTTCACCGCCGCTTCTGCACACTCTCATTGTTGGGCCTCAGCTGTCCTTTTTCATTCATCAACTCTCTCGCCGGCCGCATCTAAGCAGCAGCAGCAGCGACACACACACACATACACACACACACACACATTCAAAAGGAAAAAAAAGCAACAGCACACGCTTATCAGTACGCATTTTTTCACAACGTGCGCACCTTCCAGAGGAAGCCCACCATAATCCTTCACAGCGCTCCTTTCTTTGTGTGTGGGGGCTTTCAAAAGAAGCAATGAACGCCCTTGAGCTTTCTTCCTGGGTGAGCGTCCGCGGCCGTCATTCTACGCCTTTTGAGGGTTTTTTACACAAAGTTGTTTCGGCGGATCCTGTCTTGACGAGGGCGGCGCCCTCAGCTGTCACTGTTCTCTCTCGCCTCTCTAAAAGGTTTGACGGTGATGACTGGAAGAGTCTTCTCGCTTCTATTCCTTCGCTGCTCCGTCAGACGTTTGTCTGTGAGGCGAGCAATGCGCTGGGGGTGGGCCAGGAGGCCATCACGGATGTCCAGTTCCGCCTTGGCAGCCTCTACGTGACCTTTCATGTGACCCATGATGAGGATATCAGTCAAGAGGAGATGGATCGCCGCATTGAAGAGTACCCGTTTCGTGAGATGTGGCGCCTTTACAACCAGCGTGACGGCGCGCCAGACGGCTTAGATGCTGCCTTGCAGCGCCTCAAGGAGGTCGAGGTGGAGCTCAAGGACAAGACTCTTGAGTGGGAGAAACAGCACAGTGAAAATGAGCAGAAGGTAAAAGAGCTCGAGAAGAAGCTGCATGCCCTTGAAAATGAGATGGAGGGCCCCGTCGCTGAGCGCGAGCAGGACTTACTGCAGCAACTGGGTAGGGAGCAAGGCGCCCGGAAAAAAGTGGAAAGCCAGCTCAAGGCCTCTGATGACATGAACAAAAAGTTGTTGGAGTCCCTAAAGCAAGAGAAGATGCGCGCCGAGAAGACTGCGCAGCGCCACAACGACCTCATTGCCGCCATCATTCAGGAGAATAAAAAGGAAAAAGAAGCGAAAGAGCGCGAGTACAATGAGCAGATAGAGGTGAAAGACTACATTATCGAAAACTTCAAATCTCAGTTGCGCAGCCGTGCGAACGGCAGCGCATCGCCGCGCAACAGCATTGTCGACGCTGATCAATCCGAGGAGTTCAATAGATTGATGAAGCGCATGGAAGACATGGCAGCAGTGTTGCAGCGCACACAGGAGTCAGAAAGCGAGGCTCGCGCACAGATTCGGCACCTGTCCGATGCTCTCAAGCAGTCCGAGGAGGCACGCCAGTCGGAGCTGGTGTCCTACGACAACAACATGGTTGCCCGGACTCAGGAGTTTCATTCATACCGCGACAAGAAGATCGCGGAGGACAACGAGGGTCGTTTTACAGAGTACTGTGAGAGCGACTGTGACAGGATTGGCGACGGTGTGAAAGAAAGCACAACGATTATGCGTCAGTACATCGACAGCCTTGGGGACCTTGTTGGTTCTCTTCAGGATCGCCTGCATTCTATCAGTGAAGAGTACAACAGCGACTTTACGAAGACGGTGCCGACATTAAGAGTGCGTCAGATTCTCGATGAGCTTAGAAAGGGCAACGTAAAGTTCAAAGAAACCCTTCAGTCCAGTTTGTTTGCCATTCAGCACCACTGGGAAACCCAAGAGCCGGAAGCGCGGAAGATTCTCAAGGGAATCGAAGCCGTTATTGAGGACTCCGAGAGGTCGAGAGGCGACGTTGATCGGGCGATTTCCATAATTGATTCCAACACACGCGCTTTTGAGGATCACAAGGATTGGACGGAGCAACAGCAAAAGATGCTGAGCGAGCTGTTGTGCTCGCTGCGTGACTTGAACAGGCAAGTCTTTGACCTTCCATCGCCCGCTGATCCTTGACAGAATGTCTGACTCAGAATCGTTTGTATTTCCTACCTCGCTTTAATCCCTCTCAAAAATTTTTTTTTATCGAGTGGCTTTGCACCCTCCACCGATACCTGTATGTGCGTGTGCGTGTTTGCTTTCTTTTTTTTTTTCGCTTCGGCATTTTTCTTAGTTTCGTCGCTTCAAGCCCTTGATATTGACCCTCCAGCAAGAAGTTTCTTTTTTTTTGTTGTTGCATTCTTTCTATTGGGCTCATTTTATTTCATCTCGCTCTACTTCACTCCGCACTCCTACACACGTTTTGGTTCCCCTTCCTCTCTCCCCTCTCGTGACCTACAGTGGTTTCTTCACCTCATCTTCACTTGTCTTTTCTCCATTCAGCTTCAGCGGTGTCATGCTTCTGTGTGTGTGTGTGTGCGCGTGTGTGCGTATGTGCGGACAAGCAACGGGCTTGGTGAAAGTGATGTGCTTCTGAAGATGTTTTATTTTCTCAAGGTCTGCACGCACTGGCTCGGGTGACTTGCGTTTCGTTTTCTTTCCGTGGATGACTTTCTCTGTACTTCCCCTCCCGCAAACACATACACACATCCACGCAAGTAGACAAGCGATCAGGAGCGCATTTGGGGTGCATTCACGCTTCTACTCGAACACGTAAACCGAGCAAGCAAAGGGTCTTGATAGCGATGCGAACGTGTGTGGTGAAGTGCAGAAGAGGACATGAGCTGAAACCGGCGTATCCCAGGGGTGCATGAATCCTCCAAAGTAAAGTGTGTGACATATTAGAAACGAAACTACAACCATGGTCGACTTAGAAAGGGATTGCGTTCAGGGTTGCTAGAGGTCTGTGAAGGATGAAAGAAAAGGGGTTCAGCTCTGGAGTCGGGGGTGGGGTGGGGGGAGCAGCCAAAGGAGAGAGCGTGTCAGCCCCACTTTTTTCCAAGCGAGGCACACGTGCACACAGGCACATGCTGTCTTCATTTGTTTTTATCTTCCGCTTAACACCCCTTTCTTCGCTGTCTCTCCTCATAACCCCTTTTATCCCTGCTCGTTTCCACACAAGGAACTAGAACAACCAGACGACGACGACGACGACGGGGGGAAGGAGGAGAGACCGGGTAACGTGGATCATACATGTCCGCCCTCGCTTCGCACGATACACATACTTGGTCTTTTCCATGTCTCGTGTGTACGTGTACCTGTGCGTTTTAATTTCTTGTTTTTAGTTTTCCTCTTTCTCATAGGTGCAGAGAACTCCTCCAACTCCCTGCGACTGCTAGAAAAGGGTGCGGGAGGGGAAGGGAGGGAAACAAGAAGAAAAAAGAAACCTCCCAGTTTAGTTGGTCTTTCGCCCATTTTCGCTCGCTCGCCACGACCACCAGTGGCATCAGGGGGGAAGAGGGAGAGTAAATTAGGGGCATGGAGTGGGGGGGGGGTGGGGCCAGAGGGGAGGGAGTGGTAAAGGGGAGTCAAGTGACCGATGATCACGTTACCTATTGCGTGAACGCGCTGTGTATTTTTTTTTTGTGTTTGATGCGTTGAGCGTGTATACTCTCACCCCTACTTTTTGCACAATGGCGGCAAGCGGACGTATTTTTGTCCCCTGTTGATGGACTTCCCTCATGCGCTGCATTTTGAAGAAGGAGAGAGGCGCGTATGAGCGTTGATTATCATTGAAATCAACGTTCTGGTCAGGATTGTAAATCAAAGCAAAACAAAAGACACATTCCTGCTTTTTTTCTTCATTACCCCCCTTTTTTTTACCTCTTGGTCCCCGTGTCTGCCTTTGTGCGTGTGTGTGGCATATCCAACGATCCCCAGTATCAGCGTTTCTCTTTTGATTGCGCTTCAGTGGTCTTACTTATCCCCCCCTGCGCCGCTCATCCTCTGTTGGCAGTGATGACATACATATATGCGATTTTCTCGCGCCTCGGGGGTTTGATGTTCCGTTTTGTCTATTGCTACCGCGTGTCATGAATGAGTCTGTGCGTGTTTAATGGGCATTATGTTGCGTGTTGTGTTTTTCGCATTTTGTTCGGGCGTTTTTTTTTTTTCGTGTCTCACAGCATAGAAGACTTATGTGTTTCCGGTTTTGTTCTCTCCACCCCATCATGATCATCGGGGAGGGGGGTGGGGAGACACGAAAACCACAGCGCGATGGCGCAAACGAAGCCCCCTTTTTTTTCTTCATCCGGCCCTTGCTTTCTCCTTCGCCGATGTGCACTGCTGTCGGTGTTTCTGAACGTGCTTATTTTTCTCTCATCTCGTTTTTTTCTCTGTTCACGTCACGCGGTTACAGTCATAGACAAACTAACAAACATTCGTCGGGGTACTGGAATACACAAACACGCACACACAGGCAAATACACAAGGGAGAACCGATTAATTCATTCGTCCCATGAGGGCAATCAGGCGGGGAATGCAGTCACACGGTTGTATTAGTCTGTGCGTGTGTGTGTGTGCCAAACATACACCGGGAGACTTGCACATGATCCGTCATCAGCTGCTTCTTATCGTATATATATTTTTTGCCTATCGTCGTCTGTTTGGTTTCAGCATCCTCTGCGGTTGGATATTGCTGGAATCGTCTTTATCTTTTTGGTGTGGCCAGCGAAGGTGAGAGAGCTGCCTCGGTTTACGCGGGGGCTCTCCACTGCTGTCAAAGAAACAGGGTGGGTGGGGGGAAACATCATTGGTCTTGAAGGCTAATCAGACCACAAGCGGTGTGCGTTCTCTGGCGCAAAATAAAAAAAAACATCAGGTGAAGGATTTATCGTTTGAGCAACACGTCTTTTACAGTGGTGGGCTGAGGAGGAGGAGGCAAGCACTGGCTGGTTAGCCAGAGGAAGACAGGGGGGGGTCGTTGCTCGGGTATATATCGCTTTTATTACGCTCTGTTTCCAGGCACAACCTCCATGATGTCCCTCTCCTATCACCGTGACGTAGGTTTTTAAAACCTGTTTTACTGTAGTCGTGCCTCACATGCAATGTGTGTTGCGTCGTATACATGTATATTCAGGTGTCGCTGGGTACCACCGTCTATGCGTCGCCCCTGCTTGTCATCACCTCTTCAAAAAAAAAAATATCTTGAGCTCTCTGCGCGCTAATTCCTTCGTTTCCCTCTCCAATTCTCACAAACATCTACGGCTGGTTTGGCCCGGTGTTCTTTCTACCCCCCCCCCCCCTCCTCCTCCAAAAAAAAAACACGCCACCCATAAACGTATATTCTCCCACAATTCATTTATCATATCAAAAAAGAGACTTAGTCTTCCTTTTGGTCTTTTTTTTTCCGCGCCTATTTCGTTACTCGCATCACGCACAGCCCCTCGCCCCCCGCCTTTCTCTGCCCGATCCCTTCCTTATCCATCACCACCAAGAAGACAACTTCACTGAGCAACAATGCCGCCGCGTCCGTCCCGTGATGAGTACCGCCGCGTCCGTGACACCCACCAGGGTCGCGAGCGCTCTGAGGGTGCTGAGAACGAGGTGCGTGTGACTGCCACTCACGGCCAGCACAGCTACATCTCGTACGCCATCGCCGTGCTGAACGGCGAGGACGGTAAGACGCGCAATGACACGGTGAAGATCAGCGGTATGGGCGGCGCCATCTACAACGCCGTTAACATCGCCGAGATTGTGAAGCGCCGCATTGCTGGTCTCCACCAGATTACTGAGCTGGGATCTGAGCTGGTCTGCGATGAGTACGAGCCGATCGACCGAAACCAGAACCCCGAAAACGTGGTGGTGGAGCGCAAGGTGTCCACAATTCTCATCACACTCTCCCGTCAACAGTTGGACAAGTCCAACCCTGGCTACCAGGAGCCGATTCCGGAGAGCGAGGTCTCGGATCAAGAGAAGCGCGATCCTACCATGAGCCACCGCGGTGGTCGCGGTGGCAGCCGTGGCGGCAGCCGTGGTGGCCGTGGCGGTCGCGGTGGCATCCGTGGTGGCCGTGGTATAGGCCGTGGTGGTCGCGGAGGAGCCGGCATCGATCGCCGCGATGACCGCGAGAACTAGAGCCACGAAGAAAGGAGAAAGAAGCGGAAATCGGGGGAGTTGGCGATTCTCCAGTGCGTTCCTGAGTGGCGGGGACGGGACTTCGTGCCAGTGTTACAGCTGTCTTCGCTTGCCTCCGCCTTATCCCTTCACTTGCAGCAACATCGTTTTGGTAAGTGTGTGTGTGTGTGTGTGTGTATGTGTGTGTGCGTGTGTGTTTGAGATCTAAAGCGTGTGATTGCGCAGCTAAAGACTTAATGGAGGGGTAGGAAAAGAATTATGCCGAGACAAGATGACACAAACCCGAGTTTTAACCTTTAGGTGGATGATGAGGTGCATTATCGCACTTGTTTAGCGCGTTTTATTTTCTCTGTTGCTTTGTTGCACACGCACAGACTAGCTCTCTACTCTCTCCTCTCCGTGCCTCACCCACTTTTCTTTGGTTTGTTTTCGGTATGCTGGCGTTGATTCATTTTCTCGCGGGTGCTTCGGTTCACCGTGTAGTGACTTCAGCAAGTCCGAGCTCGAACCTCGTCTCCCTCTACCATGTGTGCATTTTCTATGAGCGCCTTGGCGTGTGTCGGCGAATCGATCGTTGCGAGGCGCATGAAATGTGGGGTGTGAAATGAAGAAAAGGGGAAAATGTGGTGGTGCCGAGGCGGGGGGGGTTGTAGACGGCGTGCGCGAATTCAAAAACGAAAGAAGACAAAAAGACGGAGCAGCAGCCGCAGCAGCGGGGGGGGGAGGGCGGAGGGCATGAGGGGGGGGGTAAAGCGTCACACCTTTTTTTCTTTTTTCCACATTTTCTACCTTTCTGACCTCGACAGCGCCCAGAGAGAGTGTGTCTGCATCTTTGTGCGCGTTTCCCCCATCCTTTCCGCCTCCCCCGACGAATATATAATTTTCTTGTTTATATATTTTGATGTCTTTTGCTGAGGCTCCGTCGTTTGACTTTTGTTTGGATTTGTGCGTTTCTCTGTTTTTTTTTTTTGTTTCGGCATCTTGACGTTTTCCCCTTTTTTCTTGGCTGGCAGTAAAGAATGACAGCTGGCTCTATGGTGTCGTTTCTTTATTTCCTCAAGGACGCTGTGCGGTTCGCTGCGTTTCCCGGTTGCTCACAAACCTGTACGTGAAGCCAGACGAATATCTCATACGCACCCCCAGTATAAAACACGCACAGACGCACTTGCCTCACACACACACACACACATACACATTCGCAGAAAAACAAGAATATGTCGCTCCCCCGCTTTTTTTTTCTTTTTTCCCCCCTCCCCTTACGGTTGTTCCCCTCTCTTTCTCCCTCTCTCTTGTAGGACAACTGTTGAGGCAGAAAAAACATTAACAAAAAACAAAGAAAAAAGAGGTAAAAAGTGGAAGCTGTACTACCTACGTGTATCTTTTCAAAGTCCCCGAACCCCCCCCCCCTCCCCCTGTGTGCCCTGACGATTGTAACTGAAGCAAACAAGCAAAAAACCCCAAAGAGGACAAGGGAACCCCCCTCCAAAAAGTGGCCTACATCCCTTTTTTTCCTCCCCTCCCCTCCCCTCCCCCCTCCCTCCCCTCTTTTTTTTTTGATGGTCGTTCACCTCTATTTCCGAGACGGAGTGTTTTCATGATGGGGGGGGGTTCTTCTATTTTGTCGGCGTACAATGCCCCTCATCGTTTTCATTCTCTCCATCGATGAACCAGCAAGAAACTGTTCGTGCGGAGGAGTCGAAAGTTGGGTCCAAACGAAAGAGAGGGGGATCACAGTGACTATGATTTGCGAGAATGTCCCAGAGAGGTCTGTCTGTCTGTCTGTGTGTGTGTGTGTGTGTATGTCGATAAAGGGGCTCCACAAAGCGCCGAAAGCACACACAGGTGGGAGGAAAAGAGCGACGGAGGAAGGGGATCAAATGGGGATGTCTCCATGAAAAAGTGGCCTTTTTTTTTGGGGGGGGGGAACCCCTCCGAACACAAACAAAAAAGGATTCTCTCGATCTGTCGGAAGGAACATTAAAGTAAGCACACACACGCACACACTCACTCTCATCCCCCCCAGAGGTCTACCACTTTTCTACGAATGAAACTAACAAAGAGCAAAGAACTTCCCTGCCTCTGACCGCCTTTTTCCGTTTTTCTGCGACTCCATCCGCGCAGGCAGCATCGTGTTGGTTCTGTCTCTTTTCTTTCCTTTTTTCTCTGGCGCCTAAAAAGTTTATCTGTCCTCTTTTTTTCCTTCCTTTTGGGCTGCCGCCATCCCCCCCCCCCCCCCCACATTCGCCTCTAGCTAGTTTTGACCTCTCTTTTTTCCTCTCCCCCCCCCTACGTATCTCTCTTGACTTGCCCCCACCTCTTGCCCTTCCTTTTTCGTTGTTTTTTTTTTCGTCATATTGTAGCTGTACAGTGAGCGGTCATCTTCAGGGTCTTCTCTGTGTGTATTTGTATAAAAAATATATATTTTATATATTGATATGTATACGTCCTTCCCCCCTCCCTCCCCCCCCCCAAAAAAAAAACGAAAGTATGTCACGTAGCGTGTGTAGTGGCAACGGGGAAGGGGAAATTGGGGCGGGGGAACTCACTCAAAGGAGACAGCGGGGGTCGGCCGTCTCCCTTAAACCGAACGCCGCAGAACACAACCTTCTTTAAAAGCGAAGGCCATGAGTAAAAAACAAGGAAATAGGCGAAAGCATATAAAAGGAAGTGCAGGAGTTGACGAGGAGGAAAACAAGGGAACAACCCCATTTTCACTCCCACCGGGGGGAAAAAAAAGACACAAACAAGAAAGAACAAAGAAAATAGTTGTAGAAAACAAGAAAAGAAGAAAAGACACAGGAGAATGTACCCCCCCCCCAAAAATACACACACACAGAGAAGAGGGAGAGGTACATACACCCACGCGCGCACTATTTTCGGCTGATGTTCTTCACAGCAGCAGCAGCAAATGTACCAACAAACGACGCGTATACGTGGCAGAGGTGTGTGAAGGAGGTACGCGAAATATGGCGATAAGTATAAAATGGATCATTTGTGTGTTTGACGGTTGCTTTCTCGTTCACACTTCGCCGCTTCTCAGCGCAAATCGGTTTCCTTTAAACTTCTCTCTTTGATCTCTGTTTCCTTCTGGGATTGTACAGAGGAGGTGCGTATAGGCTGATGCGGCACACATACGTGGTGACGGAGGTGGTATCAATGGAAGATGTTGAGGCGCGCGTGTAGATAATGTCCCCCCTTTTTTTTGAGCGTCTGTTCTCCTCACGGGCTCACCTTACGACGACTCAACCGCACTGAATAATTTTCAGGACCCGTCCTGTGATTAGGCCCCCTTATTTCTTCCTTTGTCTCTTTGGACCTCTCCGTGCCCTTCGTGCCCGCCTTCGTCTTTTTCCCCTTTTTTGTGTCCATCCTCCTATATTGTGTTCTTTGTTTGGTGCCACGTCCGTCTGTTTTTTTTTTCTCATTTATTTTTCTCACTCGCTCCTCGCCACTCCTTCACGCCCCCTTTTTTATCTCGTTGTTCACTGGCACATTCGCACTTTGCATATTGTTTTCATTCCATGAAGATAACATGTGGGGGACAGCGACGGAAAAGTGAAGTCCGAGAAGATGCAAGCGTGCGGCGAGGCGCACCAAGAGAAGGGGAAGGGGTGCATATGAGAGGATACAGAAAAACAGAGGACAATTTTAGGGGTGCTCGAGCGCAACACCATGAATATAATGCGGCAATGTCTCTACTCATACCGCAGCCACAACCGAGTGAGAGAGACGGGGGATGTTCCCTCTTTTCTTCTGTCATTCCTTTTTTGTCTTTTTTTTCGCTTGTTCGAGTTGTCTATCAACGAAGGGGTTTTTTAACGGCAATGACGGACAAGCAAACGGAAGGTGCGCACACAAACACAAAGGTTTTTTTGTAGGGAAAAGGAAAATACCAAACCTATGCACAGAGGAAAGCAGCAGAAGCAAAAAAGAGAGAGTCCCTCGACTCCCCCCCCAAAAAAAAAAAACGAGAAAGTAAGGGGAGGAAGCGAAACCAAATAAAGTCTATCACCGAGAAAAGAGGCGGAAAGGGGATTGGGAGAAGGAGTGACATGTACGGAATAGAGTTCACGTGGTCCTTCTCTCCTCATTGCACCTTTTTTCTCTCCCCCTTTTTTCCATCAGGAGGTGTGAGATGGAAGCAGGCCTACGCAAACACACAAGAGCACATGCGCAGATCCTATCGCTTGACATTTTTATCAAGGGCAGTCTTGCTGTTCATGGGCGACACCAGCAATGACAGTGTGAGTAAATGAATGAGATGAGGTTCAATTTTATGTAAGAGCCGATAACACACAAAGGAGTCATCTTGCAAGTTGAAAAAAAAAACAAAAAACACACACGCACGGAGAAGGGTCTGTCCCCAGTAATGCGATGAGCGGAAGCGGCAGGCTTCCTTTTCAAACGCTTCATTTTGCATCTTGCCCCCCTTTTCCCCTCTAGTGTCGTGTTTTTCTTTTTTTTCTTTGGTCGCTGTTACTCCGTGTGCATAGTAATGTTTGACTTTGCCACTTTTTTTTTTGGTCTCACTTTTGCCCCTATATGTATTTACATATAGTATTGTGTGTGTATGGGTCTGGGTGGCTCTGAGCTTTTTTTTGTTCTTTGATGTCAACACAGTGTCGACGTCTCTGTTAGTGTTGCTGTTGTGTGTGTATGTGTGTGCGCGTGCGTTTTTCCCCTCGTACCCTTCCTACTGTCGTAGTGTTGGCCCGGCTTTCCACATGCCAAACTACCTCTCCATTCTCTTGTGTGATCAACATTACGGTTCCTTGTTCACTCTGGGGTTGTCTTTTTTCTTTTTTTTTTGCTAAGCCTGTCTTGAAACAAACGGAAACAACAACAAAAAAGCATACGATACACTTCTTTGCGCTGCCGCACTTTCTTGTGGCCAGAGATGTGTATGTGTTTGTGGGCCTCGAAGTCGTGCACTTCGACTCGAACAGACACTCCACAGGTGACGTGTTGCCTAGAGAGAGGCGGTGAACGAGAGATGTATCACCCAGTGTGTTGGCTCTTTTCACTACGCTATCGTCTTGGGTGTTTTTTTTTGTTTTTGCACTGCCCACGCTAGAGTTTCTGCCGGGTGGGGGTTTGTGATGGGTGTTTGGCCCTCCCCTCCCCCGCTGGCGCGCGCATTTTATTTCTGCGACATGAATAGACTCTGCGCTTCCACGGCAAGCGGAAACTTTCAACAAAAAAAGCGGGTATTGAGGCGATGTCGATCATTGAGGGGATCTGCCAGGCAAATACGCACCTTCCCTCTTCCCACGCCACAATTCCGGGTCGGTACACAACCGACTACGTATACCCCGTCCCTACAGCCTCTCATCCTTCCTGTCCCCTCTCCCCCCTGCCTTGTCGACTTGGACAAATGTTGAACTGCTGGGGACTCCTGGTCTCCACCTTTCTGCATACCCGCTTCTACATGGTGTTGAATTCTTGATCGTTGTGACCTGGATTGTAAGGAAGCTCGTCGGACAGCTACCGATAGGACGTCTGTGTATGTGTGAGCGACGGGTGTCACAGACTACTAAGCCGCCGGCTGCTGCTACTCCCTCTTCATTTTTCCAGAGGACTTGCACACATCCCTCGGTGCTCACACATTGATGTGTGGCTGTGTCGACCCCCTCCTTCGGTCTTCACTTTTGTATTGGAGCTTTGTTCGTGTGTGTATCCTCATTTCCTCTCGTAGAAAGCGCGTGTAGTTTTTCACTCTCTCCGTTGTCTTTCCCCCTCCCTCCCCCCCTCGCCCGGAAGAGGAGAAAAAGGGGGTGAAGCAAATACGTCACAGCTTTCTTGTTTCGTGCGGTGTGGTGACGTTCGACGTATTCTCACCCCGCGAAGCGTGATGCTGTCGTGCATTTTTCTGCTAAATGAGCACGGCGAGGTGATGGTGGAGCTGCAGTTTGGCGAGAGAATTCCACGCTCAACGTTGGAGGGGTTCTGGTCCACCTTCATGGCACCGTGTAAGGGACTCAGCGAGGAGCCAGCGGCCATTGTCGCCTACGGCGGCACTGTGTTCTCGCACATCCACCGCAACGACGTGTTCCTTGTCGGCACATACCCCTCGGATGATACAGCACTGGTAGTGCTAGAACAGCTCTGTCTCGTAGTCCGCGTCCTCACAGCGTACCTGAGCGAGGTTACAGAGAACACTGTTCGAGAAAACTTCTCTGTTGTTTATCAGCTGCTACAGGAGATATTCGATTATGGCTACCCCCTCACAACGGAGCTCTACGCGTTGGAGGAGCTAGTGCCACGACCGACGCTCGAGAATCGCGTACGCACGATTCTAGACACATCGCTCGTGAACAAAGTGATGCCAGTCGGCGGTCGCACTGCCATTGGGGTTGGCAGCCGGCAGCTGAACAGCTTACTCGGTGGTGTGCCATGGCGGGATCCTGAGGCGCGTCACAGCGTGAACGAAATACTCTTCGACGTGGTAGAGTCGCTGGACTACGTCCTGGACAGCGAGGGCCGCTGCATCAGAGCAGCCGTGCAGGGTAGTATTGAAGTGAACTGCCGGCTTAGCGGCATGCCGGAGGTGATACTACGTCTGCGCGACGTCGACACCGTTGTTGACGACGTCGCTTTTCATCGTTGCGTCCGCTTGGACCGCTACGAGCACGATCGGACGTTGTGCTTTATTCCTCCTGACGGCAAGTTCACGTTGATGAGGTACACCTGCAAGACATCCCTGCAGATGCCGTTACCCCCTTTTTATGTGACGCCGCAGGTGACATTCAATGCGACGGGTGGTCGTTTCAACTGCATGGCAGGCATCCGCGGTGGCGGCACAGGCTTCTCCTCCATCATGGAAAAGGACAAAGAGGTTCAGCGGCTGTCAGTGCGTCTTCTGTTGCCGTCGAATACGTCATCGCTCACGGTAACGAACTGTTCGAGCGGGACGACCGTTTTCGACCGCTCCAACTGGACGCTCACGTGGAGCGTGGGCAACTTGATGCAGTCAGCAACACCGTCCCTCGGCGGCGAGTTTTTGTTCGAACCGGGGGGTAGTGGCAGCCGCAGTGAGCGAAAGGGTGACACTGCGGCATCGTTGAAGCCAGCGCATGGGGAAACTCGTGAGGCCAGAATTGGAAATGCCACCCTGGCCACTGTGTCCTTCCAGCTGCCGAACCGAATCATGAGCAGTCTTCGTGTGGATTCGGTGCAGGTGATGAACGAGAATGGCAAGCCGTACAAGGGGCTCAAGTACCTGACGCAGTCTGGTAAGTACTTTATCCGAGGCGTATGAGGCTCAGACGCATGGAATGCATGCTTCAGAGCCTCTGCGGGCTGTCTCGCGTGTGTGTGAGCATCATTTTTGAGCGTCGCTCTCTGCCTTTTCCCTCTCGCTGGCGTGCCCTCGGCACGGGCGCTGGCATATACGTCTCCGTTCTTGTGTGGCCCCCTGTTGCCACTTCCATTCACTTTGAATACACAGATACACGCTCACACCCCTCGTGGAAAAGCCCAAATACTGCCGAACGGGAACAGACAAACACACACACATTCTCACACGTTCACAAGAACATAACCATGTGGATGATGTAGTTGGCGCAACCCAGCCAAGGCTCCCGCGAACCATTTGTTTGTTTGGTTTGCTCTGGCACGTTGTTGACTGCCGAGTTCGGCGCACCGGCGTTCTTGGACGTCCAATGGTTACGTATAGCTCAGTCGATACACAGTATTAAAGGGGGTAACAGGGCCCTGCCGTCCTAACCGACCTAGTCTTATCAGAGCTACCGTTCAGGTTCGCACATCCGCGAAACAAAGAGGGTAGTCCACCACTCTCCTCGAGCGTGGGTGTAGTCGGTGCATCGAGATTGTAATTTTCCAGTGTTTCAACGAGTGTGCCTTGTCAACTTCCCTAAACCGCGCCTCGCTTCTCCACTGCTGGCCCCTCCCCCTTTCCCCATTGGTAGAAGAATTTATGGTCTACCTACTCATCTTCTATTCCCTTTGCTTTTGTTTCCGTCTCCTTGCGGTGCCGCTGCTGCTACACCGGCGATACCACGTCGGTCTCCTGGCCACATGCGATGGGTACGTACGCTGTCAACACTCACAGCAACCCCCCTCCCCCCTCCTTCCCGCTGTCCCTTGACACTTCAAAAGTTTCTTTTTTTGTATTTTGGCAAACCTTTCACCTCTATTTTTCTGCACCGCCCTTCTCACACATCTCTGCCTCTCCCTCGCTACCCCCTGGGAGTGATATCGCGCAGGTGCACTTGCACACACGCACTTTTCCACCTCGAGAGCAGCGAAAAAAGAGCCAAAAAAAATGTCCACTGAAGAATGTGAGAGATACTCGAGGTTGGTGTTTCCCCTGCGGTCGAAGATGTCGGTATCGCAGAAGATTGAAATGTACGGCCTATGGTGTGTGGCGCAACATGGCAAGTGTACGCGTAAGCAGCCAAGTCGCGCGAAAATTTTGGAGTACGGCAAGTGGGCTGCGTGGAAGAAGTACGAGCCAGTTGGTCAGAAAAGGGCCCGAGAGCTCTTTGTCGAGAAGGCAAAGGCGTTTTTAGTCCAGTATCCGTCTAAGTTATAACTCAGCGGCCACAGCGGAGACATGGGCATGCGTTCGTCGGGGAGAACGACCCGCCCCCCCCTTTTCTCTACACCTCTGTTACATTTCTTCCCTTCATTTGAGTGGAGTCGGTTGAATTCACAACTGCTCTTCTTCAAATAGCATTCTTACATTTGTTATCGATACACGACAATGAACGCTGCTGCGCTGTGGCGAGTCGTGGTTCCCTGCTTTCATGGAGAATCCGGCTGAGTGTTGGAGTACTCTTCTACTTCTGAAAAGGAAGGGAGGGGTGGTGGAGGGTGGACAGTGGCCCTATGCCGGTGAGTAAGACTCCGCATTCTCCTTTTTTTCCCCTTCCTCCTTTCCGAGTGCCTACGCTCCGTGTGTGCGTGTGTGCCCTAGTGCAGTCGTGCTGGAGATAAACCTTTGATCTTTCTCTGTGCGCCGTATTTCCTCACTTGATAAACAATACAGTTGCTGAAGAAGGCGCTCACCCCGCCATGGCATGAGAAGAGCCTAGCAGCTGTTCTCTAAGAAAGCTGGGGGTCTGGAGCCCGTCCTCGGGTCCGGGGTCCGGGCGCTCGGTGTCGATGGGGGCAGATTAGCGCTGGCCCTGTGTCACAGGGGCTTGCGGCTGTGATGGCGGTCTGTCCAGCTCACTACGAAGGACGTGGGTGATTCAACGAAGGCACGCCTCCAGCTCTGGTGCCTCTGCTGTGTCGGCGCTACGGCGATGCTGGGCCCAGTCCTGGATTATGCGTGCGTTGTGTTGTACCCTGTGCAGTTGCACTGGGCTGAGGAGGGGGGAGGGGGGCGCCGCGCGGCGCTAGCTGGTGCGGCACATTGACAGGCCCTCGATAGGAGTCTGGATGCGGCAGTGGCCGCATATCACCCCTCTCTTCGCCCCCCCTCCCCCCCTGTGGGGCCAATCCGCGCGACAGGCGCAACGCTTCATGCCCTCTGGAACGACGCTTGTCGCACCCCGCCTGGATGAGGACGTGCACTATCACCCCAGTTTCTGTGTCGCCCGTCACGCACAGCACGTAGCCGGCTAGACGCCTGACCCGCATCGACAGCGGAGACAGCTTGTGGCAAACAATCTGGGTTATGTGTTTGGCGCAGCGGAGGCGAGTGAGTTGTTGGCTCGTTTGCATATATATTTATTGACATGAGAAAATAAAGGATTAAGGTGGACGGAGTGAAGGGGAGGTTCCAAGGCAGGGAGCCCCCCCCAAAAAAAAAAAAAACGCCGATGTGCCTGTGCACATGCTTTGCTCTTATCGTGCAATTCATGGGGCTGTAAGGGCGTTTGGAGGTCTGCTATCGCCACGTGGGGCCTTTTAGTGTCATGGAGAGGCGAGCCTATGGAGACGGTTTCTCTGTTCAGGGTTGATCGTTTCCTTTGAAGTAGGGCATCTCTTCCTAGCGGACAAAAGACTGCTGTGCTCGTTCGCCGCGCTGAACAATGCCCGATGTTTTTTTTCTGCTTTTTGATTTCTCCATCTTTGCACTGGTCAGCTTGTCTCTTTTTTCCCCGTGTTCATGTTCCCGCCGTATACCGTTTAGCCTTTTTTAGCTACCCCCACGCTTTACTGCCATCCCACCGGCCCAACACCCACTATTTCACAAAGGTCAGGAACAAGCTGCTACGGCACACGACTAGCGCGCCTGTTGACAGCATTTGACTTATTTTACGAGCTTTGCGTGGTTTAACTTAGACACCGAGGGGACCCTGGTGATCTCTTTCCGTTCGGTTTATTCCCTCCTCCCTGGTAACGATCAGGTGCCCCTGGGGGTCTTATCTTCGTACATCTCTGGGTGGATCTGTACGCGAGGCATACTTTGTCAGATTTTTTGTTATCCCCTTCTCCGCCTCCTCTCTCTCCCTAGATCACGACGCCGCGCATCTTCTGTCCATATCTACTCACGCCAAAGCGCACGCGTACGTCACGAACCCCCTCCTCGGTGTTCACTTGCCTGGCGTATTCTGTGGACAAGATTTTTCTAATACAACCCCCAAAGCTCTTCAGACGTCACGTGCATCCAAGAGGCTCCATCACTTTGTTTTGTCCTGTCAGTAGTGCTGTATTGTTTTTTTTCAGTTCTCAATGACAGAGGGTCCTATTCGCACTGCAGAGGCGCGCGACCTCACCCGCGTGGAGCGTGTCGGCGCGCACTCCCACATTCGAGGCCTCGGGCTCGATGACACCCTCGACGCGCGTGTCTCGAGTCAGGGCATGGTTGGTCAAATCGAGGCCCGGCGCGCGGCTGGCGTGGTGGTACAGATGGTAAAAAAGGGCAAAATCGCCGGCCGGTGTGTGATGCTCGCCGGAGGGCCGGGTTCTGGGAAAACGGCGATTGCGATGGCCATGGCCCAGTCTCTCGGCCCCGAGACACCCTTCACCATGATCGCTGGAAGCGAGATCTTTTCTCTCGAGATGTCCAAAACTGAGGCGCTGACGCAGGCTTTTCGTCGCAGCATTGGCGTGCATATAAAGGAAGAGACAGAGATGATCGAGGGTGAGGTGGTAGAGGTAACCATTGATCGGCCGTCTACGAATCCCGCCGAGGCTCATCAGCGCACCGGCCAATTGGTCCTGAAGACTTCTGACATGGAGTCTACCTTCGACCTCGGACAGAAGATGATCGAGAGCTTGCAGAAAGAAAAGGTGCAGGTGGGTGACGTCATCACGATCGACAAGGCCACTGGCCGCATCCACAAACTGGGTCGCAGTTTTGTGCACAGCAAGGACTTCGATGCCATGTCCGCAAACACGCGCTTTGTGCAGACGCCGGAGGGCGAGCTGTCGAAGCGTAAGGAGGTGGTGCACACCGTCACACTGCACGAGGTGGATGTGATCAATTCTCGTCAGCAGGGCTTCCTTGCTCTCTTCGCTGGTGACACCGGAGAGATCAAGCCCGAGGTTCGTGAGCAGATCGATCAGCGTGTCGCTGAGTGGCGGGAAGAGGGAAAGGGCGAAATCGTTCCCGGGGTGCTCTTCATTGACGAGGTCCACATGCTCGACATTGAATGCTTCTCGTGGTTGAACCGCGCCCTTGAAAGCCCGCTGGCGCCGGTGGTGATCGTCGCGTCAAATCGCGGCATTTCTCGGATCCGCGGCACGCAATACAGGGCACCACACGGCATTCCGATAGATCTCCTGGATCGCATGATGATCATCACAACCAATCCGTATTCGCAGGAGGAGCTCGGGAAGATCATTAACATCCGCTGCGAAGAAGAAGATGTAGAGCTGACGGACGACGCGTTCGCTCTTCTGACAATGTTGGGTCAGAAGACTTCACTGCGCTACGTGCTGCAGCTCATTACCACAGCCAATATGGTGGCGCAGAAGCGCAAGTCGTCAACGGTCTCCGTGGACGACATTAAGAAAGTATACCTTCTCTTTATCGACCTGCGCCGCAGCGTGGAGCTCTTGCAGGAGCACGAAAAGGACTTTCTTTTCGGTGAGGAGGACGCGCACGTTGAGAGCTCGACTCGTCCTCGCGTGACAGACTGCACGGAGGACTGCGGGAATGAGGAGGAAACAGTGCGGTAGGTCGCGTGCGTGTTTGCATGTGGGCGCGCGGGTGCACTGATGCTCAGGAGTGCGGAAAATCTGGAAGGGGCCTGAGGACCAGCAAGGAGCTCGCTTGAGACGACAGCTACCACCCCCTCGTTTTTCTGGCGTTGTTGGTTACTCTCTCACTTTAGGGCGTCCTAAAGTGTCATGGTGCAGGTGAGGTTGGCAGCGATTCGCTCGTCTTCCCCTCCTCTCCTCTGTTGCGCTATCCAGTCCGCAACCATGCTGTAAAAATGTGTTTTCTTTGGATTCTCATGCGTGTCTGTTACGGCATTCACATAACACAGTGCGGAGCCGCGTGAGAACGTTTGAGAAAAAGAATCAAGAAGGATAGTAGTGATGGTCCCGTGTACATGTGCGTGTGCTTGAGCGCCTGCCAGGAAGAGCACCGCTCCAGAGACGTGTTCCGATTGCTCGATGTGCATTGAGGAAGTCAAGGAGCGCGTGTGTGTGTGGGGGTGGGTGGGGGGGGGGAGGAAAAGGCCACCAGGGTCGCGCTTCCTCAAAGAGGACTCCGGTTTGGGGAGATGACGCCGCCTCATCATCTTCGCTTTCGCTGCATTGTTCTCTCCCCCTCCCCTCTTTCTTCCCCCGTGCCCCCCCCCCCTTCCCCCTCCCTCTCTCTCTGCTGGATATCCCCGTGCTGAGGATTACTCACGCATGAGGGAATCGGTTACCTTATTTCCTTTTTTCCCCCTCCCCCGCGCGCACTGATCTGCCACCAGGGGCTCGTCTTCCCCCCCTCCTTGTGCGTGTGTGGGGGGAGGGGGGGGGTGTGCAGGCAGCTGTGTGCTGGCGCGAGGGAGTGGGTGGGGGGGGGTTGCATTTTCGTTAGTAGTACATGGAGCCGTTGGTCTCTCTCTCTTCACTGGATCACCCTCTACTGATTCCCTACTTTTTATTCGTATTTGTACCCTTCCGTGTATTCTTGGGGTATATACATATGTATTTTTTTTTTACCTGGGCGTTGAGACTAGTGGGCAGCCAACTGACAGGAAGCGATCCGTCGCAGACATTTTTGGCAGCTGGCCGACGCTCTGCCAAAGACTAGCTCATCGCGTCGGTACTTCTACTGACGTGTTGTGGTGGCTGTTGCGCAATGCTATGGCGTCGGCCAGCTGCCGTTGTTACTGTCGCACAATCACTGGCGTTGTCGGCGAGTCCTCGTTTTGTTAGCGCGACTCAGCCATCGCCGTCAAATTCTGCGCGGCAGCAACAACTGCACCATGTCTGCGATGCCATCTATCGCAGCAGTACAGCCCGTGAGGCTCTCCGTCAGGCGATACACGAGCCATCTCACGAGAACGCCCTCCGATTGCTTCAAGAGTTCGAAAAAGATCCTGGTGTGTGGTGCGATGAGGCGTGGGCTGTTTCCTTCCAAAACGCCTCCTCTCACCTGTCAAGCCAGATGAACCTGCTGTTTCTCCGCTTCGCGCAGTGGCACACAGTGCGGAAGGCTCCAACCAAAGTCGCCATGCACACACCATGGGACTGGTACCCCCAAGCGCGTCTCACACGCCGCCGCTTTATTTTCCACTACGGTCCCACTAACAGTGGAAAGACACACACGGCGCTAGAGGCGCTGATGCGTGCACGCAGTGGTGTCTACTGTGCTCCTCTCAAGGCGCTGGCGGCGCAGGTGTGGCACCGTGTGAAAGAGCGTGTCCCGTGCGACCTTCTCATTGGCGATGAGCGCGTCTTTGGCGGTGCCGCAGAGCATGTTTCATGCACCGTGGAGATGACACCGGTAGACGTGCCAGTGGATGTTGGGGTCGTGGACGAGATTCAAATGATAGCAGATCGCGACCGCGGGTGGGCTTGGACGCGTGCGCTCCTCGGCTTGCCCGCGCGCGAGGTTCACCTCTGCGGAGAGGCACGCGCATTGCCGCTCATTCAAAACCTGCTTTATGCCACCCACGAGCGCAAGTACTTGTCACTGGTAGAGCACAAGCGTCTCGTGCCACTGGCTGTTTCGCCGAGCCTTTGCTCCAGGTTGCGACCGGAAACAGTGGAGAACGGTGATTGTTTTGTGTGCTTCTCCAAGAAGAACGTGCTCGATTTGCGGGACAAGCTGAACCGACTTCCTGGTGTCGCGAGCTCTGCCATCTACGGCGCCATGCCATTTCAGGTGCGAGAGGCTGAGGCTTCCCGCTTCAATCGCGGGGCCACGAAGTTCATCGCCGCTTCCGCTGCCTGTGGTGTCGATACAAAAAATAATGATGCCAGTTTCAGTGCGATATCGCAACAGAGGACTCAGCCTTGCGTGCCGTCGCCGAAAAGAGCCATGCCCACAAAGCACGTTCTCGTCTCGACAGACGCCATTGCCTACGGTCTCAACATGAACATCGAGCGCATAGTGTTCACTACAATGCGCAAGTTTGATGGAAACAACATGGTGGAGCTGCCGGCCGAGACAGTTCAGCAAATCGCGGGGCGTTCCGGTCGCTTTGGCCTTGCTCGGCAGCACGCTGTGGGTCACTGCACCGTGCTGCACGAGCGTGACATGAAGGCGTTTGACACCGCGATGTCTGCCCAGTTGGCCCCGATTACAAAGGCGGGGTTGTTACCCACAAGCGATATCCTTCAGCTCTTTATCGAACTGGAGACTGCCAAGGCGCGCAAGGAGGGCAAGGGAGCTTCGGATCCCAATGGCCGATCGTTTTTTGAGCTCATGTCGAGGTTTGCCTCGTCCTGCTCAGTGTCGCAGCACTTTTTCCCCTGTGACATCCATCGCTCTCTGCTGCGATTGGCTGAACTCCTCGAACCGGTGCGTGACCTCTCGTTGACGGATCGCATTCTGTTTTGCTACCTGCCGCTGAGCGACACTAGTGCAGCTTCGCTGCAGCTGATTCTCGCCTACGCCATGGATCACGCTGCGGGGAAGCCAGTGCTTTTGCGGTTCGACGTTCGGTGTGCAGAGTTAATGAAGCAGGTGGACACTGGAGTGGTATGCGATAGGAGAGAGGCACCTCAGCAACACCGGCAGCAGCCCCGTTCCTTGAGAGACCTTGTCACAGAACTAGAGCAGTGCTTCCGGCAAGCAGAGATGTACTGTTGGCTGTCTTGGCGTTTTGGGAAGACGTTTGTCGAGCGCGAGAGAGGGCTCGAGCTAAAGGCATCCATTTCTGCGGCATTGGCCCGATTGAACGGATCTGCCTGAGGTCCGGTGCTCAAAGAGCGCTGCATTCGCCTCTCTCCTGTCTTTTTCTTGGCGAAACACAAGGCTCTGGGTGAGTGGGGCGCTCCGCTCTGACTCTCTCGCTTTTGATTGAGACGTGCACAGCGGGGGTGGGGGGGAGGAGAGGCGGCCGACTACACTACTCTATGGCCCACCTTCTGCTTGGCTGAAGAATCAGCCCCTATTTCCTTCGCGTTGTGATTTGTGTTCTGCGACCCTTCCTCTTTTTCCTCCTCTATTCAATTTACACGCGCGCGCACCAGCGTACCCTCGAAACTCAACAGTAGTAATGGCGGCCAGTAAACAAGGTAAAGCGAAGGCACACAAAAAAGTGTGACGCGCTGGCCTGGAAAATGCGACCTCGATGCGCCGGTTTCGTCTCGTAGCCCATTGAGCTCGGTACGCTTGCGCCCTGGTTTTCCCTGTGCCACCCAGTTCCATTTAGCAGCTTTACTACCTCCTCACGAATGCGGTCACCGAATCGCACGCAGATGACCAACGCAGAGGTGTAAACTAGATCGCTTCAAATGATGAACATGAGCTCACCGAGGACGGGTGCGGAATAATGAGACTCCTACACATTTGTTCTCCATCCCCCCCTTACTTCCCTCTTCTTGATCCTCTGCCTCATTGCTGTCTTGCCTATCCTTTTTTTTTCTGCTCAGTCATTGTGTGTGTGTGTGTGTGTGTGTCTGCCCCGCTCAGAACGTTGTTTCAAGAAGAACACCTTAGGAGCCACTTTAATAAGGCATCCCTCTTTCTTCGTATTGGTTTTCTTCTCATCCCTCCTTCCCCCCGCTAAGTGTCGGATATCTTTCTCTTATTAACGTAACCTCCACTTTGGCTGCGGTTGCGCTTTTGTAGTTTATAGTTCTCTTCTTGCTCGAGTCCGCACCCCTTTGCGCGTTTGGAGAGGCTGTCTCGTCTCGGGTGCTCTCTCTCTTCCCCCCCGCCTCCTCGGCCCTGCCCACCCACCCCTTTCCACGTTCCGCTTTTTCTCTTCTTTCTTGTACGCTCCCTGGATTTGTTTGCGTCTCTTCGTTCTGCTCCCCCTCTTTTTGAACCCTTTATTATTATTATTGTATGCATATAAACATCTATATACATATATATATATATATATGTACGTATATCCTATATATATATTTATTTATTATTTTCCCCTTGTAGTTGTGGCGGTGTGGTGTATTGGCGTCTTATTTTAGAGGTTTCTTTGAATTTCTTTTGTTTGTTTTTGCTTCTCTTTTTCTCTGAATTGTCGGTGGTCTGTGTCTTTCGTCTTTCTTCTTTTGTGTCCCTCTTTCTCTCTCTCTCTGCTTGTCTTTCCGCTATCGCCGGTTCCGAGCCGTCTCACTATCTGATTTCACATATAAAAAAAGGCTCTCCACCCTCCACCCCCTTCCCCTTAAACCGTCCCACTCACACCAGATATTCTAGTGATTCGGCTTTCCTCTCTTTCGCTGATGCTGAACCTCGCAGGGATTTGTGTACTCATTCCTGCCCCCCTTTTCCACCGCTGCGCTCGCTCTCCCCCCCACTCTCTTTTGACTCTATCGTTCCGATTGTAGCCTAGGGACTGTGCAACATGTGGCAGTGGTGGAAGCGGCTGCTTGCCAAGGACTCGAGGGACGGCTCTGGCGAACAGCGTACGATCTACTGCAATGACCCGCGCGGCCAGACGGACTTCTGTGACAATCGAATTTCCAGCACCAAGTACAACGTCTTCACTTTTCTGCCGCTGAACCTTTGGGAGCAGTTCCACCGTCCCATCAACATTTACTTCCTGATTGTGGCGACGCTGCAGTTTATTCCGTCTGTAGCAACAGTAAGCCCCCTTACAACGTTGCTTCCCATCAGCGTCGCGTTCCTTATTCACGCCGTGAAGGATGGCTTCGACGACCTGCGCCGCCATCGGCAGGATGCTGAGGTGAATGAGCGGGTCTACAAACGCTTGCGACCCGGTACGCTAGAGGTGGAGGAGGTGGCTAGTGCCGACATCCACGTCGGCAACATTCTTATTTTGCACTCCTTCGAGAAGGTGCCGAGTGACGTATTGATTTTGCTGAGTTCGCACGATGAAGGCGGCGCATACATAACGACAGAGTCGCTCGACGGCGAAACTGGCTCGAAGCAGCGCTTCGCCATCCTGAACCGCATGTTCAAAGATTCTCAGGCTGCCGCTCCATTTTATTTACCAGCGTTGACGAGCCGTGATGACCCGACTTCCCCGACTCCCGTCGAAGATGACAGTCACACACTTGGCGTAGATGCTTCGCCAAGACTATCGAAGGGGAAGTTCACAGATGTGCCCATGCCGGACGTGCAGCGCTCCTATGAGACAGTCAAACATACTCAACTGAGCTGCCTTCAGTACGTTTGTAGCTCACGTCTGGTGTTGATGTCCGAGGGTCCGAATGCGCATCTGCACTCTTACCACGGTGTCGCAACGGTGCGTAGGCCGCGCAGCTCGTCCGAGTACTATGGGACGAGCCTGCCGATGCCAGCCGCCTGCAGTGACAGTGTCGATGACACAAGCAAACCAGGAGGCGAGGCACGGAAGTCAGCGAGAGGTTCCCCTTACAATCTCCTTTCCGCTTCAAAGGCACCGCGGATATTTGCGAACGCAACAAGCACAGGCAGAGCAGCCCTGGGCGAGGGGCGTCTGCATCTTTTCTCGGGGCCTGTGGGGGTGTCGCTCTCTCGTCGTCAATCTGAGGCCCACACGCCAGATTATCATGAGGGGTCCAACATTTCGTTTACCGACGACGAGCGCAGGGGTCTTCTGGAGCCGGGTAACATGGTACAGGAAAGCACTCCGTTGCACCCGTCCTCCATGGGGCCTGGGTCGGACACGTGCGACTACTTCGATGGCCCTGAGCAGATTATCCCCGTCGGCATCGACAACGTCGTGTACGCATCAAGTCGATTGCGTAGCACAGACTTCGTCGTCGCCCTTGTCATCTTCACTGGTCGTGAAACAAAGATGTGCATGACACGTCGCGTGCCGCCGACAAAATGGGCCACGATTGACCACCACTTTAATTACCTGACGTTGCTCATCTTTCTGATCCAATTCATACTGATGTCGGTGTGTGCCATCATTTCCAGTGTGCGTCTGAAGGCGCACTCCGCACTCTGGTACCTTGGTGGATCGGATAGGTTGATCAAGTTCAATGAGTACTTCCCTATACTGCCGCTGAGGTACCTGATGATGCTGTCGCCGATGGTGTCACTTTCCTTCAAAGTCATGGTCGAGGTATCTAAGGCATACATCAGCTATGTGATTCGCTGGGACGAAGACATGCGCTTCGACGGTGAGCCCGTGTCGGTAAACAACTCAGCCCTGGCGGAAGAGCTGGGCCAGGTCGAATACATCTTGTCCGACAAGACGGGCACTCTCACGACAAACATCATGACTTTCTCTGCCCTAGCCACCGTCGGAGACGACGTGTTCTCGGCCAGCACCGAGCACGCCATCGCACCGGATCAACACCGTCCCCTGACTGAGGTGGGCAAAGTCATCAGGTCCAGAGCAGCCCGCGGCCAACTGGAAGACTACTACCTTATGCTCACAATGGTTTTCTGCAACACAATTGAGGAGGAGCTGTCACCGTCGTTTAGCGGTAGTAGCGACGTGATGGACACCGCTACCAGTACCCAAGGCGCAGACAACAGCCCAAGCGAGAGAAGGTCGTCTACAAGAAGCTGGATCTCATCATCACCAGATGAGGTAGCCCTCGTTGAGGGGGCCGAGCGGTGCGGATTTCCCTTGCGTCAGCGCAGCCGCACCCACGGGACGGTCGGGCTCTGGGGTGAGGCACACAGCTCCCTCGAAGTAGATGTGGTTTACACTCTGCCCTTCAGCTCTGACCGCGGCATGATGAGCGTGCTCCTGCGCTGCTCGACTGTGGACGCGACGAGCGCAGCAGCAGCAGTCCACGGCTCAGTGGACACCACCCGCATGGGTGGCGATGACCTACCCGTCGAGTATGTGTTGCTGATCAAGGGTGCAGACGAAAAGGTGCTGCCGTGCTGCGCCGACAACTACAGTAGTTCTCATCTTGATGTCATCAAGAAACGCCTCGCCTGCTTCTCGAACGAAGGGCTGCGCACCCTCGTGTGCGGGTACCGTAAGTTGACGGAGGAGGAGGCAATGGACGCACTGCGCCAGTTCGCCGCGATGGAGGCCGGCTTCACTTCTAAGGCGGATCGAGAGGTGGGGCTCCAGCGCATCTACGGCCTCCTCGAGCGCGACGTTACGTACTGCGGCATCACGGCGGTCAAGGACGAGCTGCAGAAGGGCGTGCTCCAGACGATCGCCCAGCTTCGCCAGGCCAACATACGGGTGTGGATGCTGACAGGCGACAAGGCCGAGACGGCAAAGCAGACGGCTGTTGCCTGCGGGCTGCTGGCTTTGACCGACCGCGTCGTCATGCTCACCCCCCCGCAGGGGGATCTATTGACTCCGGCGGAGCACTTGGCCTATGTTTCTGATAGGCTTTCCGAGGTGGTGGGTTTTTCGGCGCACGAAAGTCCCGCGGAGAGAAGGGCGATGGCGACGCGTTGGCAGGAGGTGCGCAGGTGGTGCCGCTGCTACCTCTGGGAGCGCTCCGGCCTCGAGGACTTTGTACACGAGTTCACACAGCCGGCAACATGTGAGCGCATTCGCCCTCTCAGCCACCCGCTCACCACACAGCCGCTGAGCACCATAGAGGATCGCTATGGCCCAGTAAGTCCTGCGGTTCTGAGCATGGTGTCTGTGGTGTGCGGTACGCCTTGTCCGCGACCTGGCTTGTCATTTAAACCCGTATCTGCCGCTTCTTTTTGTTCCAACAAGTTTGACCCAAAGCTCGGCTACTGCGTCACGCTCTCTGGAAAGACGCTCCGCCTCCTCGAGGAGGAGGACTTCATGTCAAAAGGCCATAGTACGGTGGTGCGCCTCTTCCATAAGTGCCTCTTGGAGGCGCGCGCAGTTGTGTGTAGCCGCACCACCCCTTTTCACAAATCATACGTGGTGAACGTGGTGCGACGCGCGGGCCACATAACGCTCGCCATCGGGGACGGTGGTAATGACGTTCCCATGCTCCAGGCTGCGCACGTCGGTGTTGGAGTGAAGGGACGAGAGGGAAGTGAGGCGCAGCTCGCCTCAGACTTTGCGATTGGTCAGTTCTGCTTCCTGTCGAAGCTGCTCCTCGTCCATGGGCATACAGCGTATCAGCGCACCGCCATGATTGTGCAGCAGAGCTTTTGGAAGACTGTCCTCATTGCGTGGGTGCAGGTGCTCTTCAATACGTCCACCGACTTTTCCGCTGTGTCCTTCTGGGACTCACTAAGTCTCACTCTCTACAACGCAATCCCTACCGTCCCTGTGACCTTTCTGTGCGTGATGAACATACCCCTCTCGCACTGGATTCTTTGCTCGACAACGCCGCTGTACCGCATGTCCCAGCGCGGCCGGTACTTGAACGCCAGCACCTTCTACGGCTACATTGCTCGAGCGCTCCTGCACGGTACCATCATTTACTATTTATCTCTCGCGCTTCAACGCGGCACCGGAGGTATCATAGCGAATGGATGGGTGCTCGATCGTCGCGGTGATTTCTACGCAGCATACATCGCAATTGTAACCGTGCACACCTACACGGTGTGGACCGAGTCACACGTGATCACGGTAGCGCACTGGTTTTCGTTCCTTTTTTCTATCTGGTCGTGTTTTCTCTGCTTCTGGATCTACGCGCACGTCCCAAACTCGTCGAATAAGACCTTCTCGGTGCTTCTCACGACTCCATCCTTCTACTTATCATATCTCTGTATGCTCACTACTGTGTGCGTCTCGCTCGCCGTGTACGCTATTCCAAAGTCGCTCTGGTTCCCGGATGGCCTGCAGCTGATGCGACTAGTCCTGGTGCATTTGCGGCAGGCGCGTGAGTGGAGTCACAGCGTACCACACCGCGCTCTCCACACGTTCTTCCAAGAGGATAACCCCTCACAGTTTTGGCAGTCCATTTCGCTCTATCACGCACTGCGCTACACCCCACCCCCACGGCAGGTCTTCACTATTCCAGAGAGAGGTGAAGCAGAGGCGTAGTGGAGACCTGCGATAAAAGAGGGGTGCGCTGGCCCACCCCCCCTTTTTCGAATACTACACAGGCCAGTAGAGATGGGAAGGAGGGTATATCAGCTCATCTAGGGTTGATGTGCGGTGAGCAGCCGTAGCCGAATTCGCTTCACAAATGCTGTCCTGGCTAAGCCAAACACAGGTCCTGCCGCCGCCTCGTTGGCGCGTGGGGGGGGGCATGCGGGTACACATATCTGCTCGTTGGCAGTACGGGTCTCTCTTTGTCTGGAGCCGCGACATTCCTTTCCCCTCTTACCGCGGAAAGCCAAAGACAAGCACAGGCGTCTTGCTGGCCAGGAATGGGTGTACTTGCATTGCTTTGTTCTCCAGGCCCCGACGCCTACCCAGCCACGCGAAACGTTGTCTCTCTACGGTGCACGCGGCCATGCATCTCTTTTGTCAGTCAGAAACTGGACACACACGTATGCGCAGAGGGGGACGTGTGTGTGTGTGTGTGTGTAGATGGGTGGCAGATGTGATCAATTTCGCTTATTCAAATTGTTTTTGTGTGGTGTCATCGCGCGCCCCCGGGTCACCTCGCACAGATAAGAACGATTTCGCTTTCCCCACTTTGTCTCACCCAACGCTGTAATCGTGTGTACCTGCATCTGGGCCGCTGATCTTAGTTGCCTGTTTTTTCTTTTCCTCCCTTCTCGCTTCATGTAGATCCGCTCACACCCGTCCCTGCGAGAGAGGGAGATAGAATGGTACAAGAGAGCGCGAAGTGACCATTGGCGCTCAGGGCGCAGTCACCAAAGAGGGCATGTTGTGCCCCACTTCCCTTCTGTTGCGCTCGCAGTGCGGATTTTTCACGAGGCAGGCTCGCTCGTTTGTGGCTTCTTACTGGTGGCCCGTTTGGTTGCCAGGTACTATTGAGAGGGTCAGGCAGCGTGACGTGCGTCCCCTAATGAATGAAACCCGAGTTGCGGCTCTTTCCCGGTGCGGCGATGAACGCGTCTGTTCTAAAAGTTGTGTGTTGCTTTGTTTGTGGTGTCCATACAAACTGATCTTCCGTTATCTCCGCCTCTCCTGTTTCGCATTTGATCGGCACCAAATTGCTGTCACGGATGCTGTATGGGAAAAAAAAATGAAGGCTGTTGGGTAGATCCGTCAGGCGAGGTATGACATGTAACTATCTTTTTTTTTTCTCGTGGGGGTTCACCAGCATCGGCTCGCTTCACATTCTGCGTGCTATAGGACACCACCGGTCGACAAATGGCCACCACACTCCTCCTCATCTCTTGAGGTGGTTTTCCACGACTCTTTCGTACTTCGCGCCGTCATTTCTGCAACTCGCCCTCCCCCCCCCCCCCCCGCAAATCAGTGGGACGGGTGGTGGTGTCTGTCACGATGGTGTTGAATAGGCTCGTTAGGTACTCTAGTTAGATCCTCTGCGGAGATGACACCTACTCACGTATTCCATCTTGCACTCGTTCATGCGACTTGTTATTCTTAAAAGCGCACGTGCCATTGCAACTGCGGCTGCTATTAGCCCCAATACAGCACGAGCCGCCACCGTCTGTGGTTTCGAATGGTGAGGGGTGATCAAGCCCTGCGTGCGTGAGTAGGTCTTGTTTTCTTTCATTGTGTATATCACTTTCTTATTTGGGAGCGGTGTGTTGCTTGCCCTTCGGATGTGACCATTAAAGCATGTGTACTGACAGTTGTCGATATACATGCGCGTCACACAGGGTAGCGTGACGACGGGGAACACGGGACCGTCGCTGCTAGGGCATGTGCTGCCATCCTTCCTACCTTTTAGACCGCCAATGCTGAATTCACGGCCCAACCCAGCTGAGCACCACTCCTCGCTTCCCGTTTTCTTGTGGTTCGCATAGGAGCTTAGAGACGCCGCCGCAGCCCCCCCCCCCCCCCCCAGGGGGAAAGGGGGGGGGTGATGCCCACAAATTGCAATGAGTCAGCTGAACTCCCCCCCCCCCATCTAAGTCTCTCCTCCCTCCCTGCGCGTCCTCCAAATGTACGTCAGCGGATCCGCGGTATTTCTTCGACGCCACAGGCGGCGAGTTACTTTGTTTGGCATGATTGCTGGTTGGCATTCTTCCTTTCCCCCACCTCTCTACGAATTCAACTTCTGCAGCCGCGCTGCTGACACCTCTAACACCATAGTCCTCCATCACACTTTATGTGGTGCGCTGTGCCGTTTATTTATTAGTTTGTTATTCACATGTATTTTTCAGACTCACCGCAAAAGGTGATACGCATGCGCAGGTACACGCACACGAAAAAAAATATTTTTGCGTTTTTCTCTCTCCCACACTCGTCTCTAGCACCGGTCTTGCGCCTCTGTTTTTCTGTTACTTTGGTGTAGGTTCCAACAAAAAAGAACTTGCAGGGTTTGTTTTCCGTTCTTGACGTGTGTCTAGTGCTAGTGTGCAGGCGTCTGCGCGTGTGCATGTGTGTATGCACCGCCTGTGCTTGTGTTTACGAGGATTTGCAGCCGTCACGACACATTGGCCGCCACCTTGACAATATGGACAAGACGTAAAGCGGACAAAATGTCTTGCTTTTCTTTTCCGCAGCGGCTAGGATGCATCAGAGGGGAGTATGGGGCTGTTGCGTGGCTCCCATTCCCATCGGACTGGTGATTGCGTACCACCAACCACCAGGGTCGAGCACAGGCACATGTGGTAGTTCGAGGTTGGAGCTCTTGGCGTGTCTCCTGGGCGCGCCCCCCCCCCAAAGAGTCTGAGCTCTTTGTTTTGGACACTCCCCCCTTCTTTTTTTTGTATGTCCTCCTTTCTCGTGCTCGTCCTCATGCATATTCGTCTTTCGCTGAAGGGGCTTCACCCATCACCTCCGCCGACACGACTCTGGCTAGCGCAGTTTCCGTCTTAACCTCTAGTGTGCTGTTCTCGACGCACTTCACCACTGGTCTCTCTCCTCCCCCCTTTTTTTTTTCTCCTCCGCACACCCCCTCTTCTTATTAGGTGACTCTCCTCCACCGCATTTTTGCGTGCTGCAGCGTGGTCACTCTCTTCTGGTTTAGACAACAATGCGCCTCAAAAAATCCCCATTGGCCTCTGGCCGGCGCCCCGCGGCAACGCTGTGTTTTTTTCAGATTGTTGGCGTCTTTCTCTTAGTACTGTTGTGGTTTCCAGCCACGGTAACTGGGGCACCCGTGCAAGAAGCCGAAGGGAGTGAGGACAAAATGCCTGTGAAAGAGCTGAGTGATAACCTTAGTGCGTCCGAGTGGGTCTCGCTCATCGTTGCCGACTCCATCCTCTTGGTGTTTGCTGCCCTTTTCGCTGGACTGACATTGGCACTGCTTGGCCTTGACACCTTATCGCTCGAAATCATTGCAGACAGCGGCTCTGAGCCGGACAAGACGTACGCCCAAAAGATTCTGCCCATTCGACAACTCGGTAACCAGCTCTTGTGTACGCTTATTTTGGGCAACGTCATGGTGAACACGCTCATTGCGCAGATCACTGATTCCCACATCCACGGTTGGGTGGCGACGGTGGTTTCGACTGCACTGACCACGCTCGGCGGGGAGGTGATTCCGCAAGCTCTAATGTCAGCACATGCGCTACAGGTTGGCTCCAAATCGGCACCGCTAGTGAGGTTCTTCGTCTTCATCTTTTGGCCTTTCTGCAAGCCGCTGAGCATAGTCCTCGACAGGTTCATCGGCAAGGACCCTGGTCAGATTTACGAGCGCAATGAGTTGAAGAAGCTCATGTTCATGCATGCCGCCCGCAGCGCCGAGTCTGGCATCGGCGCCGGCGAAGTGGATCTGATGGTGGGTGCCATGGAGCTACACGAGAAGACGGTGATGGAGGTCATGACGCCCGTCGGCGATATGCTTATGTTGGAGGCGAATGAGCGGTTGAACGAGGAGACCATTCAGCTGATTTCTGACCACGGCCACAGCCGAATCCCGGTGTACCAAACCACAAAAAACAACGTCATTGGTGTCCTGTTTGCGAAGGACTTGCTAATGGCCAATCCGCAGGAGAACACGAAGGTGCTTCTGCTGGTCAAGTTTTACAACCGTCGCTGTCACGTTGTGCCTTCTGAAACGAAGCTCATCTCGATGCTCAAGTACTTCCAGACTGGGAAGTCACATATTGCCCTCGTGCAGGAAGTCCAACAGCGCCCCTACGGAGACCCGTACTATGAGGTGAAGGGTCTGGTGACCATGGAGGACATTATTGAGGAACTCATCCACAGCGAAATCTTTGATGAGTATGACATCGATCCACAGCAGGCGACCCACTCAGGACTTGGCAACGCCTCTACTCTAGCGAAGCGGCAGATTGGTCTCACCTCCAAGTGCTCGCGGCGGGTCCACCTTAATCACAACGAGCTGCGCGCCGCCGCACTCTTCCTGTGTGAGTCTTTGCCCGAACTCAACATGGAGGATGTGTCGGCTTTGACTCACGGCATGGCGGAGTGCACCACCGTGTACCGCGTCCGGGCACCAAGGGACGCACGCGGCATGGAGGACGACGACAAGCAGAATGTTTGGCTTTATCGTGATGGCGTGCCCTCCTCTGTCTTTACACTTGTCGTCTCCGGACGTGTAGAGGTCTTTGCCGGAAAGGAGTCGATTGCGCTGGAGATGGGCAGCTGGTCACTCCTCGCAACCGATGCATTATCATCTGATTCGTTTGTGCCCACGTTTAGCTGTCGCGTCGTACAGGACTCGACACTGATGCAGATCACCCGGGAGGCTTACGTGGAAATGCTTCGTCTCTGCAGCAACGCTGCGAGCGATCTCAGGAGAAGGAGCACCTCGTCGACATCAAAGCAGGGCAGCAGGGTGTCCGTGGAGTCTCCCTAGGAGAGGAGCAGCTCCAAAAGGGGTACAAAAAAGGGGAGGGAGGTGGCCATTCGAGTATAAGCGCTGGTGTACTTTGTGTGTGTGTGTGTGCGTGCGTCTGCTTCTCTAGAAGGCCTTCTCCCTTCTTTTTCCCCTTCTAAAGATTTGTTCGACCGCTACGAGGTTCCACTTCGATATTATCATTAATTTTTTTTGTTTTTCTTGTGGAGCGCTCGCTTCCTGTCTTTTGTGTGCGCTGTACGATTTGTTTGACACCCCGGCCGAGGTAATTTGTGGTGGCCCCCTTTTTGTATTTTATTTTTCTCTATTCGCCTCCTTCCTCCCTTTTCTCCCTTTTTTGTTTCTCTACTGGTGTCTATCGTACATATTGCGGAGCATATGTGAACGAGGGTGGAGTCATTATTAAAGATCCAGTGAGTAGTGTGGTGCGTTGGTGGGTGTAGATATCAGAGGTTATGTGTGTGTGTGTGTGTGTGTTCGTCGAGGATGAAAGCTGCACCATTGTATTATTCCTCATTTTATCTTGTCTGATTCACATCAAGACTTAAATCCCACCCTCCTGAACCCCGAGCATGACGGGAGACATCGCATAGTGTAAGGCCTCAGTCAACCCGCGTCACAGCAATCACTGACCGAGGCATCTGAGTAGGGCCGCCACTTGGAACTTTACCAACCACCTGCTTCGCAGGTCGAACCTCAGAGACTTTCACTATGCCAGCTCACCCCCTGTGGTGTATTCGTCGGGGATGGCTTATACTCTCACCAGTGGGGGCGACGAGGGACGGGTCAAACGCGGTCACGTCGACTAATATCCCACTAAACGAGTGATACAAATCCATTCGTTATCAGAGGGTCGCTTCGACGCAACGCCATTCAGGAAGTGGCGGCGGATATTTGTAACGATACATCGTTTCAACCTTCACTGCTGTTGGCATTTGGTTGCTTCCCTAGCAGGGGGTGGTTCGGGGTTGCGAGACAGATTGGGGGTTGCTTGACTTCCCCACAGAGCGGGCACTAGTCCCCCCATCCCCCCCCCTCGATAAACAACACTGATGTGTGCGCCCGCGTCAGTCGAGGTGTCATAGAAAAAGAAAAAAACAGACTCAACCCGACAAGAGAAAAGATCAGCAACAACAGCCGGCCTGCCATCCTGAAAAGACAGAATGATAAGCGCAGCTGTAGTGAACCGCACGCCAGACTTACTGGCGTGAAAGCAGCAAAGGGGGAATCGATTATGTACGTATACCCCATCTACTCTCTTTACAGCGCCGCAGGCCGCTTCCTCGAGTTGCTGCAAAGGTGTGCTGTGCTCTTTTGTTGGTGTTTTCCCCCCTCTCCTCAAGGGAGAACACAAAGTCGTTGCATATTACTGCCCCCCTCCACCTTGCTTCTCTTTACCATCTGCGTTTTTTTTTGAACTCGTGCCCCGCTCCCCTCCCGCTTCCCTCCCGCTCCCCCCCCCCCCTTCCCCTCACACACACACACACACGCACCGTTATCGTACCCAAAAGTATCCATCTTCCCCTCCCCCCCCCCTGCTGCGCGACTATCGTGTTGTAGTCCATCCGAGATGAGCGGGTGTGTCGCCGAGGCGGAAAGCGCCGAACTGGCGTTGTACCGGCTCGAGGAAATCGACGAGCTTCTCGCCACAGTGAACGAGGACGAGGATGACTCGCAGGCTGCCACCTTGGCGCAGTATCTGCGGAGTGGTCAGGATCTGGAGAGCGCCTGGAGCCTGCACAACAAGCAGCTGCGTGGCTTGCGAGACACGTTTATTCACGCCCACGTCCAGGCGGCGGAGCAGATTGCACAGCTGTATCACGAGTTCAGCGCGTGCGAGGAGAACATCGTCGGCTTTGAGGAGGAGATGCTGACCTTTCAGCGCAAGCTTGAAGTCAGTGCGAATGATATCGTTTATATGCAGCAGCAGGCTGACGGGTTGGTGCGGAGGGTGAACAACCGGCACCAGGTGAGCAACAAGATCAACGAGGTCTACAGTGCCTTGCAGAAGTGCGACTCCTTCTGCGATGTCATTTCAACCAAAAACGTCGACGCAAATTATCTCGCCAACTTGCGTGAACTGGACCGCCGGCTGGCTTTTCTCTCCGGCAACAAGGCTGTCCGCTTCTCCGCGGTGGACAACGAGATCCGCCCAAAGTTGACGGCAGCTGCACACAAGGCGGGTGGAAAACTGCAGCGCTTTCTCACCAAGGAAATCGTCGCTCTCACCGAGGCCCCATCGCGAACCGTCGAGAGGCAGCAGTCACTGGAGGAGAGTGCGCAATTTGCATTTCGCTTCCTTCAGCTCTACAACCAGCCCGTTGCGATGGAGATCACCAAACTTTACATCCGATACATGTCAGAGTTCTATGTAAAGCAGTTCCGCCTCTTGATTGCCCAATTCTCGGAGCTGTCCGCGGTGCACGCGAGCCCGCTGGAGCCCCTGGTCTCGGTGGAGGAAGCGCGGGACATTATGAGCAACCGCGACATCGGTGCCCCGCCCGGCAACCATGTGACCCCCCCTCCTATGAACTTTCCAGATGTGATGCTCCCGCGTCGTGAGCGGAGCGTCTCGCAACACATGCGCGGCTTCGCTGACCTTATCCCCTCCGGTGTGGCGGTCTCAAGGGCTGAGGCGCTTCACCTCTTGCGTCCAGCTACCTTTGATGACTCTGTGAAGGCGGTGAACGCGCTTGGGGTACGTCATGGCAAACTGCATATAGACGACGACGTCGCAGCACAGCTGAATGAGTGCAACAGCTGGGCGTGGCAGTTTGTTCGCTG
Organism: Porcisia hertigi; assembly: GCF_017918235.1. Lineage (NCBI taxonomy): Eukaryota > Euglenozoa > Kinetoplastea > Trypanosomatida > Trypanosomatidae > Porcisia > Porcisia hertigi. The sequence goes on from NC_090593.1 coordinate 1,139,936, forward strand.
CCTCCAGGCCCTGGTTAACACCGTGGAGTCCGAGTGCCGCTTCATCGGCAACTTCTTTTGCGTAGTTGGCAACGTCGAGGGTGGCGAAGACTTCACAAGCGCGGAGCGAATTGCCTGCGCGGTGTTGGGCCGGGCAGTAGGCAATGTTGAGGCCTCGATGATGGAGGTTCTACCTCTTGTGACTGAGCGCACCGAAGTGCTTGCGACTCTGCGTGTCTTAGAAGCGGTCAAGCAGTACCTCTGTACTTTGCTCGATCCCATCCCGCTCCTACTGCTGAGTGTCGTGCTGGAGAGGTCGAAGACGGCGTTGCGCGCCTCGCTGCGGACGGCCGTCAAGAATGACGAGCTCGTCTTGGCTTTTCTGCCGACGCTGCAACTGTCTCCGCTTCACAGCACCACTACCACAAACTGCAGCTGGACAGACCTTCTTAGCAACAAGTCACACTGCGCAGTGTTGGGACCTCACCCGCTTATCTACCGCATCTGTGGTGTGCTGGGTCACCTGGAGTACCTCAACACCGCGGCCGTGCGCTCCTCTACGCTCGCTGGTGGCGATTTACGGGCCTTCGACGCTTCTGTTGCAACCTTTGTGAAGAACTCTCTGACCCACATGATGAAGTTCGTGGACCAGCTCAAGCACCGCTACCCAACTCAATTGGCACAACAGGTGTTCGCGTGCACCAACGTGTACACAATCCTGGCGACGTGGCGAGAGTTGATTTCGCTCAATGGCGACAGTGCATCGGGCTCACCAACAAGGTTTCACCCAGTTTTCACTGGACCGATCAACTACGAATCGAAAAGTGGATGCTCACACTTCCACCCCATCTCGCCAGAGCGGCCAACGATGTCTACTAGAGGGGTCCTGGCTCTTGGCGGGGACGCTGGGGCCGGCGCTGGGTCGCAGCACATGCCGTACTTGGAGGGCGAGCTTCATCATGCCATTAGGGACTGGGCGCATGCTGAGCTAGCAAACGGCGAGTCATCGTGGAAGCACCTTCTTGTCTTTATTGGCAAAGCGACGGAGGTGCTTGGAGAGAGTTTCTTTGACTCCACTAGTCAGATGTCATCCACAACGCATCACGAAAATGTGGCGACGGAAACTTCGCACTTCGACCCGCCCGCCCGGCCCTCCGCTCTGCCCGAAGAGCTGAGCGAAAGTGCCACGCTGAAGGTGGCCGCGCAGTTACATTCCCAGTGGCAGTCTCACGCCTCTGCGATAGTCGAGGTGGTCAGAAAGGTGGTGCAACAGTCACTGGGCCGTACTGTCAGCAGCGGTGATGCTGCTGCGGGCTGCCCGGTAGTTCCTGCTGCCGTCCTGCAGCGGCAGTGCCATGAGCTGTCCACACTTATGCTAAGTGCGCTTTTCTCGACTCTGGCCGATGCAAATCGAAAGCTCGCCTTCTTTGTCGGGCAGTACTACAGCGGTTACCGCGAGCTGCAGTCGAAGGTGCTCAACAACACGATGGTGCTTCATGAACTGTCGCGCTTGCTGGAGTCGAGCCCGTGAACCCGTTAGCAACAGAGTCATAACTATTTTTCATGCATCGACGTATTGCTGCTTTCGCAGCATCTGCTTGCTTCTTAGAGCTCCATGAAACACGCAAGGCGGTTGTGTCGCTGTCGATTAGCTGCTATGGCAGATGCCCCACTGCTGTTGCTCGGATCTGCTCCTTTTGCTGTGTCTGTGCACGCCGTTCTTTATGGTCTCTCAGGCGTTCTGCCTCCCCATCCTCTCGCCTCTGAGTCGTGTGGTGATGCAATTCATTTTTTTTTTTTTACAACTCGTAACCGCCACCAATCCTCCACGACGCCCCGGTTTCTCGCCGCCGTGTGTTTTTATTGGTTCTTGCCGTGACTGTGTGCTTGACCCATTGCTCCCCCTCCCCCGTACACGAGGCCCTTCACTTACGCATGTGTGCTTCGAGCATCCACCTCCACTCTACTATGCTCGTTCTATGCGGTTGCCGCCAAAAGGGTATAGAGGCAGGGAGGACAGGCGCGTGGGGTCACCACCCGTAAACCCCCCTTCGATGCTCTGCGAGGGGGTACTTCATTGTCTTTGAGCTCTTGTAGTTGGGCTCAACTTCTGCTGTACTGCTCTTTCTTTCCCCTCTTTTTGTTTCCTGTGCTCTCGCCTGTGCCTTTCCGTCTGACGGTGGTGTCACCCTCGCGTTCCGCCCTTCGCCTATCGTGCATTTGTTTTTTTTTTCCTCGTACCCCTGCTCTACGAGGAAGAGCCGCCTCGCTGTTGGCGCCTTGGGGCCTGGAGGCCGACCCTATGATGATGGCAAGAGCATGCAGCCTGCCCTCCGGCTTGGTTGTGGGCTCGCGGTGGCGGCGGACAAATGTGGGCCGAGGCCGTGCCGCAGAGACCCGGGGCCGTGATTGCGTTGGTAGCTGCTCACCACGCAGTGTGAGGATGACTTGACAGGTCTGTTGGGACTGTGAGCTCGTTGCGCGCCTCCCTCTCTCCCCCCATCTACCTTCTCCACCTTACCGCGTTGTGCACCTCCTCGTGTGTGGGACGTGCGGGTTGAGACGAGAGCGGAGCGCTCGCGCTGCCACCGACTCATGGCAGCAGACGCGAGAGGCGCGGCGAGACCACCCCGAACCCCACCATCGAGCGCTCTGGCTCTGCAGTGTGGAAAGCGCCGACACCATTCTGCGGAATGGGGCGACCTCAGGCGGCTGAGGGGCAAGCGCGGCATACGTGGGAGGGGAGGGGAGAAGAAGAGGGTGCAGAGTTTGAGAGGGCCCCGACCCTAGACCGGCCGACTGGGGGGGGGCGCCCCCTTGAGCACACCCGGCACACATCCAGGCCACCCTCTGCCACGCGCGCGGCATGCAATGCACGCCAGTTTTTGTGGCGCCCGTCACAGACCGCGCGTAGCCGGTGGGCGAGCAGGCGGCGGCTGGGGTGAAGGGAGCCGGCAAGATGTAAATCACCCGGGCATTGGCCGCGGTGAAGCGGAGGGAAGTGGGTTGTTGGTTCTTTGTGTGTGGATTAGCTCTCCAACTAGCCAAAGGCCTGGGCGGGGTGGGGAGTGTCTGTGGAGGGCATCACTGTTATCATGTATGTCTGTGTCTGTGTGTGTGTGTTCACTCTCAGCTTTTTTTGCTGGAGTGTGTGTGAGGGAGGTAAAACGGGGAATAGGAGAGCAGGACTTCATCTCATGTTGTCCGTTATGGTAACGGTGGCGGTGGCGGGGAGTCTATCTGCCGGCGAGTCCGTACACACGCGGACGGGGCGAACACGTATTTGTCCTGCTGCCAGTCTATCGCTTGCACCGAATGTGCTGTGTGTGTGTGTGTGTGCAGCGCCACATGGTGACGGTCTCGTCTTGCTGAATAAAAGTATGTGATGTTTTGGCTCCCTCACTGCCTCTATCTTCGTGTACTCTTGCAAGACCACCTTTCTGGCCCGTCAAGCATGCACATGCTACACGTCGTGTCTCTTTCTCTCTCGATTCTTGAATTGCTGTGCCGCACACAGCGCGCACCGTCGAGTGAGTGAGTGGCCTGCGAGACACTGAGTTCTGCTAACCTACAATCTATCGGGCTAGCTCCACTGAAGCCCTCTTTCCCTTTCATTATTGGGGGTGTTCTTCTGTGCCCCATGACACAGTTTTTGATCCTCTACGGGACCCAGACCGGCAACGCGGAGCGGATAGCGCTCCGCGTTGCCCGACTGGCACTTCGCCAGGGATTCGTGTCCGTCGCTTGCTCGCCCGCTGATGACGTACCTATAGCAGAGTGGCCGAAAACAGGTGGGCCTGTCGTATTTATCTGCTCTAATGCAAATCAAGGGGCTGCACCCAACACCTTTCGTCAGTCTTGGGCAGCGCTACTGGAATCTGACGTTCCTCGTAGCATGGAGGGCTTGCAGTTTGCCGTCTTTGGCCTCGGTGATTCTCTCTATCTCAAGTTCAACCAGATGGCCAAGATGCTGCACAACCGTCTCCGGCAGCTGGGCGGCACGCCGATCGTGATGCGCGGGCTGGGAGACGAGAGCGATGCGAAAGGCATTGAGGAAACCCTGCAGCCTTGGCTTACGGAGCTGTGGACGGCGCTCGGGATATCGGGCAAGAGCAGTGCCGCCGTAGATGCCCCAGCACACCCGCAGGGGGATGTCCCTTTCTTCCCTCTTTTCAGCATCGTGTCTCACTCGGCAGGCGAGACGGGCACTCCTGGTGCATCATCCTCTTTCGCTGACGCCGCCTCCAGTGCCCCAATACCGCATTTTGCCGACCCCGTCTTCTCTTGCGAGGTCGTGACGAACAAACGTCTAACTTCTGCTGCGTGTGAGCAAGTGGTTCACCACCTCGAGCTGCATGTGGACCCTAACAGCACACTCGCTGCGTCCTACGATGTGGGTGATGCACTCGGCATCTACTGCCCAAATCGCGAAGAGTTAGTAGAAGAGCTGCTGCAGTTGGTGCAGCACGACGGGGCAGAGACGGTCGTCGTGAGAGCAGATGCGTCGCATGGACTTGTTCGGCAGCCCAACCGCCCTTTCTTTGGGCGGCCTCTCTCGCTACGCACGTTGCTCCGGCACTACTTTGATCTTGACGCTGTGGTGTCACAAGAGTTCTTGTGGATGCTCGCGCATGAGGTGACCGGGGTCGGCGAAAGCGCGCAGGCTGTACGGGACCGCCTCTACGAGCTAGCCGATCCGTCCAACGTGAACGATTACTTGCAGTACGCGCACCGCGAGAAGCGCAACGTCTGCGAGGTTCTGCACGACTTCAAGGACCTCCATCCATCTCTGGAACTGGTCTTGTCATTCACTAAGTTGATGCTGCCGCGCTACTTTTCCATCGCCTCTGCGCCGGCGATGGACGGCACCGCTCGTTTCCACATTTGCGTAGGGCTCCTGGACTGGAAAACCCCGTTGAGGCGCCGCCGCACCGGACTATGCAGTTCTTACCTGGTGAATGCGACCCCAGGGACACAGCTAACGTGCTGTGTCTGGCAGGGCTCCCTTGCACTTCCGACAACCCCGGCACCGCTGCTCTGCATCGCGACCGGCACAGGAGTGGCGCCGATTCGCAGTATTCTACGGCACGTCGCCGGTTGTGGTGCGCAGGGCTGGAGGGAGGTGCCGGTGGTGTTGGTCTTCGGGTGCCGCCACGAGGCGGAGGATTACCTGTACCGCGAGGAATGGGAGACCCTAAAGGAGACGGGTTTGCTGCCGACTCTCCAAATCATCCCAGCTTTCTCCCGAGACACCGACAAAAAGGTGTACGTACAGCACAAGCTGGGCCAACATGCGAGACTCACATCGTCCTTTTTGCAGCGTCAGGGTGCCGAAGTAGCACCTGGCGTAGTGTACGTCTGTGGAAATGCAAAGCAGATGCCAAAGGACGTACAGCATACCCTTGAGCAGATTGTCCAGGCCACTGTGCCTGAGGTGCAGGATGAGGCTGGGGCTTCAGCGTACGTCAGAGCACTTGGCCGTGTGGGTCGCTATCAGGTTGACTCGTGGTCGGCGTAGGTGCAGGCATGCATGTGCCTTTCTTCCCCTTTAAGGAGACCTCTAATCTGCAACTGGACTTTCTTCCCCCCTTCCACCACCACCACTGCCACCTCAGCCTCACTTATGCTGGATGCAGACAACGCAAACGAAATGGAAGGAGTACGTACAGCGAGGTGAGTTGCGGGTAGCGCGTTTGCATATTCGATCGCGCTCCCCCCCCCCTGGGCCACCTTTTTTGGCCCGCGGTATCATCTGCACACCTAAAAATAAGCTGAGCCGAACAATTCTAGTCTAAAGGGGGGGGGGGGGAGCTACATTCACGAGTCGCATGTGCCCCAAAGCGTTTGATGCTATCCCTATTACCCCCTCCTCCCGCCACCGCAAATGAGCTTTCTCGGTGCACCCCTTTCTCTAACTGGCTCTCAAAACGGCGCTGCAAATTCTTTCATGGTTCTCTGTTTCTCCTTTTCATCCTCGATTTCATCATCTCATCCGCTTTTATGATTCGGAGCTGCGCGTGCCTTCCTGAGACACGCCCCCCCCCCCTTCCCCCATCCTCTCGTCTTTTCCGTGCACTGATAGTCGCGTGTGTGTGTGTGTGTGTGTCGCGACGGCACCTATTTTCTGCCCCAATCTACGTCACACGAACAAAACAACCCCCCAAAACGCAAAGGCAAGCACGCTTCGAAGCTTGCTAGTCACGCACCCCATAGAAACTCCCACAGCTTTCTTCTTGGACACACTGCCCATTGTCCCTGCGGGAACACATCGAGGGGTCTTTTTTTTCCTGTTTTTTTTTTTTTGAATCCCCCCTCTTTTTCCTTTCGGTGGCTGTTCTGGCTTTCGGCCACTCCGCGTGAGCGACCGAAGGGCGAGGCACAACGTTGAAGAGAGTTTGTGTTCCTCTTGGACCCTTCAAAATCGCTGTAACGCATTCTCGGCTTCGATCTGGCTGACGCGCACTCTGAAGGCTTCCGTCTTCAGGGTTTAACTTTTTTTAGGCTCCCCACTCCGCTATATCTAGAATACGGACGATTGTGTCGTTGTACCACTTGAACAACGAAATGGACGATAATCGGGCTTCTTCGGCCGCCACACAGGCGCCTGCAAGCGCCTCTCAGCACCAGCGCATCCTCCTGCAAAAGCAGCTCACCGAGGCCCGCATGGAGAACACTATCCTTCGACAACAGCTCTACCAAGTCAGCTCTTTGCTCGACATTGCTGTAAGCAAGTTGCGTACAATGGGTGTGTCACTCGAGACACCCATCGACATCCGTGCGCTGCGTACAGAGGCTCTGGAACGGGCACATGCCGAGACGGCGCAGGTGCAGTACGATGCAATCGGCGTATCGCAGGAGGGTAGTGAGCCCCCTGCGCAATACAACAACAAGAAGTTCCAGATGCGGCAACAATTGCGCGAGCACACAAAGACGGTTCAGTGCTGCGCTTTCTCCGACAGCGAGGACCCTTTGATTGCCACCGGTGGCATGGATTGCCGTCTGATTGTGCAAAACTATTTCAATGGGGCGAAGTTGTGGGACGCCACTGCGCACGAAGAGGCACTAAGCGACGTTGCTTGGATGAGCCCAAACTGTCTGCTCTCCGCGTCGTACGACAACACGGTGAAGCTATGGGATGTGAACGGCGGCACATCGAGCAAGGACGTCCTGTACGAGTACAACGCCCACGGCTTTGTACTCTCTGCAGTACCACTAGGACCTTCACTGTTTGTCTGCGCCGACTCGCGACACAAGACGGCCATTGTTGACGTTCGTGTCGGCGGCAAGGGCATAGTTCAGGATCACGACTACCGCATCAACTCGCTGACTTATGACGAGTCTGCCGAGCAGCTCTTGATGGGGCAGAGCAATGGAGTTGTGTCTATTTGGGATATACGGCGGCTTGATCAGGCTATGTCGACCAATACCAGCGCTGCTGGTGGTGGATTGTCAGCATCAACATCGCCACCAGTGCAGGCGCAGCAGCAGTCCTGGCAGGGATCCTTGAATGACATTAGCAGCCCGGCCGAGGGGAACACTACAGCCATGTCAATTACGGAGGACGGCGCTGCCGGCGGCAGCAGTGCGCCCAGGTCAAACGGCGTGCTCATGACGGGAGTCAACACCAGCGGCCTCAGCGGTTCACCTCGCTTCACTCGCACCACAGAAATCGAGAATGAGCTGTCGCACTCCCCTATTTCCTTTATCGCCCACTTTCACAGCGATGATGACACCCGCCGGTTGCTGTGTGTCTCGGGAGACAACATGGTGCGACTGTATCGGAGCGACTTCAGCGCTTTCACCGGCAGCGGCCGAAAGGAGGGTGTCAACTTTTATGTGCTGCGCAACGTCCTAGCGGGTGTGCCAACACGCGGCAACGTTATGCGTTCCGGTTTCTGGAAGGGGGAGCGTGGTAAGGCAAGCATGTCAGTGTTCCTCGATGATGGCGAGATGGACAGCTTGGCGCGGCCGCCCCGACGGCTGACAGAGTGCGACTTACTCGTCACAGGTGGGCCTGACAATACCGCGCAGGTGTGTGATGTAACCGATGATGGTGGCGCGGTGGTGCTGGAGCGCCTGGTGGGCCATCACGACCGTGTCACCGGGGCAACTGTGCGTCGCTCTCGCAAACCGATCATCGCCACAATGAGCGCCGACTCGACGGTGCGCATTTGGATGCCTCTCAAGTCTTGAGTTGCGGAGGTTCATGGCGTCCATGTGTAGGACTGCCGCCGGAGACGGCATGCCGCCGTTGGGAGGAGGCCATTTTTCTATTCCCTGCTTGCGTGTCGCCGTTTGCGCGCCTGTGCGTATGAGGGTGCTCGTGCCTTCAGGCTCTTGTATGGGCGTATGGTGTGCCTTCGAGTCTCTCCCCCCCTCCCCCCAGCGGAAAGCGCCGGCTTTTAGCGATCGGCGGGCGGTGCTCAAGTCTCGCAGTCCTGGGTACAGTGTATTCAGTTTGACTCACTGCCTCTATTTCCCGTTTGCTGCACCCGTCCCTGCGTACGGCGATACACACACACACACACACACACACAGTGATGGCTTCTCTGTGGGTCCCATTGGTCTTTCCACGGTGACATCACCCCCTTCTTTTGTTTTTTTCCCTCCCAAAGAAGGAAGATTGCAAAAGAGAAAGTAAAGACTGCGTCGCAGTAGGTGCTGAAGCACGCCGACGTCGTCGTCGTCCATGTTCTCTACGGTGACGCCACCTCATCGTGCTCCTCCTCTCCTCCACCTCAACACACACTTTTTCTTTTTTTTTTGTCACCCTTTTTGACTCATGTCAAGTGTCACACGTCCTGCGCAAAGGACATACCCAGGTGGGTCCACCTAACGCAGCCCCTCCTTCCTCTTCGTACCTCCCACACACGCTGGTCTAGAGAGAAAAGCTTGGTGTCTTGGTCAGTGCATCATTGCCTGGCACACCTAGGCTGCGTGACACACACGCACACACACACATAGACAGACAGACAGACCGACGCACGCCCCTGCACAGCTAGGAGGTTTTATTGTTTTTTTTCCCTTCTCCTATCCTCTCTAAGTTTCCACCTCCCCCTCTCACGGGTGCCAGGGGAATTTTTTAATCATCATCATTGGTCTTCACTTCTCTAGACTTAGATTCCCTCGTCTCACTGCCTCTTGCTTTGAGTACACTTCTCTCCCTCCCTCCCTCTTCCTGTTAGCTTTCGTGTTGATGGTTGGCTTACAGTCGGGCTGCACAGACCACCACGTGAGTCGCTGCTAGGCGTTGCACTACACGCTCGAGTCAGAGAAAAGTTGGAAACCGGAGAATTCCCTATTTTACTATTTAAAAAAATCACTTTGCTGCTTCTTGGTCACGTTGCGCCACTCCGCACACCACGTGCCAAACCCCTTCTTGGATGAGAAGCTACATGGGCACAAACGGGCATCGATTCACCGTACCTACAGACCAACGCTCACGGATGACTTCTGCACGACGGGTAGGTGAAACCGCAGATGACGTCCTCGCATTTCATGAAAGTCGTCATGGTGCGCTGAAGGGCATCTTGGCGCCAGACTTGTACGGAAACCTTCCGCGCCACCTTCGCAGTGAAGTAACACAGCCGAATTCGGCGCCGTTTCGAATACCGCCTACTGATGCGTTGCGGTTTTCCCCGTATCAAACGCCACAGTGGGCTGAGCTCAGCGAATGCATGCGTGAGGTGTCGTCGCCGCCTATTGCCGATGCAGATGTCTTTCGCGTCGCTGCATCTCAGACAGAGTTTCTCTCTCGATCGTTATCTAGTACTGCGTCGTTTCCAGGATATGAGATGGTAAAGCGTCTCGCAGATCTCTCACAGGCATCCGATGTCGACCCGGAGGCCGTCGCCGCAGCCCTGCGAGAGGCAGAAAGCGTGCTGGAGGCTTCCACAGACCTCCCTACACCGCAGGAATATGCACGGTGCAACAGTGCGGCGGATGTCGAGCACTCCTCCGCTAAGGGGCACTCACCTCTCCATCGCACACGAGCGACATCGTCGGTCGCTTCACCCGCTTCTGCCGCGCATCGCAGAGGGAATGTTCGGTCACAGCGGCCGCAACAGAACGATGTCCACCACCAGCTCCGACGCCGTGAGTTCCACCCTTGCGACGGGGACCGTATACCTTCGTCCGACCGCGTCACTACAGCCGCCGAACCGAGGCCAACAGCTGGCTGCCATACCTCCTCTCCGTGGGGTTGCCCAGTCCCCACTCCAACCCTTTCAGGGTCACTAGCGCTGCCCTACCCCGCCCATTCTGGTGTGAATATGCCAGTTGGCAACCCCACTAGCCTCTCTGCGTCTAACAGGACTGCGGACACCGCGGACCCCACCATGCGTTGGTACGAGGTCTATTACGCCTGGATGCTCTACTATCAGCAGCTCTACGCGACACAAGTGCTACAGGGGCGGCACCGGCAACGCGCAAGGCGAGGGAAAAGAGAGGGTCGCCACCGCCGCACCTACGGCAGCTGTGCTGCCCCCGGCGAAGTTAGCACAGAGCACAAAGTGTCGGCTGACCCACACGAAGATGGCACCGAATATGCTCATGCTCGTCGTCAGCACCGCTCAGCGGCGCGGCCAGGTCGCAGCCACCTGCCCGAAGAGGGTGACGGTGGTATGGTTGGGTCGTCGTCTTCAATGTGTGCGCACCCGATTCGCCATAATCGCTCCACTTCTCTGCGGCAGCCAATCGCAGAAGCCTGCTCTTCACGAACACGACGAGTGCCGGGCGAGAAAAACACGAAGGCGGTCGACGAGGCCGCACGTGTTCGCGCAGAACTGCGCCGACTCGAGGAAAAGTACGCGGTGATGTCATCATGGTTGGCCAACAAGGAGAAGGAAGAGACGCGGTCCCTTGGCGCTGGGATTCGTCGCACCGGGCACGCCACTACTGTCTCGGACGCAGGTAAACATTTCCAACGATCCCAGTCAGCGAAGCCTCGTGCGTCGGAGGCCCCTCGTGCGCAGAGCGGTAAGTGGCTCGGTCGCTGCGACGATGCCGACCAAACGCCACACCTTAGCTCGCTAGCGCCAGCCGAAACGTGGCAGGCACTCTCAGAACGTCAGCGCAACGGGACCTTATCCGGGGTGGTGCGCATCCGCACAGATTCTGGCTCATCGCAGCAGCGATTCCCACGTCAAAGAGCGCAGTGGCGGCACTGATGGTGTGTCTATGGCGACCGCGTGCTTCCCCCGCTTTGAAGTCGTTCCGTGCAGCAGCGTAACGTCACGGGGGGGGGGGGGACACCCACGTGCACGTTGATCAAAGAGGTGAAAAGCACGAATTCGCCCATTACTGTACTCCAGTTCATCTTGCCTCTGGTTTCTTACCGCGCCCCGTATGCCCATGACGGGGAAGGGGGAGGGGAAACACCTCCAGTAGGCACATGAAGGGGGATCCCCCTCCCCCCTTCCTCCCCCTCCCCTCCCCGCCAGAGAAAAAGAATGAAATAAAGCGTCATGGGCCATTTCCAACGTTTTTCGATTGATTCCCACACAAGACCCAGTGGTGTGGGTTTGGCGGGCGACGACAAAGCGTTTATCGAAACTTCGCCACTGTCGCTGTGGCCCGCACCACACGCCGACTGCGGCAGAGAAGTCCCCTCTTCGTGCACCTTTGCCTTCCTCCCTCATCCCCCCCCCCCTTCTCTGGCTTTGCAATCGCATCCGCACTCTCCACGCAAATGTTTACCTGGCACCTTTATCATTTCTCTCTCCCCCTCCTCCATATCTACACACACCATCTGCGCAACCCATAAAACGCGGGTGAATCACGTGAACTCCAGCGCCCATCCAAGTGTGCTGTTGCAACATCCTTTTTGCATTTTTTTTCTCTAACAGCTTTTGCCCTCTTCCATTCCGCGGCCGCCGAAGTGTTCCTCTATTACTTCTACCCCGTCCTCGACGATTTTTGCTTCCCTGCGTGAGCATTCCTTCGTCTCTTTGTGTCTTTATCCACGCCGCCATGTCGAACTGGGCCGATACTGCACAGGACGAGGAGCAGTACCAGGCAGCGTACGGCTCCGATGACAACGGCAGCTACGTTTCCGAGGCCGAGGATCCAAGACCGTCATGGGATACTGCAAAGACGGAGACCACCTTCGAGGTGGACGCTGATGGCAACCGCTTTGAGGTGATGCGGAAGGTGCGCTCGTACCACGTGGATCGCCCCATCACAATGGCAGACATTCGCAGGAAACTCGCCCACTTCGGCAAAGGGAAGGGCGACCAGAGCATGCTCGTTTCCGCGGAGCCACCGCTGGCTCTCGAGATGGGCTCAGTTGATCAGTTCGAGCGCGAGAGCCGTGCTGAGGTGAAGCGTATGATCCACGAGGCTAGTGGTCTTGATGTCGTCGTCAAGGACGAGCACCTGCGCGTTGTGCGCGAGATGGAGGAGAAGGCGAAGAAGGATCCCAAGGTAATGCGCAGCGGCGCCGGCTCTACATGGGGTGCTGTTGCATCCAAGTCCACAGACACCCGCGAGCAGTCCGCCACTGGCATCCGTATTCGCAACTTGTCCGACGACATCACACAGGAGAATCTGTCCCGCATTTTCGAGGGTCGTGGGTGGATCACGAAGAACGTGCGTATTCCCCGCGGCGACAACAACCAGACGCGTGGTTTCGCCTTTGTGATATTCGAGGAGTCGTGGATGGCCGATGCGGCCATAAAGGAGGGCAAATTCCACTTCAAAAACGTCGTGCTGGACGTCTCGCGTGCCGAGACCCGCTCGTAAGTTGCCGACAAGAGGCTCAACCTCCCTTACTCTACTACAAGTTGACTAAGTTGTTTTTTTTTTGCTGGGGGGTTTTCCGATTGTGGGTACCTATATGCGGACGTTCGCAGAGGGTTCGTTGAAGCGCTGCTCCGTATGTGCGTGTCCGTGTTCCTTTGTCTGTTTGTGTGTGCGCTTTGCCGACCTGCTCTTCACTGGTGATGCGTCGGGCGCCTGCAAAAAAAAAGGGGCGATGGTGCACTAAGCCTGTGCGAGTTTTATGGTTGTCGTTCATTGCTTTTTACTCTCTCCCCCTTTCTCTCCCTAAATGTGTGGAGACGTCACTCTCTCCCCCCTCTGTGTAGGCATGGGCTCTCCGACTGAGCGTGTTCACTGTTATTTGAAATATACTGTGGTTTGGGATGAGTGCACCGGGAAGCGGGGAGAAGAGTTGAGGCGGATGGCTGAGAAGGGCGCTCGCATGTGTCTGTCCTAGGGTTAGCGTTGGTTGGCTCGGTTTCCTCTGTGTTGGCGTTGTTCTCTTTTTTCGTTTTCTCCCTTCTTTTTTTTTTTGTGCATGTGTGTGTGTGTGTATACGTCAAACACGTACACACACACACACACGCACAAAAAAAAAGAGAGAGAGTACTCGTGAGATACTAACATTAATTGCAACTACAAACAAAAAACAAAATGGAAAGGGACTAAATGAAACAAAGGAAAGTGCGCCACATTCACAGACAGATGTGGGCGCACGTACGCATATGTGCATGTCACCGTCAAGTTGGTGGTGAAAGTTGGCTCGCCGGAGAGGGGTGTGTGAGGGTTGGAGGGTTGGAGGGGTGGTGGTGGTGGTGGTGGTGGTGGAAAGGTGGAATACTGCCCTCCCACAGCACCGTATTGTAGTCGCAACTCCTCAAGGGGGGGGGGGGGGCCTACCAGAGGCAGTAGCTCCACGTCACCTGACGCTATCTTGGAGGATTCTGTTGGACGCGCAAAAAGCTGGCACACGATCTCAGCTGGAGAGAGGATACCAGGCCTAACAGCGGTGCGCGGGCCGGTGATCTCTCCTCCCTCCTGAACTTTATCCTCCGTTGGTTGATCTCACACCTCGTGCTCTTTGCCTCATCTTTGCCCCTTCCCCCCACTGTGCATCGAGCATTTTGCACTGGCAAGTTGCAGGGGCCGCTGGCGATCTCCACCGCTCTAACGATCTCATCTCATTCTTTCTCATCTTTGTCTCACTGCACCTCTCTCCCTTGTTTTGCACATTCTTTTGTTGTTTTTGCAGCAGCTGTGACATGCTCAGTCCAGAAGCTGGACAAACGCCCACAAAAGGCGAAGGTACGCCCACACACGGGGATAAGGAGCAGTAGGTGGCATTGGCCTTCTCAGCAGTGGGCACTCGCGGACTTCTGAGAGCACGTGGGGCCGTGAGCGTCTACGTGGGCCGGCAGCACTACACAGGCACTTGTATACACCGTGGCAACCACACAGCTTTGCTTATACCACTCTTGCCACAGAGTCCACTGATCCCGTGCCCATCGCGTGAACTCACACTCTCCTTGGTGTCTCGTCTATCCTGAATTCTTCGTCTTTTCTAGTCGATCTTTTCTCCCCCTGGTTTTTCCGCCTCTCTGTCTGATTGCGCGTATCTCCTCTTCATTGATTTCCTGCACTTTTGGCACACGTCGTGCTCTGGGGAGGGGGCGGGAGGAGGAGGGTCACACGCACCGCGGAACCTTCTCTTTTCCTTTTCGTTCTGATTATGTTTAGTGCGCGCACTCTTGACGTGCACTCCCAGCGAGATCCCCCTTGGGGCTCCTATAGCCGCCCCTTCCCTCTTTGTTTTTTTTAAATATATATTGCTTACATCACCCTTCGTGGACATTGAACCCCTGTCGTCAAACTCATCATCTCTTCTCCTATCTTTTTGCCCCCTCTCTTTTGTTTCGATCTCTCAGAGACGATGGGGCACTACGTCGAGGGTATTGCCGACAACCTTTCGCGCGAATTCCATGCTATGTCGTCCAGGCGCAACTCCCAGTGGTGGTCACCGACGAGGGGGGTTGACGAGGGCCTGCATCGATCATCCTCTCCGGACTACTTCAGTAGCGCGTATACTCGGCCGCTGCGCTACGGCAGCAAGGGTAGATCTCGTGGCAGTAGTTCGAGGAGGAGGACGGGCGAGTTGAACGGGCGGTATGACACGTGCACATTTCCATGGGACCGTCTACCGACGGGTCGTAGGACAAGGGCAGTACCAGTGAAGGAAAGTATAGAGCGATCCGCATCTGAAGACCAGTGGCGACGGGATGCTGCTTTTCAAGACCGAAGGGGTGGTCCAAGGCAGCGACAAGAGGTTCGGCGCGGTGGCGACAGGTGGTACGACGCGTCGTCCTCATCTTTTTCGTCATATACATCTTCCGATACGTACTCTTACTCGAGCAGAGACTCTAATAGTCTCAGCTCCTCCAGCGAGGCAGGATCGCCAGGTCAGAAGAAGGACTGCGGCGTGCCGCGTGTGCGGGCACAGCGACAGAGAAAATTGTCAGGGTCAAGGCCAAGCGGAAGCCCTGGATTCCGACTTCGCTTCACACCGGTCGGACACCTTCACCTTGACGCTTCCCCTGCCAATGGGATCCGATGGGTCGACGACGACAGGCGAGACCAAGAGTCAGTGCGCGGTGCAAAGGAGTCGAAGGCGGGCTTCCCGCTGCGTGAGCACCTTGACCTGTATGGGGAGGATGTCGCGGAGGTGAACCCAACGACGCAGCCTGGATCCCTTCGGTTGACTCAGATGCCGTCACTGCAGCCGAGTGGCTTTCTGCAGCGCGTAATCAGCGCTGTCGCATATTACCGCGGTGTCCCTCCGCCGCCGTCCGTTCCACGTGAGGTGATTCTCGCATTTGACGAATACGTGTCACCCGGATCGATGATGCTGAAGTTCATCGCACACGGCTCGCCTCACTCGCGTTTTTTTGTGATTCGCTTCCTGGATGTAATTTCGAGCTCGACGCGCTTCCGCGGTGGTCAGGAGCTTCTCCACCAGCCAAGCGGTCTGTATGCGGTATTGTCGTGGTACCACAAACTGAGCAGCCGGCACATGATCCGCTTCTTGCCGCTTCACGACTTGATCGAGGTGAAAGCAAACGGGGCAGATCACAAGTATGTTCGCCGGCGGGTGGTGCAACCCGGCGTTTTGCGTGGCCCATGGAAAGGATTTGTAACAAGCTACATGCGCGCGGAGTTCATTTTACAGTTTCGCTTCTTTTCTCGTTTCACGCGCGCGGAGGAGACATTGGCTATGATGGCAGAAAACCGCGCTCAGTACTTGGCGTGGCTCGTGGTCGGCTCCTTCATTAGCCAGATTGGTCGCATTCGCTAGAGGCGGGAGCGAGGAACCTCGAACCTTTGGCGTGGTGGTCACCTGTAGGGACGCCGTCGTCGCGTATCCGTGGTCTTGCGCAAGGGTATTCGATCAGTGCATCTCTCCCGCACCTCTCTCAATTTTGTGAAGGCCTCATCTTTGTGCTCTTGGCTTTGTTCTCTTTTTTTTTTGTACATGTGTATTCTATCTTTCGCGCCGTCCTCTTGCTCTCTTTTTCTCTCTGCCACTACGCCTTCTCGACTCTGACCAAAAATATCAGCAAAACCAGTAATGCGGAAGGGCAAAGCACGCGCATTCACGGAGGGTGCTGCGTTTTCCAGGGGTTCCCACTCAATATTTGAGTTCTCGTTTGGTGACGGTTGATGACAGAGGGTAAGGGCGCTGCGTTCGAGATATCGGCTGACTGGGGATGATCTTGCGTGACTTTGAGCGACTGTAGGAGGTGGTGGTGAAGGGCTACTTACTTGTACCCTCCCCCCCCCCTCCCCCAAGGGAGACGTTGGTGTGGCTCTTTGGCGGCTCCGCTTCCACTTTTTTTCCCACTCTTGGGGCTTCCATGACCACAGCTGGCCACCTCCTTGGTGTGTTATGCTGGAAACATTGTGGTGACGGTCTGAGAGCTCATCTACCCCGGCTCCAAGGCCCTGGACTAGTGGGCCGCACAGGTTCCGATGTACGCACGCACGCACGCGGCTGGAAATGTGTACACCGGAAATGCAAGCACCAGTGGTGACCGAAGAGGTTATATTATAGCACCAGCAAAAGTTAGGAGAGTGACCGGTGAAAAAACTTCTAGAGATCCCCACGCACCGCTGCACATGAAATGGTCTGTGACAGGGACACCTGCGGTTGACAGCGCGGAACTGTGGAGGCCGTTACCGAGTTCTTCATTTTTTTCCCTCTCTCTTTCCCCTAGTAGATCTCACTTCGCCAACTCCGCATCACGCTCACCGTGCACACGTACCCGGTGAGAGTAGTGATCGTACATCTAAGAAGAAAAAAGCGAATTAAAGGGGAACCTAAACTGGCACCAGAGGGGCACACACCATCAAACCTTCCCTCCCCTTCCCCCTCCCCCTTCCCCTGTATGTGAAGGCGTTTTTTTTTTCCGCAAGAGGCAACCGTTGCACCACTCTGGAGGTGCTCACATTTTTTCTCTCTCCCCCCGGCTCTTATTCCAATCCTTGACGAAAAGAGGAGGCGCACGGGAGTACCGACATGATGCGCAACGGCACTCCTCTTGTGCAGTGGCGGCGGCACACATTGGGTGCGCTGCTCACGTTTGTAGTTGTCACACTCACCTGGGCGGTGGCGGCTGCAACAGGGGCACCCTCGTCCCCATACACCGCTCAGACTTCGCGTCGGTACTCCATGATGGTGGAGGAGCTGACTGGTAGCCTTGATGAGGCAGGCACCACTCCTACTTTGGTGTCCGTAGTAGAGGAGATGTCTCTGACGCTGCCTGCGAAACCTGGCGCCGCCGCCGCGTGGGAAGGCGACTCCGAGGCGAGCGAGATCGACGACGTCGCAGCTGAGCAGTTGACATTTGACGAAGATTTCGACCCGATTTGGTACTTTGTCTTGCATCGCCGCGGCTTCGAACACCTCGATTGGTCTGGCTGCGGGGGCAAGTGGCGGCCCGAATGGTCCATACCCAAGGGTTACAAGGCCCAGGACGGCAGCAGCAGCGACCCGGCGTCCTTGTCAGAGGAGAATAGACGCACAAGCTTCTTGTTTGACACCCTGCGGCGCTACCTCGCTCACCACGTTGTGTGCAGCTATTCCTCTGTCTCCTTCTGTGGTGCCAGTCGAGAACGGGGTCCGGCGAGCCACTTTCAATGGGCGGCTCAGTTTGTGTCGACGCTGACCTCGTCACCGCTGAGCTGGACCGAAGCTACACCCCGGCACTCGCGACCAAACGGGGTCGTTCTCCGGAACACCTCGTCCCACCGCGCCAGCGGTGGCGAGGACGCACACTGGTGCTCGTACCATCTTGTCTATCACGACACCCTGTGCACACAGCACGTGAACCCCTTGCTAAACGTCGGTCGTCCCGGCCGTGACGCCCAGGAAGGGCTCCCAGAGGGCATCTTCAAGGCTGCGTTCCCCTCCTTTCCCAAGTACTTTGGCACCCCATTTCAGCACTTTTCAGTGAAGGCAACACAGGAACGCCGGCCAGGAAACGGCACTGCGGCGCAGCCACCGACTGTTCACCTGAGTGTCAAGTTTCATATGAGCATGGTTGCGGGTGAAGCGGCAGACTTGGAGGCGCTGAGGGACGTGTGGTCGAGGGAGTTGCCGGCCTATGCGAGGGATGGTCGTCTCCAGGTGCACATCGGCCCTGGCGGACTCTCTCAGGAGCTGCGCGCCGCGCTCCCAGGCACGGCGATAGTCTCGTCTCCCGAGGAGGACCAGGCGGAGGCGACATCTGTTGCTGCCTCGTCTACGCCAAGTCAGCTATCTCAGATCGGCCGCTCCCCGGAAGTGCACTATGAGGTGCGCACTCACGGGAAAGTACACGGATACATGAGCGTGGAGCTGTACCCGGCGTTGGCCTTGATGGACGCCCATGCCGGTGTCGGCGCGGAGCAGCGCGAGAGTATGCTCAGCGATGACCAGGGGCCAGCACAACTACACTCGTTCCGCCCTCTCGAGGGCGATGTGGTGCGCACCCTTCTGCTTTTCCCCCTACATCTTGTGCGCCCCTCTTTGCACAACATGGAGTCTCTGCTGGGTTCAACACGCCTTGTTCACGCCTACACAGACGTGTTCTCCAACACGCTAGCGGTTCTCCTTGAAACCACCCTGACATCGGTGCATATCGCTGCCTACGAGGCTGCGTACAACCATGCTCGCCAGTGTCACATGATGGTCGGCGGCGGCGGCGGTATCGATGTTCGAGGATGCCGAGCTCAAGACGGAGTCTTGCTAGGCCGTTTCCAGCTGTTTTTTGGCTGGTCGGAGCTGGGAGAGATGCCGCCAGACGACAACAGCAACCGTCTTGTACCACAGCCTCTGGTGGTCATTCACCGTGCAGCGTCGGCGGTCGATCTCGGCGCGGTGGGGGCGTCATCCGAGTTTGACTTCTGTCATGTGCAGCGTCGCTACGCTGCGTCGGCTGGCTCGACACCCCAGCTGGATCACCAAGATTCCCTCGCCATCTTATTTGAGATGCTCAACGGCACTTACGCGTGGCAGGACGGGAGGCGGGGGGCCCCGGCGGCTGCAAAAGTGACCCTCAGAGCCGACGGCGACTGTGTTTACTGGGTGCGATCCACTGTGGCGAGTGGTACAACGATTCCGAGCCCTGATGCTGCCATGGTGTTCAACGTGCTCTCACTTGGGCTTTTGTTTTCCGCTCTCTGTGCTGGTATGCTGGCACGCCTGACCAGGCGCTTGACGTGCAGGAGAGAAGATCTCGCTCAGTTCCTCGCGAGGGAGTGTGGCACCACTTCCGTCAAGTGATATTCCCCTCTTGAGGGGTCTCTCCCACTATTTCCATCGCTGAATGTCAGGACTTTTTTTTTTGGAACTCTAGTCTATTACTGTTTGCTTACCTCCTTCACTGGCGCACCGATCTTGTACAGATGCGTGTCGTCGTCGTCATTCACTTCCAGCGCGTCGGTTGGTGGGTCCGAAAAAGCGATGGAGGCGAAAAAAAAAAGGGGGGGGGGGGGGGCGACTGGCCCACTAGAGAAAATGGTAGTCCAACAGTATAAGGTCTCGCCGCTGTAGAGGAGTGTCTTGGAGATGCGTGGGTTTGCGTGAGCGTGAGCGTCGTCTCTCGTTAACCTTGCTGTTGCACTTACGTTCTTACACACCCACATCCACTCGTCATGCTCGCTTGCTGCCTAATCCTTTCAGGGTGCGTCGTCTGTGTAGTGTTCCCCATGACATCGCGACATCCCGAAATGAAAAAGGGAAAGTCTTCACCGCATTCACCAAACAGAAAGCGCAAACGGTGTTACAAACCGTCACAGGGAACAGGCGCCCATCCGCTGCTTTTACGTTACGACTTTTCGTGGTCCGTGAAGGCCCTAACCCTCTTCTCTCTTGAGCATGTGCTTGCGTTTCTCAGTCGAGAGCCACGCAGACACACACACACACACACAGCGGTGGGGTATTTCACACGAGCAGCAGGCCAGCTGGGGCACACTCTCAGTGAAACCACGACTCCTTCCTTATGCATCCCATGAAGAGGGGGGAGGGTGGAAGGGGGTGGGGTGGGGGCACACCCGATCAAATGTCTCCTTTTGGTATTCCGTAAATTTCATCTATTCTCGCTCCTTTTCTTTTCGCTTGGTTCTGCACACCCCCCTGCACTTTTTCCTTGACATCGCCAATGTCTTGTGTTTTGAAATGCCCCCCCCGCTCTTTTTTCTGTGGCACACGTTGCCTGTTTCTAACTCCGCTCAACGCACACTCGCGTCATCTCGAACTCATACTCACTGCGTTCTTTCGGTACTCATCTTACCTTGTTTCCTCGTGCGCGGCTACGCCCGGCATATCAGATTATTAAATGTCTTTGTAGTTCAACGTAAAAAAAAAGAATAAGGGTTTTCTCAAACGCGCTATCTATACAATCCGCCACCAAAACGACTGCGACTGCAACTAGAGCTTTTAGTGTGTCCAGCGATCTTCTTTTTTTTCTTTCAATTGTAGGGTTACCACAGCCGCGCCTCTGATTTCGTATACACGCTGCTCTTCTGTTTTGGTCGTTGGCCGTTCCCATCTTGTGTTCTTTTCGCTCTTATTTTTATTCCTTCTCTGTCAACCTCACTGACAAGTCCCCCCTCCTCCCCGAAAACAGAAGCGAAAGCAAGCCAGCAAGAAGGCAGCAACTCACGTGCAACAGAAACACACGCGAATAGAGAAACAACGGAGAAAATCATTGGTACGTCCCCTCCTGCTTTTGCTCTCAGCTTGTTCTTCCTCTTCACTTGTATTTTTGATTCTCATCTTGATCACCTGTCTACTGATACACTGAAGAATCAAGGGGAAAAATAGATCAACAAAAAAAAGCAAGCGAGAGGTGACAGCGACGACAGCAGCGCGGTAGGGAGGGAGAATACCAGTGAACAATCAAAAAAGTCTGACCACAGGTACCCCCCCCCCCCACAAGGGTTAAAGGTGTCTCAAGTGGAACGTTGAAGTATACTAACAAGACAGATAACTAAGGTACACACACACACACACAAACCGTTCGTTTTTTTTTTCTCCCAGAGTGCAAGGAAACACTACGAAAAGAACACGCGCATAGCGCCTCTCTTTCTGTGTGTGTTTTGTGTGCTTTGTATGTGTGTATGTCTATTCGCCGCTCCACAGGTTGACGAATCAGAGAGAAAAAAAAGCAATCAAACACAACAGTGACAAAGGCCCGAGGAGATTATCTTGTCTTCATTTTGTTTAATTTTCTCCCCCCCTTTTTCCCACTCTAACGACTCCACATCTATATTTTTGTTCCCTATACATATATATATATATATATACATACATATGTGTATATACATATGTAATTTTCCCTGGTCTCTTCGATTTTCATTTTTTTTTCACTTCTCTCCACCCCTTTTGGCTTTGCTTTCACTCATCTTTTTTTTTCGCTGAGCCTCATCGCCTCTCACCTCCTCCTCCTTTTAATTTTTGTCTGCATCGTTTCGTTTTTTTTTTGTGTCTTCAGCCTCCTCCTCCTCCTCTTTTTTTTCATCCCCTTCTCCAGTCTTGTATGCGATAGCACAACTGGCGTCCCCTTCCCCCCTCTCTCCTCCTCACCCCTTACAGACTCATACGCGCACAGAAACAAGAGAGAGAGAAAAAAGGCTGTTCATTGCGTATTGTTTTGCTTCTTCATCCGCGTGCACTGTTTTTCAAGTTGCCAAGGCGTATACTTTTTTTGCCCGAGTAACGATCAGAAAACAGTCATCCAGACAACGGGAGGATCCATCGGCTGAGCATCGCCACAGCAAAACAACAAAAAACGTCAGAAAGAAATGAGCCGTGTTGCTCCTTCCACGTGCCCGTTGTCGGACTGCACGCTGGCCGTCGACAATGCTGAGAACATCAATAACAGCAAGGGTGCCGCGTTGCTGGGTCTCAAAGCTGCCACTGCTGCCGCCGCCGTCGTCCCGAGTACTCCTCGCGGACGAGCGTTGCTCCGCAGCGTCAAGGCCATCAGTCGCTCGGCTGCTGCTGGGAGGGTAACCCCATGTGTTCGCAGTGAGGTGTTTCCCGTTGCCAAATGCAATGCAAGTCCCACTCCTGCGAAAGCTGTCGAGGACGCTGATGCAGCGACCCCCCTCCCCTACAGGCTGGTGGATTGCGGCTCCTCTTTGGACTCCCATGTCTTCGCTAAGCCCTTCACGCCTGCCTTGACGGTGCACCGCAATGACCCGTACTCCCTCTGCTTGGTGAAGAGTGTGTGCACCCCAGAGGACAGCTTCTACGCTTGCTACGGCGAGGCCGTCGAGGCACCCGTGGCAATGGTGAACCCCGCAAGCACGCCTATCCGCACCCACACTGTCTGCCAGGCGACTGCTCTGCCGGCCGAGACGCAGGCGTTGCTCGATATTCTTTCCAAAGCGACCACCTCTTCGTTCCAGTGCGCGTCGCCTAATGCGAAGTCGATGAAGGCGTCCGACAGCGTGGAGCAGTCACCCGTTCCTTCGGTAACAGCTGGAGGTTTGACTACGACACCGTCCTTGACGTCCACACCTGAGCGCATCCTATCGTTCTTCTCGCATCAGGTGCCTGCCACCCCTGCTCGCGTGATCCGCAAGGTGGTGAGCTGTGGCGTGGATCGAACGTCTGGACGCCCAGTGCCGAAACCGAAGAAGTAAAGCGTGAGAGCTGTAACGCACTTTGCTTGTTGCCACAGGTCTACGTTGTTTGCGTGGAGTCTCATCATCGCGCACGCAAGGAGGCGAACCAAGGGGGAACGGGAGGGTGTGGAGAGAGAAGTGTGAGTATGTGTGTTATTTTATGGATGGATGCCGCAAGTGAAGAGCAGAGGGGGATACGTGAGGGATTCCTCAGCTGGAGAACAACAGCAACAACAACAAAACGTGATTCACGATGGACCCCCATATCAGTTGAGTATACTAGATGTGGGTCACGTGGACCGCGGAAAGGATTACCCCACTTTCTTAGCATGTCCCTTTGCCCAAACGGCAACGTGTGGCCGCAACTGAGTTCGCCACACCCCGGGCTGGTGAGCAGGGCCATCACGCGGGGGTGAAGCGGCCTTGGGCACGTGCTCCGGCAATTCTGGGCCAGGCCAATGGAGCACGGTCCCGGTCTCCAACCCTTCCCTACCCACCGCACCCGCTTCGCAGATCGGCTTACAGTCACTCGCAGTATGCTGGTGGAAACACCGCGCATCCCCCGAGATGACTCGGGCCTCACATCAAGCCGGCGCTGGGGGGGCCAGGTAGGGCGCGGTCGCGTCACGCCAACCACCATATGGATGATACAACCCCCTCCACGGCCACAGCTTGATCCGAGCCAGCGTAATCGAGGACCAGACTGCCCACACCCATCGCCATGATTCGCACAGACTTCCCTACGTTGTGAAGGCTTGAGCCCGCGCGCCCAACCCGGTGTGGATTGGCGTTGACAGAGTGATAGTGTGACCTCGCACGTGTTTCACAGAGAGAGCAGTGGCCCCCCCCCCCTCGCTGAAGCAGCAGCCTGTGGTGTGCACCACGTTATCAGGGCGTATGGGGAAAAGGAAGTGAAGAGCGAAAAGGGTAGGTGAAGTAGTAGTGCGCGTGATTTTTTTTCTCGCGATGCCTTTGCTGATGGATGAGGTTGCTCTGCCACAGTTTAAACTCTTTTTTTTCTCCTTCACCGATACCCCCACAAGACACACACACACACACACACACACACATATATACACCTATACACCAAGAAGTTGTGATCGTTATCGCATTTGGAGTTTTTCGGCACCTCTCAGTCTTCTTCTTGTGGTCTTTGTTTTCCCTCTCTCTTTTATATTGGCCTTGTTGTAGGGAGATTAAAAAAAGGAAGAACACTGCTGGTGTCTGTAGAATGGTCTCTCTCTGTGTGTGTGCATGTGTGTGCTTTTTATATAAAATTTATTCTCTGTTATGTGCCTCTGATTTTGTGTGTTTGTTTGTTTGCTTTTTCTCCCCTTTTCTGTTTTGCCGATCTTCGCCTCTGATTTTCGGTTCCGCACCCGTTTTGGCAAAGTGTGCTGGCTTTCGGCCCATTACGCATCCGTCTACTTTCCACACCCGTGTTTTGTGTGTAGGGACGCGGGTGCGTGTAATTGTCAATCTTATGGCAGCCTTTTTTTTTGTTTCTACTATGTTTGAACCTTGTTCTAATTGGAGGGTATGGGATGGGTGATGTGGGTGCACGCATACTCCCTCTCTCTCTCTCTTTACCTTTCTCTCTCACGATGTAGTAATACTCGGACACACACACACACACACACACACACACGCCGCACACGCATATATCTATATATATTTATATTCATGTATGTAAATGTATGTATGTATACCCCCCACACGCACACAATTCGTACTACCTGGAGGTGGTGGTATGGGAAGCCACATGTCATAGGAGAGAAGCCACGCGCAAAGAGGTGAAAGGTACACACGCAGAGAGATACTCACAAGTGAGCCTGTATGAGATTGGAGAGTAGGAAGCAAGTATGTGTACATGTGTGCATGTACGTATGCGAGCTGGTGAGAGGTGCGGTGTCCAGAAAGGGGTAGCCGCTCACTTTCTTTCTCCCCTCTCTCCTTTATCAGTTGTTGTGTCTTATACGGAACCCCTTCAGTTCCCCCTCTTCGCCAAAGTGTACGGACGTTTTTTTTTTTGTGTTGTGTTATTGCGTATGCGTCGTGTCGCCTTCATCTTCACCCCCCCTCCACGCGGCTCTCTCGTCTCCGTCCCCCCCTCTCCCCATCGTGGTCTTCTGTATCGTGTGTGCGTGTGCGTGTTCTCTTCACTGATAAGAGGCGCCTGAACTTTTCCTGCCACCCCACACTGCCACCTGCGTTTCTCTTCCATCGTTCTGTGTATACGATGTTGCTTTTTGTCTATTTTGGGTGCCCCCCCCTTTGCTTGTTTTTTTTGGGTGTAAGACAGTCTCGCCATTTGACTCACACGTTTCAAATGTTTGACTCTATTGCCCATGTTAAAAAAAAATGTCGACGTGCTGGCGTGGTGCCCCCCCCTCCCCCCCCCTCGATATCGACTTGGCCTCTAGCGTGTGTTCAAGAGGGTTTTTATTGGCGCGGGGAAGAGGGCCGCCAGCGGCGATGGAGACCAACTTCGGAACACACTGTCCATTGAACAAAGGACGAACCATTCAAAAGGTGCACTTTGCGACAAAAAAAGGGTGGATTGCTCACCTCTCTTGTTTCTGGCCCTTCACTTACAAACGCGCACGCACACTACTTTTACTCTGATTTTTTTTGTTCCTCTGTTCCAGGGCTTTAATCCCCGCACAACCCCCCCCCCCCCGCATGTCTTGCTGCATTTGCTCTTGAAAAAAAAAACAACTTCTATGTTATCTGCCAGATGACCCCTACCGTCATTTTGTTATTATTCAGAGCAAACCCACGCACTCTTCTCGGCTTCAGCTTTTCCCCTGTTTGTATATATATATATAATATTTAAATATATATATATATATATGTATATTTATATATGTATATATATATATATATAATTTATATATATTTATTATCAGCCCCTTTGCGCTCGGCTATCCCTGTAACTTTCTCTTTTCACGGGTTTATATCCTTTTTTTCTTCAACTCCCACCCCACATTCACCTTAGTTTCCTCCTTGCCCATCCCCACGTTTCCGTCTTTTTTTGGGGGCCTTTTCTGTGTGTTGGTGTGTGCGTATATATATATATATATATACATGCCTCCTGCCCTTCTGCTCCGTGTTTGTCGACATCGAAGGAAGGCGGATCAGCTAATCGCATGAAGGTGACAATGGGCGACGGAGGGCATGACAGGCACCTTCTCCGCTTCCCTGTTGCCTTCCTTTTTAAAATGCCGATTCGGGCTTTCTTGTTTTCTTTGTGTGTGTGTGTGTTTTCCTCGTCTTTCAGAAGAAGAGAGAGAAGAGGTGAATTCTCTTTTCGCGTTTTTCCCTTTTTGTCTTGGTTCGAATTTGTTTTTGTGTGTTTGTTTTTCAGGGTCTTGTGGCACATGTGAGTGGCGAACCTCCCACCCTTCCTCGTAGCTAAGAACGCAAACGTCGTTCCCCTACACCCCCACATGGACATCTCCTCCTGCTGCCTCCTCCTCTCTGTACCCCTACCCCTACCCCTCTCTCCATCTCCAGCACGCCAAAGCATTTCTATACACCGGTGGTGCTGCTCTCCTCTGTTCAGCTTATTCCTTTCTCTGTCCTTGATGTGTTCTTCGCGTCCATGCATGTGTGTGTGTGTGTGTGTGTGTGCGCCCGTGGAGTTGTCCACCCGTTTCAAATTTATTGATCATTACTACAGTCGTTTTTTTTTTGGTTTTCACCCCCTTCCAGCCTTGTTGTTCACTCTTCGCTTGTGTTTTGCCCTGCGCTTTCCCATACCGCCCGAACATGAAAATACTGCCACCAGACATTCTCGCTTCTTTCTCCTCCTTTTTTTTCTGTTCCTTTCTTTTTTTTTTTGCCCCCCCCTTTTTTCCTCCATCTTTCCTCTCCTCTCCTCTTCTTCGTGTCCCTCCTCAGGATAAAAGCTCAGTGCAAACAAACAAACAAAAAGAAGTCCCTCTCGTTCCATCATGTTCCATCATGTTCCAGATATTTTCTTTTTTTTCTCTTTAAAAAAATTCCACAGCTTCCCTCCCCCCTCCTTGGCGCTGACACATCGTTTAGCAAAAACACCAGAGACGGGAGAGGGGGAGGGGGGAAGCTGTGGAAATTACACCCGTATGTACATGTGCATGTCTTTATGCAATTTGAGTAGCTCTAGAATTGCTGCTTCCTTTGTTTTTTTCTTTTTATGGCTCTTTTTTTTTCTGTATTCTATGCACCCCCTTTTTTTCCGTTCTGGTTTGCATTGTCTTTTTCTCTCTTTTTCTTTCAAAATTAGTTTTCGTGTCGTGTTTTATCACGTGTTTTGGCTGGCGTTTTTGTCATATTCGGGTGGGAGGCGCGGGGAGTGACGGGCCTCTGTGCACTTCTTTTATTTTTATTATTTTCCTTTTTTTTCAAATCGTATCAAGATTCTTAGGACTGTGAAAGAAGAAGGAGAGGGGGAAAAACGAGGGGGCTGTGATCAAGGACCCTCTGCATGACCGCTACTCGACTGGAAAATGTGCACGTTGAAGAGAGAAGGGGATGTGGGAGACGTGCAGAAGAAACACGAAAAGAAATGATCTAGGAAAGCTTCTCGGCACTCCCAGGGAGAGGGCTGATTGCGGGGATCCGGTTGTCGCCAGTATAGACACCACAGCGCACCTCGCACACCTCTACTCCATGGTAGTCCGCTCCTATTTTAGACACAAAGAGACACTTGACTTTTCAAGGCTAATTATGCTTTAGCCATGTCTCACCCATGCATTCAGTATGCACACGCAGATAGGTATTTATACACTCCCGTCAAAAAAAAAAAGAAGCAACGAGCGGTACTTGAGGCTTTTCTTTCGGCCTCATGCACATTATATATACATACATATATATATATATATAAATATTTGCAAGACGCAGGTGGCGACATGGAAAAACACAACGTCACCAGCACGCTGGCTTCCACGCGCCTGTGCACACATGCATGTGTGGCGTTGAATCAAAAAAGCAGAGCAGGCCGTGAGATGAATATCAAGCCCAACAGAATCTCAGGCCCCAAGGAGAGACGCTACGGCACATGAGCACACCTACAAAAAGTGCACAATAGACAAAATGCGCTTCTCCTCCTCCTCCCCCCAAAAAGTGTGACTATAAAAAAAGCATTTCAAGTAAAATTTACTCTTTATGTCCTCAATTTTGCTTTTCTGTCAATACTTTTCACACAGCGGTGGTCTTTTTGACCAGGCGACATGCGTGTATTCTCTGGCTTAAAAAAAAGAAAGTTTTCGACGGTAGTTTGATTTTTCTAACCGCCTCGCGGCTGGTGCCTTGGGGCCTGGAGGCCGACCCTATGATGATGGCAAGAGCATGCAGCCTGCCCTCCGGCTTGGTTGTGGGCTCGCGGTGGCGGCGGACAAATGTGGGCCGAGGCCGTGCCGCAGAGACCCGGGGCCGTGATTGCGTTGGTAGCTGCTCACCACGCAGTGTGAGGATGACTTGACAGGTCTGTTGGGACTGTGAGCTCGTTGCGCGCCTCCCTCTCTCCCCCATCTACCTTCTCCACCTTACCGCGTTGTGCACCTCCTCGTGTGTGGGACGTGCGGGTTGAGACGAGAGCGGAGCGCTCGCGCTGCCACCGACTCATGGCAGCAGACGCGAGAGGCGCGGCGAGACCCCCCCGAACCCCACCATCGAGCGCTCTGGCTCTGCAGTGTGGAAAGCGCCGACACCATTCTGCGGAATGGGGCGACCTCAGGCGGCTGAGGGGCAAGCGCGGCATACGTGGGAGGGGAGGGGAGAAGAAGAGGGTGCAGAGTTTGAGAGGGCCCCGACCCGAGACCGGCCGACTGGGGGGGGGGCGCCCCCTTGAGCACACCCGGCACACATCCAGGCCACCCTCTGCCACGCGCGCGGCATGCAATGCACGCCAGTTTTTGTGGCGCCCGTCACAGACCGCGCGTAGCCGGTGGGCGAGCAGGCGGCGGCTGGGGTGAAGGGAGCCGGCTAGACGTAAATCACCCGGGCATTGGCCGCGGTGCAGCGGAGGGAAGTGGGTTGTTGACGATCCAAGTTTTCTGTGCAACTTGCTCGCGGGAAAAGGGGGATGGGTTTAGTGGGGGAGCGGATTTTATCACGATTTTGCTTTACGGCACAATGTTGTCGGTTGTAGAGTTGGTTTTTGTATAAAGAATAGATGATCACCTGCGTAACTTTTTTTTTTCAGCTCTTATGGGCTGATGGCCACGGGGACAACTGCCACCCAGAGCCTTAGCGTCTCATGCAGCCGTTACGTTTTTCCCCCCTTACGTGGGTTTAACTCTAAATAAAGGAGGGGGATAACCCGTTATTCCCCCGCCCTTTTTTTCTTAACTCGGGGGTGAGGGAGGTTCATCATTGCTCTTTCCCCCCTTCACTCTCGTTTCTCTCACCACATAGCGGTATATATATTTATATTGTTTGGTGTGTCAGCCGCTCGTTTTTTTTTGTCTCGTTCCTCTTCACGCTCGAGACAGAGGGGGGGGTGGGGAGAAAAATATGTCCACCCGATGCCGATGGGCATAGATATCGTGGGCTTTTCCCTCTCTCCCCTTGGGCCATGGGCCCAAGAAGAATCCCAACACCTTCACAGTTTCCTACTGCCTTTGAAGGCAGGATTGGTGTGCGTTCTCCAGTGTCCTTCGCCCTCTCCTTCATCCCTCTCTCTCTTCCATCTCTCTTTACTCTCGAGCGCGCAACACTCCCTCATACTGCTCTCTTGGCGCATGCGCATGGTGATGCATCTGTGACGCTCTCCAGCAAAACTGGTTTAGCAGTTTGTACTCATCTCACTGAGGCAAGCAAAGTCAGAGGCGGATAGAACCACACAATCTGTGCGTCCCGTACGCGGAAGAAAAGAAAAAGAGGATTTTCGAAGATGCCGGCTCCACGCCCAGAACTGGAGAACCCGCCAGAGGTGTTCTACAACGCCACTGAGGCACGCAAATATACTCTGAGCACGCGTGTGCGCAAGATTCAGCGCGACATGACATTGCGTGCGCTGGAATTGCTGGCTTTGCCAAGGGATGACGCGGCGGCAGCCACCGGCGCGAATTGCTCAGCCTTGCTCCTCGACATCGGGAGCGGTAGTGGCTTGAGTGGAGACGTGCTGACAGAGCAAGGCCACGTGTGGATGGGCGTCGATATCAGTCGCGACATGCTGCGCATTGCCAAGGAGGACGAGCTCAGGTACTATGACATGGACCGTGCACAAAACGAGGCGGGGGCGGAGGAGGCGCTCCTGACCAGCAGCAGCAATGCGCGTTTTGATACCAGTCATGTGAAGTGGGGCCTTATAACTTCTGAGGAGGACCAAGAGGAGGTGAGCGGGGCAGGAACGAACCAAGGCGACGGTGAAGAGGATGACGGCGTCGACCGAGAGGGCTCTATCAGCACAGCAGGAGGCAGCGATGCGGCATCAGGGCCGCGCATGGTGGAGGTGCTACAGAGCGACATTGGGGACGGGCTTCCGTTTCGCCCTGGCACGTTCGACGGCTGCATCTCCATCTCGGTGTTGCAGTGGCTATGTCACAGCACCAAGAGGGGCGAGGTTCCCCAGCGGCGACTGATGGCTCTCTTTCAGTCTCTCTACAATGCGCTGCGTCGCGGTGCCAAAGCCATCTTTCAATTTTTCCCCAGCGACCCTGAACAGGTGCACATGATAACGCGAGCTGCTATGAAGTGTGGTTTCAATGGCGGTGTCGTCGTCGATTTCCCTCACTCGGCGCGTGCCAAGAAGTATTACCTCGTGCTGCAGGCAGGTCAGGTCCAGGGCGGGTTCGTGCCCCCGCCCGCCTTGACAGGCGAGGTGGAGAACGATGGCGATGAGAACGGCAGCGACGACGACTCCGAGTACGATGGGGAAGAGTACTACAGCAGCGGGGACGACGACGACGACGATGAGAATGACGACGGGCTTCACAGCCCCAATAGCCGTAAACGTGTTCGCGTCGGGGGGCGGGATGCACACCCTCACAGTCAGCGCGCGCGAGCGTCTTCTGCACACGGGCATAAGCGCCGCCGAAAGGACAACCGCCCTGTCACCGGCACGCGGGACTGGGTGCTTCTCAAGAAAGAAGAACGGCGCCGACGCGGCTATAAGACCACTGCAGACTCCAAGTACACAATGAGACAGCGCAAGCCGCGGTTTTGAGCCTAGAATCGTCGGGAGGAAAGTCGAGGGAAGACAGGCTGGGGCTGGTGGGCCGTTCTTGTCAGTAGGCGGTGTCTCCGATGAAATAGTCGTGTGCGAAAGGGGGTTTCCGTTTGGTGGTTGGCCCTCCTGGCCGTCTTTTTTTTTTTGCATTTTTTTTCCATTGCGACGATTAACCCCCGCATGGCGCCTTTCTTTCTTAACAAGTTAACAGCGTGTGTGCGTGTGCGGCACAGCGATGACTGACACCCCCCCACCCTTCCCCTAAGACGTCAATCGTGTATTCTAAGCGACATGCACAGCTACATGAACAACAGGGCAACACCACTTGTCACCCTGTAGTCGTGATATACGCAACAGAGGAGGAAAAGAAGGGAGAAGGCAAAAAGGAAGACACAGACGGCGAAGGCACATCATGGGTAGCGCGGGGGCACACTCGTGCCTCTCCCCCTCGCTAGGTTCAGGAGTAGTGGGTGAACTGTTTGCTTCTTTTTATTGATCTCTGTGCAAGTGGAGTGGATACGCCAGATGGGCGGCATCAACGCCAAACGAAGTGCGACCATGAGAGCCTGCTGTCTTGTCTTCCTCTTTTTTATTTTTGGAGACGAGAGCTCTGCGTGACGTCTGAGAGTCCGTGTGCAGTCGAATTGGCGTATTCGAACCACCATATACATGCTTGTCTTGTCACGGCCTCAGTGCCCCCACGTCATGATGCGGCTCATTCCTCTCGACCACTTCTTTTTTTTCGGTGTCCTTTTTTTTTGTTCTCCCTCTTCGGTTTAGCGTGCCAGTTTCGTGACAACCATAAAGGCGCTCTACCACGCGGAACACAAACGTTCATACGGACAGACCCCCCACCCCACCCCACCCCACACACTCACTCGAGCGAAGCTCATTAAGGCCACTCGGAGCGTCTTTCGTTTTTTAATGACAGGTCGCGTTGGGTCATAAATTGACCAACTTGTGTTTCCAATGAACCCAGACGAAGGGTCCGAGACGGTCAGCGTCACCGAGCCGCTGCCACAGGAACAAATTACGATGCTGCTCAATGTGCAGGATTTTCAAGAAAAAGTTGCACAAGACTCCGTAAACCTTTGCTGCGTGATGGTGACCAGCACCCTGTGCCGTCATTGCGGCATTCGCAATATTCAATATCCAAAGGTAGATGGCCTAAACGCCAGAGCCACTGGTGACGGGAACGGAGAAAGTGAAGATGAGGACGCTGGCGAGGGCGGTGATGACGGTTACGATGACGACGACTCGCAGGCCAACGGTAGCGCAGCGCGCCTTGCTGGCACTGGCCACTTCTACCGTGATATCG
Organism: Porcisia hertigi; assembly: GCF_017918235.1. Lineage (NCBI taxonomy): Eukaryota > Euglenozoa > Kinetoplastea > Trypanosomatida > Trypanosomatidae > Porcisia > Porcisia hertigi. The sequence continues at coordinate 1,172,314 of NC_090593.1, forward strand.
AGTTGCACCTAGTCCAGAATCGCGACACAGCGCAGCAGCGGCGGCACACCCGCTTCTTTCACGTCTGCGCATGCGCGGAGGAAGAAACCTGCATTGATTTTTTGATCGCGGCGGACCCCGCGTACAGTGTGCTCAACAAGCAGCCCACTGCCCAAGAAACTGCGCTGCTCCATAAGAAGTCCTATCAGCAACTAAAGGAGCTCCTGAACCTGCTTGATGTGCGCAGCACACCGTTGATGCGCTTCTACCTTGCTGGTCAGCCGTTGCGGTATACTGCGATGTCGTCAAGTGGAACTGATGGTTCCGTCCCGGAAGGGGTGACCGCGGAGACGGATGTTTTGCAGGTTTCAGGAGCGAACTGGATCAAGTGGACTCAAGTGCTGCAAAATGCGGTGGCGGTGCGTAATCATGTGATGCAGGCCTACGATGCAGAGGAGCGAGCGAAGGCGCGGGCTGCACGTGCGGCTGCGCGTCGGCTGGCCCGCCTAGAGCGCAAGAGACAGGCGGCAGCAGAGGAGGAGGAGGAGGACGAGGAGGGCGACGAGGACGACTAGAGGAGGTAACAGGTGCTTCACTTTCCCGAGAGGGGGGGGGGGGGGGGGGGGGGGGGGGGGGGGAGTTTATGGCGATGGGGCCCAGTCGCCGCAGTTTTTTTTTGGGAGCGTGTTCTTTCCCCTTTTTTTTTTATATCAACGAAGCTGGTGTCTTTCTCGTAGATGTCAGTGCTGGTGTCGAGTGCGCGTGTGCGCTGTGGTCATGTAGTTCGAGTCTCGAGGAAAGACAAAGCCTAAGGGCAGCAGATGTAGACTACCCCGTTTGCGCGATGAAATCGCTCACGCGTTTTTTTTTTCGCGTACGTCTACGTGTGTGTGTTGGACATGTTGATGTAGCACACACATAGCGTATTTGAGTGATGTTGAACGCAACAAAGAGAAAAAATGTATTTCAGTATGTTTCGAGATGCGGGTTACAGCTTCTGCGATTCGACCAAACGTCAGCAGCGGTGATGGTGGTGGTGACTTGCTATGCCAAGCGTGTCATTGGGAGTGTGCAGAGATCTCCTGTGGTAGCACCTCTGCTCTCTCGGGGTCTTGGGGTTGCCGAGGGGGATGCGTGAACATGAAGAACGCCACGTATGTCAGAAAGTTCATGAAATCTATGCAGCGGTGAGCCCCCCCCCCTCCCTCTACCAGCAAAGAAGTCATGTCGTACTATGGCTCACGGTATCTTTAGGCTCTTGCTTTAGCCTGAATGACACACCCGAGCGCTTTCCAAAAAAAAAAACCGTTTCAATTATTCCTTTCACCTTCCATATCGCCCTAAGCGCCCCCCCCCCTCCCTTCCCCATACGCCCTGATAACGTGGTGCACACCACAGGCTGCTGCTTCAGCGAGGGGGGGGGCCACTGCTCTCTCTGTGAAACACGTGCGAGGTCACACTATCACTCTGTCAACGCCAATCCACACCGGGTTGGGCGCGCGGGCTCAAGCCTTCACAACGTAGGGAAGTCTGTGCGAATCATGGCGATGGGTGTGGGCAGTCTGGTCCTCGATTACGCTGGCTCGGATCAAGCTGTGGCCGTGGAGGGGGTTGTATCATCCATATGGTGGTTGGCTTGACGCGACCGCGCCCTACCTGGCCCCCCCAGCGCCGGCTTGATGTGAGGCCCGAGTCATCTCGGGGGATGCGCGGTGTTTCCACCAGCATACTGCGAGTGACTGTAAGCCGATCTGCGAAGCGGGTGCGGTGGGTAGGGAAGGGTTGGAGACCGGGACCGTGCTCCATTGGCCTGGCCCAGAATTGCCGGAGCACGCGCCCAAGGCCGCTTCACCCCCGCGTGATGGCCCTGCCCACCAGCCCGGGGTGTGGCGAACTCAGTTGCGGCTACACGTTGCCGTTTGGGCAAAGTGACTCGAGAGGAAATATATGTGTATATACATGTCGTTGTAGAGCTTGTCTGTACTGTTCTCTCCTCCCTCCCTTCCTTTTGATGTAACCTTCCACACGCACACACGCACACACACACACACTCACACACGCACACATGCACATTCCCCATCTGTTCTCCCAGTGAAAGAGCGAAACCGTTGAATCACAGTGACTAGGACTGTAGACATCATCAATTCTCCATTTGGCTCGGGAACGGGCCTATTCAATTGTATATATTCACGCAGTACGCGTGGCTCATATATACATATAAATATATACACATATATACCTATATGTGTATTATCACATTTCAAACACAGAGATCAAGGAAACGCTACAGTTGAGCTGCCTGTAGCCACCAATATCCCCCCCTCCCCAAAGAAAAAACGAACGCTTTCTAAACTGCCATTTTTTTTTTCGCAGCGTCGCTTCGTTCCTGCGCGTGTCTTTTTTCTCTCTTTCACAAACCCATACCTTTTCTTCCCCTTGGTCTTGTTCAATCGGCTCACTGTTCCTGGTGTGCACTTTCAGTATCACCGACACCGTCTCTGCTTCTCTGCTACGTGCCCTCTTCTTTGTGCTTCCCACGCACTTGCCAGCGCCTCTGTTGTCTTTTCCACGCTTTTTTTTTTATTGCCGCGTCTCGTCTTTTTTTTCCCACTTTCCCTTAAAAAATTACTTTTTTTTTCCATTAGCTCTGGAGTAGAGACATACATTCACGGGATAGATATGCATTTTAGTTCACCAGATTCAATTTACATTATCCTTATTAGTATTTGCGTGTGCGTGTGTGTGTGGTTTATTTCCGTTTATTTTGATTTTGATTATGACTGTTATTTTCTCTTTCTCTTCTCCTCCTGTCTTCTCCCTCTCTGGCCTCAGTTTTTATTTTTTGCGGGCCATCAAAGCCGCGCCAGGATTTTTCCTTGTCTTTCACTGTGAGTCTTTTTTTTTGTCCTTCTGCGCCTCCGAGTTGGCGTTACACAGGTTTAGAGAACCGAGACACAGATTCTAGTCATGCTGAGCTTCGATCCGAATTACGCCAAGTCCTAACAAGCAGCCCCGCTTTTCGCGCAGCGGCGACGCAGCAACAACGAAAACCTGTCCGATGCGTCTCTTTAGTTTTTTGCATATTGCACAGCAATGCTCAAGCGGTCTTCACCACCAGCTCCTCTGCGAGTCCCTTCTCAGCGAACACGCAACAAATTAGTTACTGCTGTTGAGCAACGGAAGAACAGTCTGCAATCCTTGGGGCTGGTTGGTGCAGCCATAGACACCCCTTCAGCTGGTCCATCGGCCCCAGCGTTCCATCTCAAGCGTGTTCCTGGTGGACTGGCATCGCCTAAGCGTGCAGGGGCTCGGAATGCTGCACGTCATCTTGGGCCCGGCTCACCTGGCTACACCCCGGATAAGCAGACTCGTGGCGCACGCAAGCCATGGCCGCACCCGCCGTCTGGTAAGGTGCGGCCCAATAGTGTTGAGGGTCCACGCCAGAGTGCTCGTTTTTCACGGCCCCGGCAGCTCTCCGCCAATGCCGTGGTCCGTGCAGAGCTGTCGCATCAATGCCCAAAAGCACCTGAGGTGGCGCCGATGCCCACAGATGAGGTGACCGACGAAGACCTACTTCTTTTGTGTGGCGTTCAACCTGGGACATCCAAGGCGCTCTGGTATAGCACGATGCGTGCTCAGTTGGCGGCTCGCGCGCTGGCCATAGCAGCGGAAGAGAACGACCCTAGAGTTGCAGGAAGGCTGAGGAACGAGGTGAGGTCATCGTCTCCGATGTCGCGATCCCCAGTGCACCAATGCGACGCTGTCTGTGCGCCGCTTGCCTTGCCCAGTGCCCTCTTTGAATTATCAGAGCCACCTGACTCGAATACCTCCTGGAATGCACGCCCTGCAGCTACGGCAAGACCTGCTGCCCAACCTCTAGACGAGTCGCCACCCACAACATCCGGCAGTGATGATGCGGAGGAGGGGGGGAAAAATGAGGAGGAGGGGGGCCATTCCAACTGTGTCAGCGGCCGCTCCACTCGCTTTGGCCCAGAGAAAAGCGCAGATGCCAGTGCGAGGCCAGGTGGTCCCCCTATTGCGTCTCGTACCCCTTTTCTCAAGAGGCTTCGAATTCATCCAGAAACACTACAAAAAATGCGCGTGACGGTGCTCTCTCTCTCCAGGGAGGACTCAGTTGCTTCTGAGTCCCGATAACGCTCTCTCTCGGTACATAAAACAAAATTACCTGTCACTCAATTGTGCTCCTCTCTGACGTTTCTAACCGCCTCGCGGCTGGTGCCTTGGGGCCTGGAGGCCGACCCTGTGATGATGGCAAGAGCATGCAGCCTGCCCTCCGGCTTGGTTGTGGGCTCGCGGTGGCGGCGGACAAATGTGGGCCGAGGCCGTGCCGCAGAGACCCGGGGCCGTGATTGCGTTGGTAGCTGCGCACCACGCAGTGTGAGGATGACTTGACAGGTCTGTTGGGACTGTGAGCTCGTTGCGCGCCTCCCTCTCCCCCCCCATCTACCTTCTCCACCTTACCGCGTTGTGCACCTCCTCGTGTGTGGGACGTGCGGGTTGAGACGAGAGCGGAGCGCTCGCGCTGCCACCGACTCATGGCAGCAGACGCGAGAGGCGCGGCGAGACCCCCCCGAACCCCACCATCGAGCGCTCTGGCTCTGCAGTGTGGAAAGCGCCGACACCATTCTGCGGAATGGGGCGACCTCAGGCGGCTGAGGGGCAAGCGCGGCATACGAGGGAGGGGAGGGGAGAAGAAGAGGGTGTAGAGTTTGAGAGGGCCCCGACCCTAGACCGGCCGACTGGGGGGGGGCGCCCCCTTGAGCACACCCGGCACACATCCAGGCCACCCTCTGCCACGCGCGCGGCATGCAATGCACGCCAGTCTTTGTGGCGCCCGTCACAGACCGCGCGTAGCCGGTGGGCGAGCAGGCGGCGGCTGGGGTGAAGGGAGCCGGCTAGACGTAAATCACCCGGGCATTGGCCGCGGTGCAGCGGAGGCTGTTTACCAGTTCTCCGTGTATGTAGTAAGCGGCACATGCACGTCATGTATATTTCTGTATTGGTTGAGGTTAGGCAGGAGGCACGAGGGGGTAAAGAAGCTTTGACGTGAGCTCTCTGTCTACTTGGGATTTTCTTCTAGGTGTTTTTCTTTTTGGGGCTGCTGCCCTGCGGGGGTTCACATTTCTGAGGATGGGGTGGGGAAAGCACGAAGGGCGGTTTGCTGGCGTCATCTGTCTATTACGCAGATGATTGGCCCATGTCTTGTTTATTCACTCCGACTCTGTCAAAATGAACGGAGAGACCGCGGTAACGCAATAAAATTGTAATTGTACGTTGCATAGTTCTGTGGTGAACACGCTCAACAGTTTTTTTCATTTTTATGATCGCGTATGTGTCCGTGATACTGTTCGTTGTTCGCTGTGTCGCTCATATCCCTCTTTCTCCGCGCACCATTTGCTGCTCTTCAGTTTTGTTAGCTTTTCTCTCACGATTTCGTTTACGGTTCGGGAATTCCGAAGCAGATTTCTGTTTTTTTTTCCATGGAGTTCGTTGCGTGTACCGGTTGCGCTTACTTTTTTTTTGTCGGTTGTGGCAAGTAGTCGTTTTTCGATTCTCCTAAATACAGTGGGCGTGCATTGTGGTGCTCCTCGTGTGTCTGCTCCGACTCGTTTATATATGAATGTTTGTATATATACATGCATATATCCATGAATATATCCCGTGGGCGCTTGATCAGGCGTAGTTCCATGAGGAGGCTTACCCCCCAGGGCATCTAATCGTTTCGTCGAGGAGGGGGGGGGCCACTGCTCTCTCTGTGAAACACGTGCGAGGTCACACTATCACTCTGTCAACGCCAATCCACACCGGGTTGGGCGCGCGGGCTCAAGCCTTCACAACGTAGGGAAGTCTGTGCGAATCATGGCGATGGGTGTGGGCAGTCTGGTCCTCGATTACGCTGGCTCGGATCAAGCTGTGGCCGTGGAGGGGGTTGTATCATCCATATGGTGGTTGGCGTGACGCGACCGCGCCCCACCTGGCCCCCCCAGCGCCGGCTTGATGTGAGGCCTGAGTCATCTCGGGGGATGCGCGGTGTTTCCACCAGCATACTGCGAGTGACTGTAAGCCGATCTGCGAAGCGGGTGCGGTGGGTAGGGAAGGGTTGGAGACCGGGACCGTGCTCCATTGGCCTGGCCCAGAGTTGCCGGAGCACGTGCCCAAGGCCGCTTCACCCCCGCGTGATGGCCCTGCCAGAGATTGGCGGTAAAGTTCTATCCCACGTGTGGAATAGCAGGATAGACGCGTAGTTTATTTTTTTCTATTATTATGCACGCGTTTGTATCTTCCATCTGCGCTTCGACGGCTCTTTTATTACTTCTCCGAGACACTAGGGGGTTTTGGCGCATTGACGAAGCTTTCGAGCATTTTGCAAACATAATTGGGAATGTAATGCCGTACTTTGAATATCCTTCTCCTCTTTCCATCCCCACTCTTGATCAAACCTCCCCTTCCCCCCCTCCCCCCCTTGCGTCCTCGTGTGGATGCCATCTCCGGTGCACTTTTTTTTCCGAGGACGAAATGAGTGACACACAGAGAGGGGGGCGGCTTATCCAAAAAACATACAAAACACAACACCCCTTCCCCCCCCCCCCCAAAAAAAAAACTGTGAAAAGAGGGTGGAGGCCAGGGTTGTGTCTGCGCGCGCGCGCGCCCGCTCGCTCATCTACGACTCCAATAGAGGGGTTTACTGCAGCCACTAGTGACTAGTTGCGTCGAGGCTTTCAGGGCGTAGTATCAGCCTCAATATAGAGAGAGTGCCGGAAAGGGGCAGTGCAGCAGTGAAGAACGCTCCTTGTCTGCTGCAGTTGCAAGATGCCTCATTTGGACCGTGCTGGTGTCCTCTACTACCTGTATGACCCAAAGCTGGTGCCCCCGGCGCGAAACAAGTACACGTGTGTTATTTCGGAGCTCTTGGCCGGGTACTATGATCCATCATACATCAACAACATCGATATTACGGACGTGTTGCGCGGCGGTACGGCTGAGGCGGTTGAGCTCTGTGAAGATGCCAAAAAAGTCCTTTCGAAGGAGCCCATTGTGCTGGACCTATGGGTGAGCGACGCAGATGAGTATGTCTTCGTGGGCGACGTCCACGGCCAATACAATGACCTGCTCCAAAGTGTGTTGTCTGTTCAGTTGGCCAGGTCTTCGCCGGTCTCCCGGCAGGGCCACTTGGAATCTGCCCAGCGGATGAAGGGCATCGATGATGAGGGCAGCGGTGGATCTAGTGGCGTACCCCACAAAAGTCCTCGCAGAACGCGCTCGTCACCCTCGGTGTTTCTGTCCTCCTGCACTACAGCTGTGTGGCGTCGTGACAACGGCAACGGACTCGCGCCTGGCAGTGGGAAGAGTGTCCGTTTTTTGTTTCTTGGCGACTACGTCGACCGCGGCCCGCGGGGGCTGGAGGTTATTGTGCTCCTCCTGGCCCTCAAGATTGAGTACCCGGAGCACATTTTCCTTTTGCGCGGAAATCACGAGGAGGCTCAGACCAACCGCCTCTACGGGTTCTTCAACGAATGCCGCGCGAAGTTTTCGATGGCACTGCACACTAGCGAGGTCATGTCTTCTTTACAACTGGGCTGCACCAGCACCCTTGCTTCCCTTATTCAGCGCTTGCCAATTAACGTTGATCACGAGGCGGCGATGACGGAGTGCCCGTGCCCTCATCATTGCTCTTTGCCTCTCGAGGGGATGTGTGCCTCTGTCCAGGATTGGCCATGTGGCAGGTGTCGGGGGAATGACGGCGGCGGCGAAGTGCATCCCTCCTTGATCGACACCGATCTGGATGCGTGGGTGTCGTTCAACGCGGTGTTTTGCTGGCTCCCGTTAGCGGCCGTCGTGCACTGCCGCGCAGGGTCGTTCTTCTGTACGCATGGGGGGCTAAGCCCGACCCTGCAGCGCATCGAGCAGCTGCACCATATAAGGCGCGAAACCTACGGCACTGAGCGGTGCGAAATGCTCACGCCACCGCTGAGCAGTAACTGCAGCATAACGAGTAGTCCAGAGCAGTCACCGCGTGACGCCTACGGCATTCCCGCCTCAAAGCGGGAGCCGAACAAAATTGTCGATGGGCTCCTTTGGTCCGATCCATCCGACCACGAGACTGGGTGTAGCGTAAACTTGCGTGGGAGCGGTTACTCTTTCGGCGCAGACGTCACCCGTCGGTTTCTCGACACCAACTACGGCTATGCCGCCCCCGGGCCTTCCTTGAAGCAGTCGAGAGTGGACGAGGACGACGAGGAAGATGGTCACTCGTTTTTTGGACCGGCACCCGGCGAGGATGCTCAGTACAGCGAGTCACACCGCATGCAGTTCGTTATGCGCGCCCACCAGTGCGTCAAGGCCGGGTTTCAGTGGAGCCAGGATGGGTTGGTCGTGACTCTGTTCTCCGCCCCAAACTACTGTAGCATGGGTGACAACAAAGGCGCCATCGCTATTCTCCGGGGTGCCGCGCAGGTGCCGTGTAGCGCGGTTCAGCTCGAGTTCATTGTATATGACAGCTTCAAGTGTGCGTTGTCTACTGTTGGGCCGCAGATGACCCTCGCAAAGTGTGGGATCAAGAAAGGTGGAGCCAACTTGGCGGCCGATGGTGGAGCACCATCGCGCAGCCCGGTAACTCCTCTGCGTGACCGGAACATCGTGAACAATCCCATTTTGGAAAAGTACTTCGGTAAAATAACGCGCCCGGAAAGCTGAGGTGCCCTGAATGGAGCATATATCGCTTACATGTTTGCGCGTGTGTATGTTAGTGTGGGTGTCCGCACACCATTTCACTGGTCTCAAGTCCCTTGTCTCTGTGCGGCATGGCCGACTCAACAGAGCTGGATAATATCCCGTGTATACCCCCCCCCCTCCCCCTCCCCCTTCACCACTGTGGTGACTGACTGCGCGACACACAACGTGTGTGATCTTTTTTTCTTTGGTGGGTGCGTGCGTCTCAACACGCCAAGTCGTGTGACGCGGTACGCGTCACTCGAACGAAAAAAAGATTGTTTTAATTGTGGTGTAACCCTGTTCCCCGTTTCTTTTTTTTTTTGCGTACTTGTCGTACTTTTGCTAAGCGTTGGCGTAATGCAGAGGTTGCGTAGTTGGTCCATCTATATCGTTGATGCTCACTTTTTCTTCACTAAAGTTTTGACCTGTGTTACCTCCCTTTTTTTTTCTCCCACTTTTTCTTCACCTGCTTCCAAATTCGGTTCTATGTAAGGAGCTTTCTCGCATTGCATCTTACAGCTCCCCCCCACCCCTTTCCTCTCTCTTTCTTTCTCCACTTGACACACAAAAAAGAGTTTCTTCCTGTTTCATTATTCCCCCGTCCTCCATGTCGATAAATTTTCTTGTGAGTTGAATGGTTCCTTTTTCGGATTCCAGTTTGTGCGCACCCATATATTTATATATATTTATATATATATATATTTATATACACCTATACAGTGATGGGGGGGGGGGAGGGAAGCGAAAAGGAATGACCCTGGCGTCTTTTTTTCCCTCTAAAGGTTTGGTTGATCTTTCCCTTCCCCTTCCTGATCATCCTGATCTCTTCCTCCTCCCCCCCCTCCCCCTTTTTTGTACCCGTGGACATTTGTTGAGGATTGTGCTGTTTGAAGGACGATGAGGAAATTTCATTTTCTTGCCTTCTTTCCATTTTTCTTTTTTTCGGTTTCGATTAGTGCCACGCTATACAAAGGGGGGGGGGGGGGAATGTATGTCGGCTCCTCTTCTGTACCACTCTCAAATAAGCCTAGGAGGACGAACGGGTAGGGATCACCCTTCCCTCTCCTTCCCCGGTCCACCCCCTCTGTTGCCTCCTTCCGTGGCCCCAAAACGCACACACGCGGTCACATAGCTCAGGTCGATCTCTGCATCATTTTGTAGTCAGGTGAACCAGGAAGAGGAACAGCGCGATTTCTTCGGAGGGGATCGTACAGCCCACTCTTGCAGTATGGCTGGAGCTTTTTTTGCTGTTTGCACTGGTTGGCAGTCTGCGGTAGATGTGGGTGTGTCTGTACGGTTATTATTATTTTGCCCAGTGGTCGCCTCTAGCCCCTCCTCGCTCTTCCCTTCTCACCTTCTCACCTTCTCTCCCTTCCCCCCCCCTCACTTTTCTCTTGAACCTTGCGCACGTGTTTTATCCTTACCTGGCCTCTCGTACAAATCACCGCAAACCCGCGTGCACCCGCGACCCGCCGAAAACCGACACGCGTCGTCCTTTACTGGGACATATACATACATATATCTACACACACACACACACACACACGTGTATATATATATATATATACATATATATATTCTAGAAAGGTGACGAATCCATCTTGCATCATGACTGCTTCGACCAACAAGATTCGCCGCATCGGCAAGAGGAAGGGCGCGACCCTGAAGGACGTCAACGCCTGGCGCTGGATCAAGACGGCCGCCTGCCACTTCAAGCAGGAGGGCAAGATCTTCGTGCCAAACTGCACCGAGATCATGAAGAGCTCCCACGGCCGTGAGCGCGCTCCGCAGAACCCGGACTGGTACTACATCCGTTGCGCCGCCGTTCTGCGCGCCATCTACCTGCGCCCTGGTGTCGGTTACGGTGGCCTGAGCAAGCGCTTCGGCAACAAGAAGAACTATGGCAGCCGTCCCGAGCACACCGTGACCTCTTCTAAGGGTCCTCTGCACTGGGCCTGCAAGTCCTTGACGCAGCTCGGTCTGGTAGAGCCTGGTGCGCAGTCTGGTCAGCGCCTGACCCGGAAGGGCCACAAGTTCGCTGACTCCCTGGCCTTCCAGGTGCACATCCGCAAGTTTGGTGCTGCCAAGTAGGCTCATGTCCTGATCAGGCCTAGTCCTTCTTTCGTGCTCTTTCGCGTGTTCATTGCAGGGCGGAGCGCCAGGGAAAGACGGAAGAGGCAATGAGGGAGACAGTCAGACAAAGTGATCGCCCTGTTTCTCTTCAACTTTTCCCGCCTTCTCTCATCAGCGAATGGGGCATACCCCCGCTACCGCGGTGGGTGGGGGTGGGGGTGGGGTTCGCGTGACGAGTTTTGTCCACTTACTTGGCCAACGAGCTACGCGGGTTCACGAGCATCGTCTTGGGGTGCGTCCTCTTGTGAGTTATCTCATCTCGTATTGTTTTTTTTTTTCTTTCAATTTTATTTTTGGTGGGGGGTTTCCCTCCCCACGTCCAATCGCCTCACAGCCCTCCCCCGAAAAAAGAAAAAGACACACACACACACACACAGACAGTGGAAACCGTTTGGGAAACGCGTCCGTCTTTTGTATCGTCATCTCCTCGTCGTGTGTACACGATGGCCTCTATCTGATCTGCCGTCGTCTCGAGGATGGTGAGTGTTCATGCTGTGCGCGCCCAAGGGTCGTAATGGGCGAGGTAGTGATGCACTTTTTTTGCACTAGGACGATCGTTTATCATCCCATCACCCATTGCTGGCGTCCGCACTCGCTACACAGCTCTGTCTGCTCAATCTTTTCTCACCAGCAGAGAGGCATCCGTCTGTGGGTATCCTCGCTTCCACGACGAGAGCTACAACTCAGCAGGAGCTCCTTTGCTTCTTTTTCAAGCTCTCTGGGGAACTATCAAATTCTCTTTTTTTCTCCCTCCTCCTTTCCCACCTGAATGCCGTCAATACTCTCTGGCACACGTCTCATTGCGAATTCGACTCTATTTGGGGTCTCATCTAAACATATTTGCGGTTCATCACCCATTCCACACCCACGCATAAACTTGTGCACGCGCGCACATGCACTTGTTCCTGCCAGTCGCTCCCTGCTCGCGCGTTTGTGTGTCGCTGCGCGTATTTTTGTGCCACTTTTTCACAGACTCCCCTGCGCCTTTGTTGGGGTGAATTTTTGTTCTCCTTTTTTTTGAAAAAGGTTTTATATCAGGCGCCTCAGCACTCTTCATCTTTGTCCTTCTCGTCGCCGTCATCATCACCATCATCCTCTCTTTCTGTGTTTCTTTATCGCTTCTTCGCCTCTCTCTACGGTGCCCCAGTGCCACTGCTACACGCCTTCGCCGCCCTTCCCACTGGACAATGGCGGTGGATCTCGACTTGACGCTCTTTATAAAGGAGACGCAGCTGCAGCACGGTCTGCGCACCGAGGACTATATTCGCTACCATCACTATATCTCGAACCGCCTCGCTTCACTGCGACAGCAGCTAAACCTGTCTAACGACAAGAAAAAGTTTTTGCACAAGGAGGTCACTCCGCAGAACGCGACGGATGCTCGCCATCTGATGCTCCTTGCTTTGTACGCCGAGCGTTGCTGGGCAGGGGCCGAGGCCATGCAGGCGCAGCTACAGATTCAGAAGGATTCGCACGGCGGCGATGTCAAAAAACCAAAGGGCGGTGTGCCTCCGCAAGCTCAGTATCGGAAGAGGCTGAATAAATCGGTAAAATGGGCCTTGAAGCTGCACGAGGTAGCCAACGCGGTGGCCTCCGATCGTGTCAAGAAGGAATGCCTGGCTTACTTCAAGGATACCGCTGGTCGCTGCCACGCCTCCCACGGCAGGTTCAAAGAGGCGAAGGAGGCCTTCTTGGGAGCCCGTGAGATTTACGCGACACTGCGCTCGACAAGCAGTGCGATGCAATGGGTCGTGATCGCGGGTAAGATGAACGAGCTCGACGATCGCGTCACCTATTGCATGCAACGCCTAGGTGAAGACCTCGCCAGTTATCGACCTGCAGCAATTTTCACCGGCCCTGACGCTAATGATAGTGCTGACGACGGCGCAGTGCTGGCAAGCGGTCCATCGCAGTTGTCGTGGAACGGGCGCGCGCTCAATGTGTACAGTATCAAAGTCAAGGATGCTCTGCGCGAAGCCCAGGCCGTGGAGGTGGAGTCGAACCAGGCGAAGCTGCAAGAGACGCACGGGGTGATGGCTGTAGGGCAATCAAACCGTGTCCTCGATCTAATGGACCGCCGCATTAACTACTACAACGATGCACTTGCGCACGCTCGCCAGGACCTGCGCGCGGCGCCGGAGGGCTCCGTCAAAATGGATTATCAGCTGATCGTGCACTACATTCTCTTTCACCTGGCGCAGGAGACCCTGCGGCGCAGCCTTTTCCTGGCCGATCTTTATACCCGCCGTTTTGACGCAACGGAACGGACACTGAAGAGCGCCGATGCCGATTTGACTTCACAGTCATCTTCACCCCCCCGTGGTCACGTGCAGCAGCAGCAGCAGCAACGGAGGAAGAAAGCGGAGGTTGCTCCGACGCAGTACGCGTCGCCACTGGAAGTTGTGCGCCTCTACCAGGCTGCGGCTGGCAGCGTCGACGAGATGGAGCTGCTGCCAGGGGTTTCGGGGCGCGACGACGTCGAGTCTCTGCACGCCGTTTGCGCAGCTGGTCAGCTGTTCTTCACTGGCGAGAGTTGGCGGTTGTCGGGGTCGTGGGCGACGGCGCGGAAGTACTACCGCGACGCCTTGGCGCTCCTACAGGGGGCGCATGGCCCTCATGTGGCTTCGCTGCAGAAGCACATTGAGCAGCGCCTGGTTCGGGGAGCTGCCGAGGTAGTGCTCTCTGCATCATCCATGTATGCGAGCCCTGATTCAGGTGACTCGGCTCCATCGGCGACTTACCTCATGGACGCTGATGAGGAGATGACTCGGGTGGCGCAAGGAGTCCTGCGCTTCCCTCCCGACTACCATGCCGCGCCGTGTAAGCCGGTGTTCGTCGACATCGCATCCACCTTTATGGACTACCCGTTGGGCAGTGATGATGAGGCGGAGCCGAGTCGTCACGCTAGTGTTGAAACTGCAAGCTCAGTGACAACGGCACAGAACGTGAGCGCATCAGCAGCGCAACCGAAGAAGAAAGCATGGATGTTTGGGTGGGGAAGTTAGTTGGATAGCGAGTGATTCAAGGGAGAGCAAAGGAGAAAGAGCACAGGGAAGCAAAGTGCGCCGTCCATCCGTGCAAGGGTCTCGTACGCTGCGTGGGATGCGCTCCTGGTTTGCCGTGTTGCGCTCGCTTTTTTTTCCACCTATTTGCTGTCGTTGTCATCATGTATGGGAGCCCAGCGGCTTTCACCCCCCCTTCTCTTTTCATCTTATGCCTTTCAAGCGTTGGCACCGGTATTTTTGGTTCTCATAAATGCCGCTGTACTTTGTCTCTACGACTTTGTGTGTGTGTGTGTGTGTCGGATGCCTGGGTCGGTGGGGTCTTCATAAAAGTGGTTATCAGGGGAGGTGCTCGGTTTGCTTCGTTGGCGCTCAGCTATAAGGTTAACCTTATGTCATGGTAGTGTGTTGGCCTTGTTTTCTTTTGATAATGAAAAAAAAACTTCTCAAAAAGCAAAGTGAAAAAAAAGGCTATTCGCTCAGAAGGACACCTGTGTTGTGGTTTGTGTGTGCACGTGCGTGCAACAGTGTGATACCGCAAAGGACGAGGATCAGCTCGGTCGACGCCTCCGTTTTACTTACGATAATCCGCCTCTCTTGACAGGGGGCTCGATCCAGCGGTGTATTGTGAGAGAGAGAGGTGACACTGTTCATTGGTCCCTTCATTCTCCTCTTTCATCCTCTGAGGTTCTTTAGCTTTCCATCCGCGAGGAACAGACGATAAGAGGGGAGGGGGGGGGGGGGGCGGTGCTCGTTCGTTCATTTGGCTGTGTGTGTGTGTCTGTGTGTGTGGCGTGTGGAGCGCCATGCCAGCGGTGCTACTTTCCTTTGCGTGTGCGAGTCCCCTCTCCCATTTATGGAGCGGCCTTTCTCCTCCTCCCCCACACCTCTTTTCTATTCTCTCCTTTTCCTTCCCCCCCCCCCTCTCTTGCGCTGGCGAAGGAAAGCACAGGCATCCGTATACAGAGTCAGCTCCCTCTTTTCGATTTGCTTCAAGTACAATAGCTGAAGATAGCAATCTCTTGCTCAGAACTAGACAAGTCCGGCGCACAGGACACTCAAGCATATTTACTGTGGGGAAAAACAGGGAAAAGCACATTCCAAACGCGGTTGTTGTGAAAGAGACACACACGGCGGGGTCCTAGTGGCGATACATATGTAGTGTCAGAGTTATCATCACCACGTTTTTCTTTTTTGATTTCTCCTGGACATTCAGACGCTTCTCCTGCTGCGTTCTTTTCCCCCTTTTTTTTCATTCGTGACGCTGCAGCTTCGGGTCTACCGCAATAAAAGAGAGAGCTTTGCATCTGCTGTTCAGGCGTCCTCCTTGGAACCTTTTATTTTTTGCGTATTATTAAGAGACGGGAGAAAGTACTTTGATAGTCTCCCCCCTCACACACACACACACACACTTTCGTTTTTTCCATTCTGGTGCGCACTTTTAAAATTCATTTCATTTTTCGTGTTTTCGTGTGTGTGTGTTTGTGTGTGTGTGCGGCTTAGTGTTGTTCGTTAGCAGCCGGTCGGACAGAAGCGTTGTCGATTTGTAAGTAAACTCATTTTTTCCATGTGTTGTTGCTCTTGTGTTCTCTTTTTTTCAAATATATTTTGAGCTGGGGGTAAAGAGCAACGGGAAAAAAAAAGCGTTGTTATAACCTTTTTTCTCACCACCATTGTCATCGCCCCCCCCCCCCCTTCCCCCCCCAAAAAAGGGTGGAACAAACAACAGCGCGCACACGAAAGCTCCATATCAGACGATTTTTGTAACGCGGTAGAGAATTAGTTTTTTTTATTTTGTTTTCTGTATATGTTTACCCCACGCAAGCTCCAGCCGTGTACCCTCTTTGGACCTTTACTTTCCCACGTTCTCATGAATGCCTCTTGAACGCTTGGTACCCGTCACGGAATCTTCAAACACGGCCGTGACATCGAAGTCACCCGAAACGGCGCAGACACCGTCTAAGAAAAAGTCGGAACAGCATTACCTCCAATCCACTCACACGCCTTCCAGAAAGGCAGCAAAGGGGAAGGCTGACGTGCAGGGCGGCACGTACAACGATCGCATAGGCACGAACGCGATTGTTGGAAAGTCCAATTACAGTGACTTCTCGGTCACCTTATCCGACGTCCCCGAGTCGGGGGCGCCGGATGGGTATTCGCGTGGTGAGAGCTCCGCTTCCAAGTACCCCCTTCCACTAAACCCTCAAGCCGCACGACCTCAGGTCGCCTCGCGGCGTGAAAGCAACTCGTCACAGCCAACAGCGCTGACGCGGAGTCGCCTATCCCCTTCGCCTCTTTTCTCTACTCCACCGAAGGGCAGCGAGGGGTACGCTCGAACGCGTTCCTCGCCCTCGAGGAGCAGCAGTTACGTAGAGCGGCGTTCACCTGGACTGTACCCACAGTGGCGGGTCCAATTAGGCGGCTGTGATCGCGCGCTCAAGCTCACAACACAGCAGACTCAGCAGCTTCGCTCTATTCCGCGCGTCTCTTCGTTAAAGTCTGTCTCCCCGCCTAACCGTGTGCGCGTACTGCCGACTCACTCGACTCGATCGAGTACACCATCTACGCGCAGCTCGTATCCACTGACAACACCGCTCTCATCGCCGCCGCAGCCCTCTCCATTTTGGCGCACTGCCTCCCGGCAGAGCTCGCTTCCGATCAGTCGACCGGAAGCTCTGAGCAGAGGTCCAAGTAGTAGTCTATTGCGAGAGCAGCAAATCACCTTCCGAGAAACTAGCATACTTAGCCGAAGCCTGTCGCACCCCCTGCGTCAACGCGAACAACAAGAGCCACTGCTGGATTCTAGTTTTCAGGCCGTGGGGTATTCCTCTTCCACGAACGAGGCTAGGGTGACAGGGATGGGACTGAGTTACAGCGGTTGCGTTAAAGAGAGTTCGCCGAAGGAGGGAAGCTCGCAGCAGTCGCCGGCAGAGGGTGTTCATCAAACTTCCAGGGGCACGAGCTCATCTCTCGTAAAAGAACTCCCTTGCAAAGTTTCTCGACAAGGAGCTGATCAGACTCAACGTAATGTAAAAGGATCGCAGGGTGTAGCGGCAGCCGCAACGGTTCAGGAGCCGCAAGTTGATGATGAGCACTGGGTGTTTCAGCGACCACCCAATAACCAGCGCACTTTCTATTTTGAGGAGGACAATCTCGAGTTTTCATCGCAGTTCGATAGCGGCAACTTGATTCAAGTGGAGCGGTTGAGCGCACTCCACTACCGCATGTACACCGCGATGGACTGCGGAAACGCACCGTCCCAGACCAACAACCGACAATGGTTTCACTTCTCCGTGCGCGGCGGCGGTAAGGGCGTCGTCGTCACGATTACCTTTGTCGGCATGGCGCATAGCAACATGTTTACCTATGATTGGATGCCGGTCATGTCTGTTGTGCCGACGCGACCGCAGTACACACGCATTATTGGAAAGGCGCAGGTTGACGTGCTGGAGACAATGCCAGAGACACCAGGTTACCCTCTATTAGTGTACAAGTCCGTGTCGAGAGACGATGCTGACAGCGATGGCGGTGGTGATGATGGAGACAACAACGGCGACGGCGGCGATGTCGCCAGTAGCAACGGTAACCCCGGGGGAATCACGTTTCCGATCTCATCGTTTGTCAAGCCACCCGGGCCTGGCAAGAAGAAAAGGGGCAAGAAGAAAAACATTGCCATGAACCTCACCTTCAGCTTCAAAATGGAGGCAGAGATCCCGGTCACCTACACGCCGCCGCAGGGGCGTCTGGACTCCCCCGCGATTTACATTGCAAGCAACCACCCCTACTCCTACGCCACACTGCAACGCAACCTTGCGATGTGGGAGGCTGTGGCGAAGAAAAGCAACGCTACGCGCGTGATTGGTGTTCAGGGTCTTGATCGTCAAGCTCTACCCGAAAAAACCGAGCAGCGTGACGTGACAGAGCCGCCCACTGAGGACATCTCGGCCATTGAAGAGTTCGGGGACAGTGACAGGAGTGAGAGGTGCGCTGAGGGTGTCCAGAATAGAAGCGACACAGCGGCGACGAGCAATATTTACTTCCATCGAGAGGTTCTGTGCAAGTCGCTGGAGGGCCGCGACGTTACCATGCTGACGGTTAGCGACCATAGCCACATGATGATGGAGCGAGAGCCCCTCATTTCGAAGGAGGACGGCCTCCCCTACTCCTCGGCCCTCGGCCAGACGGAGCGGCCGTTCTCCTTTTCGAACAAACAATATGTTGTGCTGACAGCTCGCGTGCATCCAGGCGAGTGCCCAGGCAGCCATCTCATGCACGGCTGCATTGATTTCCTGATGAACACCACAGACAGCTGTGCGGCGGCGCTGCGGCACAACTTTGTGTTTTGCATCGTACCGATGCTAAATCCGGACGGCGTCGTACGTGGCCATAGCCGTGTTGACGCAAATGGGATCGACCTCAACCGCATGTACCGAAACCCGTCGTATAAGCTGCACCCCGCGCCGTATGCAGTTTTGGCTCTCTTGCACTCGCTGAGCACCCGTGTGTCGCTGTTCATCGACATGCATGCCCACGCTAACAAGCGGGGTACTTTCTTTTATGGCAACAGCATGGATGGCCCGAGGCAGATTGAAAACCTGCTCTACGCAAAGCTCGTCTCGCTCAACACGCCTTTTCTGGATTTTCGCAGCTGCAACTTCTCGGAGGCCAACATGTTTGCGATGGGCAAGTCTGGCAAGCGCAAAGACTCTTCGAGCCGAGTGGTGGCCTTTACCGAGATCGGTATTGTACACAGCTACACCCTGGAGACTTCGCATGTGATGGCCGATGCGCTTAATCCGGTCCTTCCGCTGGTGAGTAATAGTGCGAACCCTTCTAGCAATGCCATGACGAGCCCACCGCCTCTCATGCACACACCGGTAACCTTTCGCGATACCGGTCGAGCGATGCTGCTTGCACTGCTAGATCTCAAAGGTCTGAACCCGAAAAGTCGGCTTCCCTTTACACAGTTTCACTCCACCCGCGGGCTCGCCCTGTGGCTACAGCGGCAATTGCAAATCGAGTCAGCGGAGTTGCTTTTTGAGCAGTCCTTCAAGGCACACGGCAAGGAGGTGCAGTCGTCCACAAGCGACTCTGGGAACGCCCAACTGGTGGCTATCATGAGGAGCATTACGGCGGAGGAATACCCGGAAAAGATCACCATCAAAAATCCACGGCTTCTTCCCCGCACTACCTTCAGTGGAGTGCGGAGCTTTCTGCCACTGGAGACGGCAACTGTGCTGCTGTTGCAAACGGCACCGACTGGGCCACCGCGCTCGCTCCTCTACAGCGGCAGCACCGGGATGGCGAGCAGCGCTGCCGCTATCGTGTACGCTAGCGGCAAAGGAGGTAGCGGTGCCTTGCGCCGCGGTGAATCACACAGTACAGGTGGTAACAGCGTCCCGACCGCGGTCCCGCCAGTGGTGATTGCGACGCGCTGCCGTTCGAGGCCGAATTTTATCCCTGACGATACCACAGTGGAGACATAGCAATGCTGGCCAACAATCTTAATGGATTGCCTTCCCTCCTCTTCGTTTGCGGTGGCGCAACACGCAACTAGAGGTGGGTTAGTTATCAAATGGCAGTGGATCTTTGCGTTTTTTTTCTCCATTGACGCGGCTGCACTTTTCTGTGTCACATGCTCCTGCTCAGAGGGCCCCGCTTCGCCGTTTGTTGGTCAACAGGAGGGGGGAGGAGACAGGTGCGTGCATGCGTGCGCCGACTGTTTTCGTTTATTCAGTGTGTGGTGTCCACAAGACACGACATATGAGTCTCTTTTTCTTTGTTTTGTTAGACTCGATCCTTGCGTTTTCTTAGACTCTCTCCATCTTTTTTTCTTCAAATTTGTTGAAGGGCTACTTTTCATGTACGCGCGGAGGGGGAAAGGAGGGAAAGGAGGGAAGGAGTTCACGAAAAAAGACAACGCACACTGAACTTCATATACGTGGGCGTATGGGCTACCATTCACACTAATGGTGTCATGTACATCTTTCACTTCCCATTTGCTTTTCATGTATCTGCACTACTTTGCGCACACGACATTGCCTCGACGACCAACTTCTCCCTCTTCTGTTTTTTGATCCCCCCTTTTTTTCACTTTTGTGCACTGTTGCTCTCTTTCGAGGAATATCACAAAAAACAGAACAACCTCCCCCCTCTTCTTCCAGCTTGTGGGATCTACTGGTATCGTTTTCTTTCTCGGAGGAAGACCGGCATGACGCGAAGGCGAGCGCTCTTTCACGTGTGTACATGCCGGTGATGTGACCGGCAACCCCCCTCCCCCCTCCTAAATGCACACACCACGATGCTCAGCAGTGAAGTCCCATACTTTTCCCCCTATGCCCGTCGCTTTGGTGTAATTGTGATTGGTTCTTTCTCATTCTGTTACCTTCCTTGATCCCCTCATTTCTTTGATGTCCTGTTATTTGTGTCTATAAAAATTCCTGCACGCGTGTGCTTTGGCGGCACATGCGGAGAAATTTATCAAACTTTTCTTTTTTGCCGTGACTAACTCGCCTTTGGTGTGCGTGTGTGTGTGTGTGTGTGTGTGTGTGTGTGTGTGTGTGTGTGGTATTTTCATGTAGGTTTTCTTCTTGCCAGCTACCCGTTTCTCACCCGTTTTGCGGTGGTGGTTTCTGTGGTCTTTTTTCCTACACGATGGGTTTGGTGTTATTGAGTTGTACGAATGGAAGGGCTCTGTACGCTGTACTGCAATGAGGTGGATGTGTGGACCCCCTGTCCTTTTGTGAATGTTTGTGGCACTAACTCCCCAATTCTACGGCACGATAGTTCTTTCTGCCCCTCCCCCCCCCCCTCCAGCGGGGCGGGTGGATTGAGGGGAAGGGGGACGGGGGCACAGGGGAAAGGGCTTCGAAATCTCTTCATAGGAAATGTACTCGCTGGATTCGCTCCATCCCCCCGAAAATAAAAGTCAAGTTGTGCTACTCGTGTACCCTCCTCACTTATTTTTTTTGTGCTCTGTCTGTGTTTGAATGAAATTATTGGTGATGGGAAGGCAGAATATGAGAGGGAGAAGAAAAAAAATAATAAGAAACAGCATTCTATCAGTGTTACAGCAGAAGTGGGATGTGGTGCTCAAGGATGAGGCTCTTGCTTCATACCGCCTCCCATGAATCAGGGTTGCTTTACCTGCGCACCTGTAGTGAAACGCTCATGTCATCATTGACTCGTGTATCTCACCTGAGACGAGAAATGACGGCATGGGGATGTGAATTGGGGTGCTCAGTGTCAAGGGCCAGCTCTCGTCGCTACCTTCAAAGGACTACCGCCTGTTGCATCTCTGTATCATCTCGTCCTTCGCTTTCTCTCCTTCCTCCTTTCTTGTGTTTCTTCAACGCCCTTCCCGGTAACATATAACCCTGGCGACAACACCGTTCTGAGTGTGTGTGTGTGTGGTTTTACTGCATCGGATTGCGCTTCTCTGACCTCACAATCTCATCCCCCTCCCTACTCCCCAGAAAGGGGGAAAAAAGGACAAGTAAAAAAGAGGAAAAATCACACACGGTGTGTAGCACAAACGAAAAAACAAACAAATCAAGTACATATTTGAGCCGCAGACACTGACCCCCCCCACACACACACACTACGTTCTACTTCCGTACATCTCGAGATCTTGTCTTTTACAGATGTCCACTTTTGACAAGTATGTCGCGCAACTCGTGAGCGATATGGGCGAGGTCGTGTCGATAAGGCTTCGAAGGAAAATCCTGGAGAGCATAAGCACCAGCATCGACGACTACGCGCATCTTTGCGAGCTGGTTGCCCAGAAAGGGTGCGCCGATGCCGAGGCTACCAAAAAGAGAAAGCCGGCCGTGCCCAAGTCTAAGAAGAAAATACGGCGCCGAGCGGATCTAGCGCCTGTCTTGCCGACAATGCCGAGCACTTCGACTTCCGCCGCCACGACGAACAACGTGTCGAGAGGGAGAAGGGTGCGGAATGCCAGGCCCTCTGGCGGCGGTGTCGGTGGAAACCGCGGCATGAGGGGCCCTTCCTCCACCTCACCACAACGCACGAGTGCCAGGCCTGCGGTCTCTGCGCCCACGAGGGCGTC
The DNA here is from genome assembly GCF_017918235.1 of Porcisia hertigi. Lineage (NCBI taxonomy): Eukaryota > Euglenozoa > Kinetoplastea > Trypanosomatida > Trypanosomatidae > Porcisia > Porcisia hertigi. The sequence goes on from NC_090593.1 coordinate 1,194,229, forward strand.
TGCGGGCGTCACTGGGTACATAGCGCACATCAAGGGCATCGACTTCGGCTTTGCAAAAGTAGTGAAGGAGCTTATTCTCGATCTGGAAAACGGTAGGGCACACACGGGGTCTTCGATGATGGGTTGGAGATTGCCTCTGGGTGCGACGTCATCCGCTACACCTATTGAGGCTGGTGTACGGTTTTTCGACCATACACCGCCACCAGTGGCCGGTATGACAGAGCGCCTGCCGCCGCCAGCACTTGACCACGCCGCGATAGGCAAGTCGATGCCAGATGACTCAGGAATCGGTGACACAGGTAAATCGCTTTCCCTCGTTCTCAGTAACTCCAGCTGCTTCCAGGAGAATCTTGAACACTTCAAATTTGGCCGTCAGAGAGTTGACCCCCAGAGCAGCTCCACGTCGTCCAAGGACACTGAGGCTTCAAAGCAGGTGAAGGCCTTCATTGATGACGTCGAAGACCAGCGACGTCGCAGCATCCAAATGAAGCGCCCGAGCCGCTCCGGGATCTCAGATTCTTCCTTCGACATTGACGAGGCGCGCATTGCCAACTTCCCCGCCACGCCCAAATCAAAGGAAAAGATGATGACAATCTCGCGCGTGCTTGTGCGTCATTTTCTCTTCTCCGCGCTCGACGACAGTGATATTGCGAAGTTCGCGTCCATCATGGACATTGAAGAGTTCGAGGCGGGCACGACAATCTTGCAAAAGGGCAACACGAACGACACGTTCTTCATTGTACTCGATGGTGAGGCGGAGACGACGGCAGTAAACGGGAACGGCGTGGAGGTGGTCGTGCCTCTCGTACGCGGCTCCACGCTTGGCGATTTGGGGTTGATGTACCAGGTGGCAAACACCGTCTCCGTTGTGGCGCGCACTTGGGTCCAGTGCGCCTCACTGGAGCGCCGCACCTACAAGATGATCACATCGCGCGCGATGGAAGAAAAACATACTAAGTACATCGACTTCCTTTCATCGCTTCCGTTGTTTGCAGAGCTCTCCCATCACGAAGTAGGTTGCGTTGCCGAATGCCTCAAGGAGGACTTCTACGTGGAGGGGCGAAAATTAATCACGGCCGGTGTGCCAAGCCATTGGTTGCACATCATAATCGAGGGCACTTTGAGCGTCATGGCACATGATGTAGAGAGCGGCGATGTGAAGGAGGTGGCCTTGTTGCGGCGTGGTGACTGCGCCGGCCACATTGAATTCATTTATCACCACCTCCCCGTGGCTGATGTAGTGGTCGTCAGCGCCGTGGTGAAGACAGCAAAGCTGAGCCGCCGTTCCTTCGACCTCATGCCTAGTAAGGCACGCGAACGACTGATCACGTGCGTGCAGGAGGACGAGACGTACACGGCGTATCGCCAGCGCATGCGCAGCGCCTCATCACCACAGCCGGACAGAACGCCACCGTTCGATGCCCCCCCGGCGCACTTATTGGACGCCTTGGGCGCGCACGAATCCTCGTAGCGGACAGGGGTCGTCGCTAGGTGGGCTACCCCGTAGTTCACCCTGTGGAGCGTACCACGCCACATGCATGGCCAAGTAACAGCTATGCGGAACACACAGGAACAACATAGTGTGACACTCCTCAGACTAGTGACTTCGATGTACAAGACTCGCCATGCCAACTCTTCTTTGTTTTACAATGTTCCCCAGTCGACAAACCCGTCTTGAAAAGGCGAATCCCACATGTGTATGTTTGGTCTACTCCGCACCTTTTAAAAAATCCAATCTTTGAGATTGAGGATCGTTCTTCGACTATCTTGAGAGGGCGGGAGGTGAGGCGTCCGGGAAAGGGCTGCGGGAGGACACTCTACTCAGGGCGAGAGCGTTGACAGGCGGTTGCGGGGCGGGGGGAGGGAGGTCCCAGCCTTGTCTGAAGCGCACTTTTGTTTTCGTTTTGTTGGTCCTCTCTGGCTGCTGCCGCCGTTCCCTCCTCTCTGACTCCCGCCACCGCCCCCCCCCCTCCTTTTCACTTTCATCACACCTGCCGTTGCCTGTGGTTGAGATGGACTCTCCACTCGATGTTTATAGTTACTACTACCACTAGTCGTGTGTTTTCTTACCCCCCCCCCCCCCTCCCGCCCCGTCCCTCCAGTATGTCGATACGCGTGTATGACCTTTATTTCTTCCTGTTTCCCCCCCCCCCCTCAAAAAAAAAACAAATTGGCCCGTACAGTGACACGTGCGTACATGGAGCTGTGCACTTCCCCCTCCTCCCCTTACACACCCACACTTGGATACATTTTCTTTTCTCCTCGGTGAGGAAACCGTGAATTATTTTGATGAAAGCGAGCACGATCCCACCCCCCCCTCTTTAGGGGAGAGGGAGAAGGAAAAAAAAAGAGGAGAGCTGTGAAGAGGCTAATGACGAGGCGTTAAAAGATTCACCTCTGTGATCTCCTCCAGCTTCTTTTTTTTTTAGATTTCATTTGTGTGGGCGCTGCTTTCTTTGCCTCCTGAGTGATTCCAGCGGCGTGTCTCAGGCCGCCACTCTCCCCCCTAAAGTCGACAATTCGCCGATGTCTTCCCTCCTTTTTTTTTTCACCTTTCTTTTTTTTTTTTTGGGAGGGTTGTGACCAAACGCTTATCGAGTTCGTGTTTCTGCGTTCACGACTCTCTCCTTTTCTGTGTGTTTTGCCCTTCCTTCTGTGCGTCATGATGGCGGGAGAAATCTCTACTTTTTTTCTTGGAGGGGCCTTAAAAGGGGTTCCGTACCGTTATTGTTGAGGAATGTCAGCCAGTTAACCTCCTTTTCTCTCTTGCCAATGCTGAGCCACTCGTGGCGCTGGTGGAGGGGGGTTGGGCACGTACCGCGCGAGGACGTACACGCGATGCATCACAACCCATATCTGCCGGCTTGCCACGGACGGCGTTGCGTTGCAACAAACTACGACAGTGAGTGCCTGTTCCGCGCCAGTCATTGGAAAGGGCGGCCCTGTAAGGCTGACTGGGAATGTATCACTCCCGGCCCTGGCTGACGTACACTGGTGAGGGAGCCGGAGGGCCAGCCTCAGCGATGCACCAGGGGGGAGGGTGGGACCTGCATCCTGGGGGGGGGGTAGAAGAGGGGCAGCGGCGGTGAGGCTCAGGCGAGTAGAGGCTGAGAGAGCGGACCGTGCCCGGGATGCCTGTGTCGGCATTGCCCTCTGGCGCGTATAGGGACTGCGTTGCACCATGGGATGGGTGTGCGGAACGGCCGACTTGAGTAGGGGTTTATGCGTCTCCTTTGATCAGATGGCCACATAGGGGGAAACTGTGTTTGTTCTCCTCTATCGGCCCTCATGGGCGGCCGTGGAAGTGGGGCGGGGGAGGGGATCTCCTTTCCTCTGCGCACGCTGTTGACTTTCACCCTCCTCTCTGTATCTTTTTGTACCTCTCCCGGTTTTTGTGCTACGCTTGCTCAAAGCACTGATACTCACCCAAGTGTGTTTTATTAGGCTCTGCTCTGTGGGCTTCCGCGTAGCATCTTCACATCGCCACTGACTGTTCCAGCTTGCAACAAGACACTACTACACTGTCACCGACAGGAGACTTTATTCGAGTCGTTGAACTTGATTCGTTGGAGCCGGCCGCACGCGAAATGGCAGCGACGCTCACCAAAATTAGGATTGCCCTCAGCGGCGGTGTCGAGCTTCTCTTCAACAAAGAGGTGAGCATCACTTTGGCCAATGTAGTTCCTGTTGGCGCAACTGTCTCACAGTTGATCGACATAATGCGGCGTGGCTACATCAAGGAGAGACCTGAGCTCTTCGTCGACGCCACTGGTGTAAATGTGCGCCCTGGCATTTTGGTACTTGTGAACGGTTGTGATGTGGAGGTGTTTGGTGGCGTTGAGCACGTTCTGGAGGATGGCGACGAGGTGGAGTTTGTATCCACCCTGCATGGCGGTTGAGGTTGGGAGGTCAGTTTTTTTTTTTTTTGGCCCACACGGGCGGAGAAAGGCACACCGACAAATATCTACACGTACTTGTTTGGCTTGCTTGCTTGCTTGTCTCTGGGAGGCACGAGGCTTGCCGGGGTGCGGGCGCGCATTTGCTTTGTGCCTTGCGCATCTGAGTTGAGTAACCTCCTTTATTCCGTTCCTCTCACCAATAATTGACGCAAGCGCTCCACGGTAAGTTGTGTGTGTGTGTGTGTGTGTGTGTGTGTGTGTGTGTGTGTGTGTGTGTGTGTGTTTAACGGACAACCATCCGATACCCTTTTCAGAAAGAGAGGACGAGGCATGTGAAGGCGGAGGCGGGCGGCGGTGGGGAGAAGGTGGCCGGCATGCGGGAGAAACGCCACTATTCACCCTTGATATATGTGCAAGCCTGCCGCTCTCTTTCCTCAGCGTGCGCTCTCGCACACCCACAGAGCTGGAGAAAAGCACGACGTGAGCCGCTCTTCCCTCTCTAACGCTGATGCTTGGAAGGGATGCTTACTTCACTGCACTCGTGTTCACACCGCTATCACGCCTCCCTATTTCTTTTTTTTTCATTGTTGCTTCCCTTCCACAGTTCTGTACGCGTCTGCGTGCACCGCTCGAGCCCTTGACACCAGTTGCAAGCGTGGCAGGGGAGGGGATTATCCGTCTTGTTCCTCTCCCCCCCCTCCCCCTCCAACCGGTGGCTCAGTATTTGAAGGTGAGGCTCGAAAAGTCCTGGTCAAGCGCAGATGTTGAACGTAAACATCGGCCTACTCGGCCACGTTGATAGTGGCAAGACGGCGCTGGCCAAGGCACTGTCACGCACCGCCTCCACTGCCGCCTTTGATAAGAGTCCGCAGAGTCAGTCACGTGGTATTACTCTGGACCTCGGCTTCAGCGCCGGGGAGGTTTCCATCGAAGATGGAAACGAGGACGCCTGCCAGGTGCTACGGGCGGCTAATTTGACCAAAGTGCAGTGCACGCTCGTCGATTGCCCAGGGCACGCCTCACTCATTCGAACCGTGGTGGGTGGGGCGCAGATCATCGATGCAATGGTGTTGGTCATTGACGCAACCAAGGGTCTACAGGCTCAGACGGCTGAGTGCCTCGTTCTGGGCGAGGTGTTGGCAAAGCCACTGGTTGTTGTACTGAACAAGGTGGACGCCATACAGGGCGCCACGCCCGCAGCGAAGCAGACGACGTTGGCGACCCTCAGGCGCAAGCTCCAGCAGACGTTCCGCCGCACGCGGTGGCCCACCGTGGACATGGTGGAAGTGGCGGCTGCACCACGCGGGGCAACTGGTGAGATCGAACCGGCTGTGAACACCGAGGCGGTCTTGCCGCAGGTGCTGCGCGTGGTCGACCTCGTGGCCCTGAAAGCAGCAAAAGAGAGGGAGAGTGAGAGGCCAGAGAGCTTCTACATGTTAGTGGATCACTGCTTCGCCGTGCGGGGCCAGGGAACCGTCTTCACGGGTACTATTGCCTCCGGTGTGGTGCGAGTCGGGGATGCAGTGCTCGTACCAGAACTGCAGGCAACGCGCAGAGTCAAGGGCCTTCAAGTGTTTCGCAAACCCGTGGAGTCAGCGCAGAGTGGTGACCGGGTTGGGTTGTGTGTAACTCAGTTTGACCCTGCGTCGATGGAGCGCGGCGTACTCTGCAGCGCCACAGGCAGTGGCCGCTCGCTGGCGAGCTCGTCGCAATTGATCGCCCGCGTCCACCGTGTGCGCTATCACCCGCTGCCGTGCGACACCCGCACGAAATTCCACGTCACTATCGGGCATACCACCGTGATGGGGACCATGCGTTACTTTTCACGCCCGTCGCACACAAGCGTGAGCCTCGGTGTCTGCGGCGCGGCCACTCCATTCGATCCATCCATTGAGAGTGCGTGGGTGGAGGAGTTGGGAGATGAGGTCGTTATCAGCTACACAGCTGCCAACTCCACTGCCATCGTCCCAGGACGGCCGTTGCCCGTCGCACCGGCCGAGCAGGAGTATTACGCCATACTGTTGCTTGAGCGGCCGGTGCTGGCGGCCCCCGGTGCGTCCATGATCGCGATGCGCCTCGATGTGGAGCGGGAGAATTTCTGCCGCATCGCACTTGCCGGGACGGTGTGCTACATCCTCAGCGAAGACGGTGCTGCCTCGACGACTGCGGCAGCCCTATCGGGCTGCACAGACCACGCCGTCAGTCAGCATCTGATACCAGCTTGGCGGCGACTTCCAGTGGTGCGCTACCGCTATCGTACGCTGCGAGTGGACCGGGTACTAGACAGCCGGAGCTGCATAGCCGACGGCGTCGTGTTGTCACAGTCGCCCGGCGGCGGGGGCAGCGGCAGCAGCGGCAGTAGTCCCACCGGTGCATCTGCGGGTATCAAACAGGGCAAAGGCGGCGCTGGCAAGGAGGCGCGACCCAAGGCTGAACTTTTTGCAGAGGTGCAAAAGTTCCTTCGACTTGTCGTCGTCTTTGAGCCCGAGGATACCGACGCCGCCGCCGCAGCAACACCGACTCAGGCCAGCAAGCCTGGCGCTGTCAAGGGGATCATCGACTCCTCTTTTGGCAAAACTGGGAAGGTGAAACTCGTCTTTGACGGCCCTGTTTTTTCGGATTCCTCTATGAGCGCGGTAACACCGCTGGCCGGTGCATCCAAGGCGGTGGCCGGTAATAAACGCAACAAAACGGCGGCGGGGGGCGCCGGTGCCGAGGGCCGGGGTGCCAGCGGGGCTGCGTTTCTTCGACCAGGGCGCATTCTTCTTACACTGAAGAAGTATCCCTTTGCTCTCAACTCGGGCCTCGAGCAGTGAGCATCAAAGGGATGGGGGTGGTGGCGATGTCCGTGTAGGTTGTGGTTCTTCACTCTTTGCTCGCCTGCACTCCACATATGAAAAGGAATCTAGGGCCGAAAGGGCAAGACTCTATATGATAGGAGGGGAGGGGGGGGGGCGAGGAGGGGAGAAGGCTGCAAAGAAGGGAAGTGCCCAGATCAGTAGTTGTTATATCTCCATCCCTTCCGCATAAGCACACGCGCTTCTGGTTGTCTTGCCTACGCAGAACCTGCAAGCATAGCGGATCTGTCTCTTGTGGTTGATTCACAGCACACATTTATTCAAAGACGCACATATTTGCTTTTGGTTCAGAGGAGGGGCCATGCCCTGGGGTACAGTCGGCTGCGCAGGTCTTTTCCCAGATTAAAACTACCTAGTTGGCAGCGGTAAACGAGAAAGAGATTTTTCCGCGCTGAGGGGGAGAGGGCTGGGCAGGTTTTGCAGACCCAAGGGGATGTTGCGTGGAGCTGTGTGTGCTTTTGTGGCTGTGCGCGTCCATTTTCGTTGCTGATCTCAGCCTTCACTGCGTCGTGCATCTTTTTCCCTCTCCCCATCCTCCCCCTCTCTTGCCCACCGACACGCCCCTGCACAGCCGCGTTTTACACCTCCCGACTTTCTTGCGATGGCAAGAGGTTCCCCCCACCCCGAAAAAACAATTAACAATAATTAGACACGGCATATCCGTCAACACTCATGGAGAATATGAAAATACGCGTGTAGTTCATTTCCATCATTACCGTCTTTCCACTGCACCCATTTTTTATTTGTGTGGTATTTCACAACGAATTGTTTTTAATGCTCTTTGACAAGAGGTTCGATTCTCTGGCCGTGTGATGAAAAAAAAAAACGGTGCGGGAAAACAGCAGCCATACACTGACCGATAACCAGTCACACAGTTGCCTCATTTCGCTCTGAGGCGCACCTTTTCTGAGAGGTCCCTTCCTCGGTTTCATCAAGTACCTCCATTTTTACGCAAAAAACAACAAAAAACAAAAAAGCTCTTCGACTCACAGCCGCGCTCACGCTTTGACACCTCTTTTTTCGCCCCTGTCTTGTGCAGGTCGAGAGAAGCTGGATTTTCATTCCCCAGCAGTTTCTTTTTCTTCTCTCTCATACCTTTCTTTTTTTGGTGTTTGTGGTTTACACCCTGTCGTGTCGCGTGGTGCACACCTGCACGTACGCGTCCCCCCTCCCCCCCTCTCCCCACGTGCAGCTTCTTCCGCCTCTCGCTTCACCAGACTTCCGTATAGTGTCATCCGCCCTGGTTGCAATTCTCGTTATTGGCCAGAGGTTTTTGGTGCGACAGCTCACATATATTTAAGTCGAAAGACGTCTTGGTTGTTTTGCCCGCTTCATTTTCTTAACAAAACATAATCTTTTGTGGGCTCTTCCCCCTTCTCCCCCTTTTTTTTTGATTGGTTCATACAATCACAGGTGTGTGTGTGTGTGTGTGTGTGTGCGTCAAAGTGAGTCGACTATGAAGCGTCTTGACCGCATCCGGGAGGCTCTGGCGCAGCTGCGCCCGCCGGAGGAGGACAGCACTTCGCCGACCCTCCAACCTCGCATAAGCCTTCGTACACTGAAAGAACTCATCGAGTGTCTCTTTTATGTGTTCTTCCCAGAGTGCACGAACCCGCCGTCGCATGCCACACCAGCGTTGGTCGAGGTAGGTTCCCTGATGGAGTGGGTTATTGGGCACATTTCAGACATTCTCACGACTCAGATTTACTTTGCCTTTGTCTTGCACGACGACCCGAAAGCAGTGGAGAACATTGACGTTTTTAGGCCACTAAGTACGTCGAAACGCACGCCGCTCGTGTGGAATGAGTCACCCGGCAGGACCCTCTCTCTGTCGACTGGGCCAAAAGTTGACTGTGAGGCTGAGGCTGAGGCTGTTGTTCCTCTGGCGGCAGGGATCGTCGTGCCACCGGTGGCGCCTGAGGTGCTGGACCGCCAAGTAAGCTGTGGTAGCTCGCCAGTTACGCCGGCGTCGTCGAAGCCGACTACCGCTGTCCCAGGCCCAATGTGCGAGGCCGCAGACGCCCGCAAAAGTCACAAAACCGTTTTTCTTGCGAACTGCAAGCGTAAGGCAGATGCGATTGTGACAAAATTCGTCGTGGGGCGATTGGCACATGTTCGCTGGCTCCTGCGCACTGACGTCGAGGCCATCTTGAAAAAAGACGTTGCCGCTTCCTCGCCGAGCGAAGTGGTTTTGTGCTACCCAGGGCTTCGCTGCATGGTGCACCAGCGTGTGGCGCACCAGTTACACTTGCTCGGCGTCCCGCAGAACTTCACCCGTATGCTGACCGAAATGGCGCACGCGGAGACGGGGATCGACATCCACCCTCACACGTCCATCGGGCACCACTTCTTTATTGACCACGGTACTGGTATCGTGATTGGAGCGACGGCGCGTATCGGTAATGAGGTTTCCATCTACCAAGGTGTCACCCTCGGTGCGCGGAGTTTTCCGACAGATGAGAAGACGGGTGAGAGAATTCGAGACCTGCCCCGCCACCCCATTATCGAGGACGGTGTCACACTGTATGCGAACGCTGTCGTCCTGGGACGTGTGACAATCGGTGAACGCAGCACTATAGGTGGGAACTGTTGGGTAGTGCGCGATGTACCACCTTTTTCATCGATTGTGCAAAAGCCAAACCATGTACTGCGACCGCACGAGCGCATGTTTCTTGAGAGCGACGGTTCTGGCATCTGATGTGCCGATGCCGGCGGAGAGGAAGTGAAATGAAGGGAACACGAGAGAGTCTGACGAACCGTCATGGGTGGGGGTCAATGCTCAATTCAAGTGCTGCGCTGTGATACTGGTGTAGCGGTGTGTGTGTGTGTGTGTGTGTGTGTGTATGTGTGTGCGCGAAGGGGGGTTCCCCGCCTGGTGTTTGGTTTCCAGGCGCAATAAACAAGGTCGATTTGTTGGGCTGTTGTTGCTGTTTTTGTGAGCGCGCATATCTGCAGAAATCTCAGTTTCGCGCGATGGCGTATATCCCACCCCTCCCCCTCCAAGCGCGGGATCTACTTGCTCGAAAGGGTACTGCTCTTCCCTTTTGTCTCAGTTTTCGGCTTGCTTTTAAGTGTGTGCGTGTGGTCGCCGAAAATCCTCAAAGGGCGGGTGGTGGTGGGGATCTTGGGGGCCTGTGTGTGTGTGTGTGTGTGTGTGTGTGCACCGCAGACAACAGGATGCGATTCGAATTTTGTTGTTACTACAAAGTACCTGATTCTGCCATCGAACGTCGTGACATCAAATGTCACACACACGTGCGCACACAGACACAGACACAGACACAGACACACACACCGCTCTCGGCCCACCACAGGCCTCATCATCCCATGGTGCAACGCAGTCCCTATACGCTCCAGAGGGCAATGCCGACACAGGCATCCCGGGCACGGTCCGCTCCCTCAGCCTCTACTCGCCTGAGCCTCACCGCCGCTGCCCCTCTTCCCCCCAGGATGCAGGTCCCACCCTCCCCCCTGGTGCATCGCTGAGGCTGGCCCTCCGGCTCCCTCACCAGTGTACGTCAGCCAGGGCCGGGAGTGATACATTCCCAGTCAGCCTTACAGGGCCGCCCTTTCCAATGACTGGCGCGGAACAGGCACTCACTGTCGTAGTTTGTTGCAACGCAACGCCGTCCGTGGCAAGCCGGCAGATATGGGTTGTGATGCATCGCGTGTACGTCCTCGCGCGGTACGTGCCCAACCCCCCTCCACCAGCGCCACGAGTGGCTCAGCATTGGCAAGAGGACACGAGACTGTATTCGCTTGGCTTCCTCACAGAGTGAACGGCGCATCTCGTTCTCTGATACCCCGTTCAAAGGTCTGGCCCCGCCATTATGGAGACGCCGTGAGCGAGAAGAAAGAAAGATGTCCGAGAGCTGTGAGGCATCGTCGATTGTGGTGGTTGTGAGCGGCTCACTTAGTAAGTTGCTGCCATCGACTGGAGGTAGTTGATTTTGGAGAACCCACCTCCCTCCTCGACGACAAAAAAAAGTGGCCATCTTCTCTGTGCAAGCCAGATGCCATCATAAAGAATCGGTCGCTCCTGATGACACTGTACGGGGGCTCTTGCTCAGACACTTGAATCTACACTCGATGCTTTGCTGAACAAAGTAGAAGGCCCAGCGACACAACGCTAACCGTGTCACTACTTTTCACAGAGGTGCGGCGGCACGCCTTCTTTTCACTCCCATGCCAGCCGGTTTCTTTACCGCCCGTTATCATCTCACTGCTCGGCCACATCCCCCCTCCTTCCCCCCTACCCCCCTCCACACGTGCTCATACGCATAATTTTACGAAAGATACGTTCGCTCTCTCACCAGACGCGTCAGTCTCGTGTACTCTAGTCAAGGGCGTACGAAAGAAGGGAGCGGGGCGAAATCCGTGAAAAGGGCCCCCTCCTCCCTCCTCCCTCCTCACTCTGGGGTAAACAAAAGGGCACGCAGATCGGCGGCGGGTCGAGTGCGCTTGACAGGGGCGCGATGTTTCGTGTTTCCTCCGCCTTGTTTGGTCATGGCCAATACAAGACACGCCTAAAGAAGCGCATGGTCGGTTTCATTCCAAAGGTGATTCCGCGGAAGATTCGAAATAACGCAGTGGCGCTGCGCAGCGAGGCCAACACGGGGCACATGGAGGGTTACATCAAAACTGAGGCGGAGCGGCTCGACGCTACCGGTCGGAAATTGCAGAAGGTGATGTGGGACCCTGTGCTTCAGCGATACACGTTGATGAAAGAAACTAAGGTACGGGGGCCATTCATGACGAAGAGCAACATCGCTCGCAAAGTGGACTTCCCTACCGGCGCAACGAGCGGCGTCAAACTCGGAGGGAGATAGCTAGCGACGCGTGCTGCATGGGATACGCAAGTGAGCCACTACCCCGGAGAGATGCGCCACAACGGTATCACCTCTGGTGCAGGGTGGGAAAAAGGATACGAATGACACTGTAGGTCTCACGTTCCTTTTTTTACTTCGTTTTTTTTGTTTTGTTTGTTCATCATCAACAGGTTGACGATGTCACCAGAAATTGCTTCACCCTCGCGGAGTTGTGGAGACTGGTCAGACGTCTGTTTTCCCCTTCAACTTCGTGTTGGTGACTCCTGAGAGTGTAGTCTTTTTTAGTCTGTCGCTTCCGCCTGTTTACCCCCCCCTCTTCCCCTTCTCTGATTCCCCCAGCGCACCACACGGTTGACAATCGAGGCGCCAGTCCCAGGGAAAAGAAAAGAGTTGAAACGCGCACACATATGCGCCAGGGTTTTATTGGACAAGTTGTGCAGAAGTGAACGGCTACATTCTCGAGCAAGCGCACGTGCAACGCAACGGGAATGTTCATGTGCTTCTCTATGCCCCGAAACAAAGAATTAAAAAGACAACCCAAGGCGCGTCGACAGATCCCTGAGTATCGAAAAATTGAAAAGTCCACCGCACCTGAGATGCTCGAGAAACCTTTCGCTGTCACGCGGTGCCGTGCCCATTGTCATCCACCGTGTCACACTCCCCCATCCTCTACGGCCTGTGATTTGCCTTCCTCTTCTACGGAATATTTATTTCTATGACTCATTTCCCTCAAATGATACGCTTTCTATGCTTGCGCACACATCCGAAACAACCGTAACCGTGCCATATGTGCACTGCTGAAAACATCCCGCGCGCTCGTACAGCTTTAAACGGAAAACCCCACCGCCATGTCTCACTGCAAGTTCGAGCACCCCCGCCACGGCCATCTTGGCTTCCTGCCGCGCAAGCGCTCGCGCCAGATCCGCGGCCGCGCGCGCGCGTTCCCCAAGGACGACGCAACCCAGAAGCCCCACCTGACGAGCTTTATGGTGTTCAAGGCCGGTATGACGCACATTGTGCGCGATGTCGACCGTCCTGGATCGAAGGTGAACAAGAAGGAGGTGGTGGAGCCGGTGACGATCCTGGAGGCGCCACCGATGGTGATTGTCGGCATTGTGGGGTACCGCCAGACGCCAGTCGGCCTGAAGACGATCGGCACTGTGTGGGCGCACCACACGAGTGTGGAGTTCCGCCGCCGCTACTACAAGAACTGGAAGCAGTCAGCGCAGCTGGCCTTCTCTCGCCAGAAGCAGTTCGCGAACACGAAGGAGGGCAAGCTCGCTGAGGCGCGCACGCTGAACGCGTTCGCGAAGAAGGCGTCCGTCATCCGCGTGATTGCGCACACGCAGCTGCGCAAGCTGCGCAACCACCGCGTGGGCGTGAAGAAGGCGCACGTGCAGGAGATCCAGATCAACGGCGGCAACGTCGCGGCGAAGATCGCGCTGGCCAAGTCCTTGCTGGAGAAGGAGGTGCGCGTGGACTCTGTGTTCCAGCAGTCGGAGGCGTGTGATGTGTGCTCTGTGACGAAGGGTCACGGAACGGAGGGCGTGGTGAAGCGCTGGGGCGTTGCCTGCCTGCCGCGCAAGACGCACCGTGGTCTGCGCAAGGTTGCGTGCATCGGCGCGTGGCACCCTGCCCGTGTCATGTACACTGTTGCTCGCGCCGGTCAGCACGGTTACCACCACCGCACGCAGCTGAACAAGAAGATCTACCAGGTGGGCCGCACTGTCTCTGTGGAGCCGAACCAGGCGACGACGACATACGATCTGACGGCCAAGACGATCACGCCCATGGGTGGCTTCGTTGGCTACGGCACGGTGCGCAACGACTACGTGATGCTGAAGGGCTCCGTGTCTGGCCCGCGCCGCCGTGTGATGACGCTGCGCCGCCCGATGGCGCCGCAGACGTCGCGCCTGCTCAAGGAGAAGATTGTGCTGAAGTTCATCGACACGAGCTCGAAGATCGGTCACGGCCGCTTCCAGACGAAGAAGGAGAAGAGCCAGTGGTTCGGCCCGCTCAAGAAGGACCGTATCCGCCGCGAGGAGCGCCTGCGCAAGGAGCGCGCCGCCCGTGCCGTGGAGCGCAAGGCCAAGACTGCGAAGAAGTAGGCGCGTCATCACTCACGCTTCACTCCGTGTGCGTGTATTTGGTGCACGGGCCTTTCTCAGGGGAGGGGGGGAGATGTACATGCCTCACCCCTTTAGTGTGATGGTGTTTCCCTTCCACATTGCTCTTCCCCTAGTTTGGTCCCGTTGCTTCATTTCGTACATCTTTCTTCGCTTTTGTTCAGCGCTACACAATCCTCAGCAGTCTCACGCATGAATCGTATTAGGTCTTTGCTCGGCGGTCGACCAGCGGAGTTTGGGGGGATTTCTGGGGCCCATTCGAAGGCTCCCTCGTTTTCCTGTTTTCCTGTTTTCTGTTTTCCCGGTACTTTTCTGATTCCATGATTTTTTTTTTCAGTTCAAAACAAGGCAAAAAAAAGGTGAAAGTCCGACGGAGGGTGCAAAACGCGCGCGGGGGGGGGGGGGGAGTGCTCCACGTACGTGTTGTGGGTCATTCTCAGTCTACGCCGCAGCGGCTCCTCTTGCCGCTAAGGTGCCAGGGAATAATCCGCGCTTCCTGGAGGAGCTCACGTCCTCCCCATTCGCTCGTGCCCTACCGCGTCCAGCAGTGTTTCTTTATTTCGGAGCGCTGTGTAGCGGAGCCTTTACTCGTGCTAAGAAGATTCATTCAGCGGATGGTGAGACCGTCTTTTTTTTTTGATCTGGTGGCCGCCAACCGGCAGCCGTAGACGGTTCACAAACTCGGCCCCCGTGACTGCGTTCTCGGGTCAGCGCTTCTCTCCTGCCTTTTTGGGCGCCCTTATCCTGGGATATTCCTGTTCCTGATTGCGTAGATTTCCTCTCCACCTGGTGATCCTGTATTTTTTTGTTCTTTCTCTCGATCGCTTCACGTTCGGGTATTCTTTCACCTTTGGCTTCTCCCCTGTACATCTTCTTAATCCCCGAAAAAAAAAACGAGCGCTGGCCATTTCTTCTTCATCTGCAGCATATCAAGTGTCTCTCTCCACACTGCCGCCATGTCTCACTGCAAGTTCGAGCACCCCCGCCACGGCCATCTTGGCTTCCTGCCGCGCAAGCGCTCGCGCCAGATCCGCGGCCGCGCGCGCGCGTTCCCCAAGGACGACGCAACCCAGAAGCCCCACCTGACGAGCTTTATGGTGTTCAAGGCCGGTATGACGCACATTGTGCGCGATGTCGACCGCCCTGGATCGAAGGTGAACAAGAAGGAAGTGGTGGAGCCGGTGACGATCCTGGAGGCGCCACCGATGGTGATTGTCGGCATTGTGGGGTACCGCCAGACGCCAGTCGGCCTGAAGACGATCGGCACTGTGTGGGCGCACCACACGAGTGTGGAGTTCCGCCGCCGCTACTACAAGAACTGGAAGCAGTCAGCGCAGCTGGCCTTCTCTCGCCAGAAGCAGTTCGCGAACACGAAGGAGGGCAAGCTCGCTGAGGCGCGCACGCTGAACGCGTTCGCGAAGAAGGCGTCCGTCATCCGCGTGATTGCGCACACGCAGCTGCGCAAGCTGCGCAACCACCGCGTGGGCGTGAAGAAGGCGCACGTGCAGGAGATCCAGATCAACGGCGGCAACGTCGCGGCGAAGATCGCGCTGGCCAAGTCCTTGCTGGAGAAGGAGGTGCGCGTGGACTCTGTGTTCCAGCAGTCGGAGGCGTGTGATGTGTGCTCTGTGACGAAGGGTCACGGAACGGAGGGCGTGGTGAAGCGCTGGGGCGTTGCCTGCCTGCCGCGCAAGACGCACCGTGGTCTGCGCAAGGTTGCGTGCATCGGCGCGTGGCACCCTGCCCGTGTCATGTACACTGTTGCTCGCGCCGGTCAGCACGGTTACCACCACCGCACGCAGCTGAACAAGAAGATCTACCAGGTGGGCCGCACGGTCTCTGTGGAGCCGAACCAGGCGACGACGACATACGATCTGACGGCCAAGACGATCACGCCCATGGGTGGCTTCGTTGGCTACGGCACGGTGCGCAACGACTACGTGATGCTGAAGGGCTCCGTGTCTGGCCCGCGCCGCCGTGTGATGACGCTGCGCCGCCCGATGGCGCCGCAGACGTCGCGCCTGCTCAAGGAGAAGATTGTGCTGAAGTTCATCGACACGAGCTCGAAGATCGGTCACGGCCGCTTCCAGACGAAGAAGGAGAAGAGCCAGTGGTTCGGCCCGCTCAAGAAGGACCGTATCCGCCGCGAGGAGCGCCTGCGCAAGGAGCGCGCCGCCCGTGCCGTGGAGCGCAAGGCCAAGACTGCGAAGAAGTAGGCGCGTCATCACTCACGCTTCACTCCGTGTGCGTGTATTTGGTGCACGGGCCTTTCTCAGGGCAGTGTGAAGTCGCGTGAGGGGGGTACCTCCTGTGCTTTCCCCACTCTGCGTGTTCCGGTTCCTCTCTCTCGTTTGCTGTGTATTTTCATCGCTTGAGTGCATTTTTTAAACATTTTTTTGCTCGAGTTCTCTCGAACTGGTTTTGATTTTACTATTTTGTAAAAGGGATCCCAAACACGAAAGATTATTCCAGTGTGACCCGACGACCGAGTCAAAGGGTGGGGCTGAGGTGACTGGACAGTGAAGCACCAAGAGTGGGGCGAGTATTTCACTTTTTGGGGTGGGTATGTACGCCGGTGTCTTGGCTAGTGCTCTCACGCTGGGTTTGTCGAAGGCTTGTCTGGTTCTTGTGATGGTTGGCTGGGTGAAAGCGTCGTTGGACCTTGCGTTGCGGATGCGGTGTCATAGGAAAAGCCTTCGGTCCGCTGTTTTGCCTTTTGTCAACGAAAATTTCTGCATGTCGTTCTCTTTCCAATATCGTACTCCTCTTACTTTTTTCCCCCTTCCCCTCCTTCTCTACACGGATTCTTCGGTGTCTGCCAAGTACCTTAATCCTTGTTGCTCACACCTCACATACAGTGTTACAAGCTTTAGACTGCAGTGTGTCCTACAAACAGCTCCTCATCGCCTTTCTTGCTTTTTCTTCCCTGTTAGATACGGATAAGCTGCGTGTGCCACTTGGTGGAGTCGTCACGAAAATATAAAGAGCGGGAACCACTCGCTCAAGTGCACTCGTGTAATTCAAGAGACGCCCAAGAGCCGATACTCGCACACGCATACCTGCAAGTGGCATACTTGGCTACATATGCTTCTCCATTTGAAGGGCGCTCACCAGGACTTTTATGACTACCGCTGTTGTTTTTCTTTCTTCCCCCCTTCTGGAAAAGACTAACACACACACACACACACATCTATTTATATATATTTATACATTTTGTCTGAGAGCACCCTCGCACGCATCTATTCACCATTACGGATTCTTCCCTGCGCTGGATCCCTCTGAAAAACGTTTGTAACACTTTGCGCTTTTTTCGCCTCCATTTCGTGAGACAGGTGCGCACCTACTCTACATCGAATGTAGCGGCGCGCTGCTAGCCGAACGCTAAACTCTCCTCTCCTGGCGTTTTTGTTGAGAGGCAGCTCCGTCATTCTGAACTATTTCGTGGCAGAAATTCACCTGGCTTGCGAGAGAGTCTTCCTCTGCTTTTCCCCCTTCCCTAGAACAGCCTTCTTCCCGTTCCGCCGCGTCCAGGAGGCAGTTGAAGTGTATCCATTCCACTAGTGATACCTGGCTGACATCCGCGCGTCTTTTTCCATAAAACCCGCATCTCTCTTGTGTTTCTGTGGTATCCCTTCACCCTTCACCCTTCTTCCCCTGCAAACGCAAGGTCTTTTTTTTTTTTACACGAGCGCACCTGGTTAGTGATCTAAAAAACACGTTTTTTTTCTTCAGTTGGCTGGTGCTTTTCTTTTGGTGTTGTGTTCTTCTTTTTGTTGTTCTCAACCCGCCCTCGTCTCGATCCCTGCACAGGACCCTCTCTCCCTTTTGTTCTCTTGCTGTCTGTGTGTCTGTGCGCGTTTGTGTTTTTTTTTCTTGTATTCCTCAGTGGGTTCGTTTATTTTCTTTATTTGCGACTTGGCGAACAGTGGTTGGCGTCTTCCCTCCCACCCCCATCCAAAAAGAAAAAAGAGAACCAAACAGCACCAACATCCGGCGACAGAGAAAATTTGGCTTCCTTTTGTTTTGATTTTCTTCTCACTCAATTTCTGTACGTGTCTTATCTGTCTCCACGCGCGCGACGGCAGTGGTGTCGATCAGCGTGAGGCAGCACCCCTCAATTTTTTGTCGTACTCTTCACCTCTACTTCTAATCCCCACTCGCCTGCTAAATACCCAAATATTTTAGTACCAGTGCGATTCTTCGCGTATCTCTGGCCTTGCCTCCCTCCCTTCTCCGTTTCCCTCTCTTGTTTCCTCTTCCTCTGCTTTGTTGTACACTCGTGTGCTCCGTTCACACCTGTGCGCAGTGCGCTGGTTTGGTGACTTGAAGCTGCATTGCCGCGTCGCAGTTCAATCAACTGGCGTGTCTTTTTTTTTATATTTTGTCTTCCTTGAAGCACTTTGTCGAGGGACTGCACACACGATGAGCTTCTCGAACCGGTCTGAGCGCGACTCCGTCGCAGCCTCGTCACTCCACGGTGATCCCCACTTCCGCCCAGAGCAGGAGCAGAGGAAGGAGGAACAGAAGTGGGACATTACCGTCTCTTTTTCTTGTGGTGGATGGTTCCTCATGTACTTTTTTGGCGTCGCCTACGCCCTCGTCGATTCTGGTGTTCTTCAGCGGTGGCACGCTGAGGGAAAACGCGTACGCTTTACTGGTGTGAGCGCTGGTGCCCTGGCGGCCGCGTGCCTCGCCTCCGGGCAGTATAATATGCTGAAAGTAAAAGAGTTTGCGTCGGCCGTTGCCGAGGACTATCGTAGCTCCATCTTTCATTGGTTTCGAATGAGGAAGTACCTTTTGGCCTCCATCGACAGCTTCGGCGACAACTTGCGTCGTGTCAATACCGATCCGCGCATGCGTGAGAGACTGGAGAGTGGATCGCTTGAAATCGGCGTTACAGTGCTGCCCAGGTTCAAGTCGCGCCTGATTAACAGTTTCTCTAGCTTTGCTGCGATTCGTGAAGCGCTTATTGCCTCATGCTGCCTCGTTCCGCTGGTCGGTCTGCCATTCAAGATGGAGAGCACCGGTGAGTGGTGCGCCGATGGAGGCATTAGCAACTTCACGCCACGCATGGAGGAGGAGAACACGATCTCGGTTTCAGCTATGTACTTCCAGGATGCATCCGTTCGACCTCGCGTGTTTGTGCCGTCGTGGTGGGCGCTGCGTCCACCGAGCTCGGTGAAGTACAACAATCTTTTCTGGATGGGGTACAACGACATGATCGACTACCTTGTCTCCGTCGGGCATCTCAGTGTAAGTGACGGTAGCCGTTTGCTCAAGCAGGAGGTTGACTTTCAGATACACGACTCCTACCTCGATGTCGCCTTCACCCTGTTCATGGAACTCATGATGTTGATCTACATTAAACCACTCGTCATCGTCTTCGTTTACGTGGAGCTGGCCATCTCGATGGGGTGGTGGGCCGTGAAGGGTATCTTCACCTGTGATGGCACCTCGTTCCGTAACTTTTACGACGGCTTCCGTAACGCCGTCTCGCCCCGCACGCTGGGACGACTACTCTTTGGCTCAAGGGTACCCAGCAACGAGGAGCGTCTCTCTCGACAGAGTCGAGTGTTTCGTGTGTTCAAACCGGTAGCTCTAGGCGGTAGCAACAGGACTGGACGTGAGTGCTACAGCCCTACTGGGGCGGTGCTGCGCGATCGGGTGCCCACGCTATCGCCCAATGCACGCCTTGGTGCTGAGCTTCATCGCAAGAAGTGAAGGGGGGGGGGCTGCCGCAGAGCAGGGAAACACCCCAGTTGACGCGCCCTACGAACTGTTTGTTTTATTGTCTCCCCTCCCCTTCCCCTTGGGCCGCAGATTCAGCAGTTTCCTTTACAGGGGAGTCCAATCGGGTGGCGGAAACCGCGGGCCGTCAGATCAAAACAGCAACCAAACGACATAATGATTATTTTGCTGTTCCATTGGTCAGGACGTTGACTAACCAGCTTTCTCTTCGAACTGGAACTCCAACTACTCATACCATAGGCCACGCGCGCATTTCCCGAAGAACGCTCGTGATGAGATCACTGAAGAGAAGAAGAGTGTGTTTGTGTTCTACCGAAGCGATCTAGCGGGCTGCTTCGTTTGCTTTGAGAAAACATTAGATGCGATGGCTAGTGGATGGAGACCCTGCTGCTTTCTTGCCCCCCCCCCCCCTCCCTCCCTCTCCCTCTCCCTCTCCCTTTCTCCACGGAAAGAATAGAGTCCAGTCTGGGCACTTTTTTTTCCCTTCTTTCCCCTTTCCTTTAGGTGTCCCGCAGGCATTCTTTTTTCCCCCCTGCTTCTTACCGGGCCGATGACGTTCCTCTGTTGTTTGTTACGCATTGGAAGCCAAAGTCAAACACTTGAAGAGTTGCTCCCACACCGTTTTTCCCGCATTTTTTTTTCGTGATGTTCCTCCTCTGGCGCGCTTTCACTATTGTTTTCTTTTTTTTTGTACCCGTCCCCTTTTCCTGTCGAGTGCACTCGCGTATTTTCATTGAACTTGTTTCTCTCCCTTTTTTTATCCTATGCATTTCTCTTTCTGTATATCTGGCTATCTATTCGGCTATATATTTACCCTCCTCTTTTACCCCTTTGTTTTTGTTTGTCCACTCTTCCCTCCCCTCCCCTTCCCCGCCTCGTTTCCGCGTATTGCCTTTGAGTTTTCCTCGCCTCTTGGGGTGGCAACGCGGGGTGTCGGGGGCACACTTCCGCCTGAGAAGTGGAGAAAAGGCAGACAAGGGGGGCGGGGTATCAGAGAACGAGATGCGCCGTTCACTCTGTGAGGAAGCCAAGCGAATACAGTCTCGTGTCCTCTTGCCAACGCTGAGCCGCTCCTGGCGCTGGTGGGGGGGGGGGGGGCACGTACCGCGCGAGGACGTACACGCGATGCATCACTACCCATGTCTGCCGGCATGCCCCGGACGGCGTTGCGTTGCAACAAACCACGATAGTGAGTGCCTGTCCTGCGCCAGTCATTGGAAAGGGCGGCCCTGTAATGCTGACTGGGAATGTATCACTCCCGGCCCTGGCTGACGTACACTGGTGAGGGAGCCGGAGGGCCAGCCTCAGCGGTGCGCCAGGGGGGAGGGTGGGACCTGCATCCTGGGGGGGGGGGTAGAAGAGGGCCAGCGGCGGTGAGGCTCAGGCGAGTAGAGGCTGAGAGAGCGGACCGTGCCCGGGATGCCTGTGTCGGCATTGCCCTCTGGCGCGTATAGGGACTGCGTTGCACCATGGGATGATGGGGCCTGTGGCGGGCCGAGAGCGGTGTGTCTGTGTGTGTCTGTGGCACTTGAGGAAAGTTTTAGTTGTCAAAGTGGACGCCCTGTAGAGGACATCCTGGTTTTTTGTACTGGTTTATTTGCGCTCGTCTTTTCCGCTATACCTCGATGTTCAGAGTAGCGTCGAGGAACGGCTCCACTGTGTCCTTTTTTTTTCGTGAGCGGCTTATTTCAGCGGCTCTTGTTGTTGTTGAGGATATTGGAAGATTGTGCTGGGGAGACTGTGGAGAAGGAAATCCTCGCTTGCTTTGCCTTTTTTTTAGTCTTCAACACTGTGCGTAGAAAACAGAAGAATTCGATATTTCGAATCCAAACAGCGAAAGGAGGCACCGGGGGTTCTCGAGAGAATAAGTGACACATTCTAAGTTGTTGTGTGTGCGTATTTCTGTTGGACTGCAAAGGTGTTGTTCATGCGTGAGGAGGGAGATGACCTCCGCTGTGGGGTCTCCCTCTGTATCGCGTTGGCCCCCTTCTCACCTATATCCTTCTGTTTTTTTTTCCCTGGGTTTGCCTACTCGACGCTTTTTCTTCCATACATCTGCACGTATGTTGATGTAATTTGTGGGCTTCTTTTTTCATCTGCTCCTCTGCGTTTTCCGTGTGTTTGTGTAAGGATTGCCGCTCTCATCTCTTGTTGTGCTTTTCGCTTTTTGCCTGTTTTCCATTAGACTTGAAAAAAAAAAATAGCTCGGTAGCGCGTAGCGTCACACGTTGGCTCCTGCCCCCGCTTCTTTCTTCCCACCGTCTCTGAACCTCCTTCTTTTTCTTGTTTCACCTTTGTGGGGGATTCTCTATCCCCCCATCCTCACACACACATACACACACACACACACACACTTCTTCGTCTCCCGAGGCTCTGCTTTTGCGTTTTTTTTTGCTTGATTGTTTCTCTCTGTGTGTGTGTGTGATTCCTGTTGTGCCCTTTTTTGTGTGTGTGTTATTTTGATTTTATATCGAAAATGTTTCCCGTTGGTGTAGTTGCTTTTCCGCTCCCCTTTCCCACCCCGTAGTGTTTCCGAGTGATGCCCTGGCGTTTTGTTTATGTTTCTTTACTCATCACATGCACATGTTTACCTCTCCTTTTTTTCGTTGTTTGTTTGTTTTTGTTCATTTTGGCTCCAACGCTACTGATCCGGTTTTCCCACCGTTGTGTCTCATCATTTTTTTTCTTTTACGCCCGTGTAACTCTTTATTGGTTTACTCTTCCCTGTTTTGTATATTTTTGTTTCTTGTCTTGTGGTTTCCGAGGTGGTGGTGGTGGTGGTGGTGGTGGTGGGGACCCACTTTCTCTGGAGGTCCCAACTTGTTTGGCTCATGTTTGTGTGCGTGTGCGGCCCCTGCTTCTGCTCCCATTGCTGTCGGCGTTGTGATTCTCACCGAGAATCGCATCTTTACCACTTACGCAGGCTTGATAATTCAATATAGCTGAAGGCAATGCCCCTCCCCCTCCCTCCCCCTCCCTCCCACTCTTTATGGTGGGGTTCGCTCCTCACCGACTTTGTTTGTGCTTTTCCTTCCATTAAATGTGAGTTCCTGCTCTGCTCTCGCCCCCGCCATTCTCTTCTGGATCG
Organism: Porcisia hertigi; assembly: GCF_017918235.1. Lineage (NCBI taxonomy): Eukaryota > Euglenozoa > Kinetoplastea > Trypanosomatida > Trypanosomatidae > Porcisia > Porcisia hertigi. The sequence goes on from NC_090593.1 coordinate 1,216,777, forward strand.
ATAGTTTACGTCGTCTTTGCGCCACCATCGTTTTGTTCTCCACCCCACTTTTTAGTGACGATGGGTCGACTTGGCTTTAAAAAAAAACGTTTCTTCTGTGCATACTACCCATTTCTTTCATTGGTATACCTCCTCCTGTCTTCGCTCCTTTCGTCCCCGCGGTGCTCCTCTCGGAGACGTTGTTGTTTTTGTGGTGCACCAAAGTACTTACCTGGCAACGATACTTGTCATTCAGAAATTTGGGGGTGGACGTAATACACACACGGGACGCATCACAACCGGGAAACGTCTTATCTTTACGAATTTGAGGGGTGCGTGTGTGTGTTTTTTTTCCTACTCAGGTTGGAGGCTTTGATCCCCATGGACTCCCTTCCCCCCCCCCCTCTACCTCCACCTTTTGTTAGCCTTGTGATTTTTCACCACTTGTTTTTTTTTTCTACTAGATATATGTGCAGATATACGTGCTTTTATATTTTCTTGTCCCCATTGCGTACCCTGCCCTGGGTTCGGTGTTCTCTATGAGCGGCAAGGCTGCTCGCTAATTGCCAACCTCCTCATCCCGATATCTCCATAGTGATGAGCAGCCCCCCATATGCGCATCGTTTTAGCTCCCCCTCCCCTCCCCGTGTGGTGAATTCAACTTTCAACGTTGTTTCCCATGTGCTGTCTTGTGAAAATGTTTGTATGTGCCGCGGTTATGGTCACGTCGTCTTTTTTTTTGCGTCTTACTTCTTCGAACTAAGTTACGTGCGCGCGTTTATTCGTGACCAACCCTCGCTTGTATACGTCTGCGCGAGTAGTTCTGTTCCCGGGTGTGATGCGAGCCCTCTGTGAGACAACCTGCCCACAGTTGCCCCGATGCTCAGCATCCCACGCTACTTCTCATACATCCCTTCGTGGCGAAGAAGACAGCACACACACACACACATATATATATATATATGATTAACAATTTTTTTTACTCAGCAACATAGCACCGCAAACAGAACCACGCACATGAGCGGCAGCGAGCTGTACATATTCGACCGGGCGGGGGGGGGGGGAGGCGTCGAGACATCCTCCCTCGTAGACGTCACCTAGGCGCACCTTTTTTTCGTACTTGTGTGTGTGGATAATCATATCTCTGTCAGCGACTCTTATTGGGTCCTAGTGCGTTTCTTTCCCCCTTCTGATCTCTCCGCCACTTCTCCGACATGGACGCTTGTTGTTTGGCTATACGCAGAGACCATTTCCTAGAAGACGTCCACGCGGGTCTGTTGCTGTGAGTATATTGGTGTATTGTGTCGACGTTATACAGGGTTTGTTGTTTTCTTTTCATCTGCTTAATTTCTGTGGATATCTACGCTTAGCAGCACCGCGCCTCAGTCTCAAAAGAGAAGTACGGCAGCATGTAATGGGATTTGTGTTTTTTTTTACAGTTGGTGGTGCCCGTGTGTGGCTCTCTTCTTTCAGTAGCAACGAAGAGAGAAAATCTGCGCCCCCCCTTCTTCATCCCCCCTTTTTTATATCTCCAGACTTCCCGTTAAATCCGTGCTGGCGCCTGTCTTTTGTTGTTGATGGCGACAACGATCAACACCGATGATTCTATTATCGTTGTATTGGATGTCTCGTTTGTCTTGGCGTGTGCCTCTTTCATTTGTGTGTGAAACCCTGAATGACTCGCCTTGTCGTGAAGAGAAAGCCTCAGTGTATGCTATTAGGCTCCAGTACCCTGGCTATGGGGACAACGAAAGGCAGCTTCGACCTTATCCCCCCCCCCCCTCCCCCCTCCCTCCCTCCCGCCAACTCCAAGCAGTCTTTTTTTTCCAGATACCAGAACCATGTACCGATGACGTATAGAGGTGGGTGCCATGCATCACAACCCATGTCTGCCGGCATGCCCCGGACGGCGTTGCGTTGCAACAAACCACGACAGTGAATGCCTGTCCTGCGCCAGTCATTGAAAAGGGCGGCCCTGTAAGGCTGACTGGGAATGTATCACTCCCGGCCCTGGCTGACGTACACTGGTGAGGGAGCCGGAGGGCCAGCCTCAGCGGTGCGCCAGGGGGGGGAGGGTGGGACCTGCATCCTGGGGGGGGGGTAGAAGAGGGGCAGCGGCGGTGAGGCTCAGGCGAGTAGAGGCTGAGGGAGCGGACCGTGCCCGGGATGCCTGTGTCGGCATTGCCCTCTGGCGCGTATAGGGGCTGCGTTGCACCATGGGATGATGGGGCTTAATGGACAGCTTCAGGTCTGAAGTGTGTCTTGTTTTCACCGTAGAAAAAGGTGTCCGTGTGAAGAAGCAAATATGGCTTGTCATGAGTGTCTTTGGACGGCTGTTTCTCTCATATCCGCCCCACCTTCCCTCAGATTTTGGGTGGTGATTATATGTGTGGGTGTCTGTGTGTGTATACGTTGAGTATTTCCCAGCAGTTCCACAGGGCTCATGGGATGGTCTTCCTCGCCATTTTGCTCTTCCGTCGCCTCACTTGCGGCAGACCAGCATGAAAAAAAACAAAGAGTTATCACATGTGTCCCCAGAAATTGACCACGCTGTCAACGCACCTCTACTCTTTTACGACGGATACTGTTTTATGTACAGTACAGCCAGCTGTCATTGGAGTTTGACTGTGTGTGTCTGTGTGTGTGAGGCTGGAAAGTCTTGAGTGCAGTTCTCATCTCCTTCATGAACCATTTTTGTCTTTTTCGAGATGTCTCCTGTGGATGGGTGTGTGGCGCCATCATGTCAAATATCAGCACAACTTTGTGTTTCTCTTTCGTTCTCTCTTTCTGCCTTCACTGGGGGGGGAGGAGGGGTTCTCCTGATTTGCTCTCCCGTGCTCCCTCCGCTCCTCTCGAAACCCGCCATTGCTGACCTTGCTCTGTTTTTTCCTCGTCTCAAATTGGCCTTTTTTTTTGGCACTCGAAAAAAGGGAGTTGTCAATTTTATCCGTCAAGATCTGATCACGATTCACTGTAGACTGGGGTGGTTTGCGTAGTTTGACCAATGCTGTCTATCACGCACCGCGCGTTGATGCGGCGCTCTCGGGTGATGCTGGAGAGCTTCAAAAGCCACAGCACTGCTGCCGGCCCAGCCCCTGACACCTCTGCTAGTGGTAAGGTGAAGGCAGAGCTGAAGAAGATGATCAAGATTCAGCTGGTACTTGTTCCTATTTGTGTAGTCTTCATGGTCTGGATGTACCCCACCCCTACTGAGGAGGATGAGCGCCGGATGCGGGTGGAGTATGAACGAAACGCAGGCTGGAAAACGTAGTACGGGGGCTAGACGGCTTCGCTGGTGCCCCCATTCCTAGCGTTGGCTAACGCTGCCTTTTTTTTTCACATTTGTGTGTGTGTGTGTGTGTGTCGGCTCTGCGTCTATTGTTGTCTTGCATTATTACAGGAAACAGTCTAACAGACTTCAAAGTCAGTCATCAAATGAAAGGTATTGGCCGGGGGAGGAGCAGAAATAATAATAAAATAACAACACGCATCTCCACTAAAGAAAAGATGAGGATGCGCATTGTACACATACATGGGTCTTTCTGGCGAGGGGCTGGTGAATACTGGGTGTGTATTTTCTGTGCCTCCGTCGTATATACCCCCCCCCACCGTTGCTGCCCCCCCTCCCCCCCTCCCCTCCCTCTTCCCCATTGGGGAACCAAAGAAGAAGTGGAAAAGATAAAAAGCATCCAGAAGAAACCTGCGGGGCACAATGGCAACATCTGGTCTGTGAAGGTCGTTGCGTATTCCTCTTCCTCCCTTTTTGCCTTCTCGCCGTCAGTGCAAACACCGAAGGTGGAACAAATACGGTGCCACAGCTGGGAGCGCAACCGTCACTAGAAGAGGGGGTGGGGGTGGGGGGCAAAAGGGGGAACAGTCCATACTCGTCTAATGCGACGTGTTATCTAGAATATCCTCTCGCATGCACCATGACCATCAAATGACGCTGGTGGTGGTGGTGGCTGGGAGGGAAGGGAGAGGGGGTATATTATATGTATGCTCTTCTCACAGCACGACTACTAATCCTAACTTTCACCCGCGCACAGCGCGACGAGTAACCCCCCTCTCCCAATTCACCACAACAAAAGGCACAGTGCCCTTTTCGCCCCGAAGGATTATCTGCGCTGTCTTCCGTTCGCCACCAAGTGAGACAAACTGGAGGCCAGCGCTTCTGGACGGCAGAGGGGGAGGGAACAAACAAAAGAGAGAGAGAGTGTAGCTAACAGCAAACAAACAAGAAAAAAAAACAGCACCTGTCCACACAGGGAAACGCGCGCTCCATTAACATCCTTCTTTATCTGTATAGGGACGCTTTCTCAGGGGCCGAAACCTGCTCGAACACGAGGACTTGTCCACGACGACTGACGCCATGTTTCAGCGGTCATGCAGTCGGCTGTTCTTGGGTAGGATATTTCGTGTCGGCAAGCCCCCCGTGACGGGGTACGAGATCGCCGAGTTGCCGAACGAGAAAGTGCTTCACGACTTCATGCAGTTCTACCGCACAAAGGGTGTGATCGTCATTGTCCACAGTGGCTCTTTGTATACTGCAGCCGCAGCGGCTTCCTCCATCGAGGCGTTCTCACCTCTGACAAGTGCGTCGACCAGCTCGTGCGGAAAAGCACGCGCAGATGCGACTGCCAAGTCCACCGCAGCGGCAAAGCCCAAGACAAGCCTCCTCCGCGACCCGCTCACTCGATCGTTCATCTCCTCCATTAATGCGATGAACCTCGGCAATCCAGAGGAGGTGAAGCTGGCCCTTGTTCCTGGGCCACAAGCGCCGGGGCTCCTGGAAGAATACAACGTAATAACGTACCCGACCTCACTTCTTTTTCTGAATGGTCAGTGCGTTCACCGTGTTGTTGGTGCCAGAACACGGGAACTGTCGATCAAGTCTCTCTTCATGCTGCGTAATGGAGGGCGGAATGTTTTCTCGCGCGAGTAGGATATACATATATATATATTGTGTGTGTGTGTTTGTATCCTGAGGGGAGGGGGTCGAAGGTTCAACGCGCACTGTTTCCCGCATCCGATAATGGAGCAGTGGAGCCGAACCGGCCTTTGATGTCCGCCGGCTCGGGGTGCTCTTGAGAGCCTGCTTGGTGACGCAATTCCCCTCGCGTTTACGCAATCGGAACGCAGGGGGGGGGGTGGCGTCGTTGCTCGGATTCGCATGGTGGGCTGGTTGTGGGTCTGCGGCCTGCCTGCGTGCCCGAAGCCCCCGTTTCGGTAGGCCACCGAAGCGCCCGCGAGCCCGACAACCGTATGATCAGCTGGGCTCGCTAGCGCACCAAAGGGCAGAGTTGAAGGATGCCAGGCTGTCATCCAGGCCGCCTCGGGCCGAACGGTTTCACGGCTTTTAGTACCCCGGCACGGGAATGACCCCAATTTCCCTTTTATCCAGCTCTAGAAGAGTCTCGGGAAGGTGGGGATTGACGGGGCTAAACGTGTTCCACGAATCAAAGTGAAAGTATAAGTGAGGAACGTATAATCACCATCGACGGTGTTATTGGCACACCAGTTGATGGCCCTGATATCCCTGGGACGACCACGTCAAGTCCAGTGCGCTTTCTGTGCCTCTCTGAAAGTACGTTGGCTTGTCCAGCATGGTTTCCAGCACGAAGCCGGCGTCGCCCGTCAAAGCTACGAGCTGGTCGGCTATGTCTGGCTGCTCTGCTTGGGTCCACCAGGAGGTGTGAAGGAGAGTGAAAGTCCCCGCAGAGCGACCAAGGGAAGCCTCCCAAGATGCCCACGAAGCGGAAAAGACTTGACCTAGGCTTGGGGTAGGTAGGTAAACGCTGCTTATCTTTTTAGCGCCGCGTCGTGGTAGATTATCTCAACGACAGTTTCTTCGACAGAGGAGTCCTCACTCCGCTGTTGCCGTGGGATCCTTCGGGACTGCACGCCTTGTTTCTCGCGCACAAATTTTGCAGTACTGCCACTCCGGTCGTTGCGGTGAGTTGAAATATGTTGTGTACCCGGGGACCTTCCAGGTGTTGGCAGGGCTTGGCGAGAGCTTCACGTCTTGGAGGAGGTAAAGATCCGCGTGAGCTGCAAGCGGTGCGAACTGCCTGACCTTGCTCGGGGTTGCTCGCGTTGGCTTGTACGATCGAGAGGAGGTCCAGGGTCAGATTCGATATCCCCACACCGGAGCAACAATACTCTCGACAAGGGAGCTGCAGCAAGCTGCCGAACTCCGCGCCCAGGGGAGAGTCCAGGCGACGTTGCCGCACCCAAAGTCGGGGGGGGGTGCTGAACCCATTAGGTTTCGCTGTGAGAGCATCAGCGCTTCGCTTTCTCTCTACAGGAGTACTAGTTTCCAACACACCTCGAAGAGGTGGCCAACATTCATTGGGGTTCTGAGGGGGGCGTACGACGCCTCTGCATCTCCCCCACCTTCCCCGCCAACGAGACCCGCTTCGCTTTCTCGGAAGATGGGTTTGCGTTCCTCGTGTTATTTCGCTCTAACCCCTCTCCTCCCTCCCCCACACACTTTATTGGCTGTCACACAAGTACGGAGTCACATATTCTGTAGCTATACTCCTTTTTGTCTGCATTGATGCGTCCATGCTTTACGGCGCAGGACATCCGTGTCTTTTTCAGGACTCACGCAGCGAAGCGCGGATTTCTCCTTGCATTTGATCGGTTGCGTTGGATTTTTCACGGACGTTTGGTGGTATTCGCCTCTTTGGCTTCGAACCGCGTCGATGACAGCTCCTCGACATCTATTTGAGGTGCCATGTGAGTATCTCTTTTCTCACCTGGGAGAAACCGGCGCGTACATCTAAATGAACGGTACTCTGTTTTGCTTCTGCCACCTCTGCCACAGTCACCAGTACTGATGAAAAGCGGCTCCCTCGACCCTTATTTCTTTCCACTCGCTCACACTACGCAAGCAGGTTGATAAATTGCGCGACACGAACGTGGTGACTGCTCCGCGACACGATCAGCGCCACTGATTCACGGCGCTACTCTAGTGCGCTCTTTCTCATTTGACCCCACCGGTGCTGGTTTTGGTAGCGTGGTGCAACTCTCTCATTCAAAACACCGTTGTTATATCAGCATTTGACGCTATCGGGATCTCTGGCAGTCTCGGTAGAGTCAAGGCTATGCTTAGGAACCAAAGGCCGCTGAACCACTGCTTTGTGCAGCGGTCCGGGAGACCCCTTGCCCATAGCTCCCTCCACTGTGGGGGGTTAGGTGGGTGGGGGGGAGGGGGGTTGTTTGTGATGGGCAGGTACTTGAAGGAGGGATGTCGTGTCACCTCGACGAATACTTCTCGAGTGTCGATGCCATACAGCGTGATCTCTTTAGGGGACCTGACAAGCCCATACAGCCAAGTGTGTGAGCAGCACTTTTGCCGGGCGAGAGTTTCACCTCTGTTCTCCCCTTCGTGTGGAAAGACCAGCCACACTCCATCTCACGACAAACGCGCGCGCCCGCGTTTGATGGGGTGGGGGACGTCACGGCGAGGGGTAGGTGAGAAGTGTTATGCACGTTACCCTTGGTACACCGCCGTCATATCTAAATTCTTTTTTTTTCTGTGCTTCCTTATGCCTTCTTCCCATATCGCATTCCCGTGTTCGGAGGCAGGAGCCCTCCCCCTCCCCCTCCCCCTCCCCCTCCCCCCCCTTCCCCCCTCCACCCGTCTGTTGAACTATAATGTGTGCGATGGTATCACCTGTGTCTGTACTTGTGTCCTTTTCCTCCATTTTCAAACGTATTCTCCAAGTTCTGTGACAACATTCCTGCGTATAATCTCTCACAAATGATTCGAAATGTCGTGGTTGTGATTAATTTTTTCGTCTATTCCTTTTTTTGTCGTCAATCCGCGAGTTTACTTTATCGGCTCCTCTCCTCGCCAAAATATACATGCACGGATTACATAAATTTTGAGCACTTCTAACGTTGTCTAGCGCCCTCGTGTGTGTGTGTGCGCGCGCTCTTTGCGGCGGCGCCTCGCTTTTCCATTCCCCATGGCCTGCACGGGGTTTCTCCTCGGTCTCTCTCGCTTCCTTGGCCCAGGCTTGTGCCTGGGTCTTCCATTTTTTTCTGTGTTATTTTTTTTCTAAGTCCAGAGTGATGAGTGTATACTCTCGTATAAACACATCCACCTTTGGGCACACACATCTATATGTATGCGTATCGAAATATAAAAAAAAATCTTTACAGTTTCCATATATGTTTTTGAAGGTGCCCATTCTGCCGCATAGGGTTATGTCCTCAAGTGCCACAGACACAGACACACACACCGCTCTCGGCCCGCCACAGGCCCCATCATCCCATGGTGCAACGCAGTCCCTATACGCGCCAGAGGGCAATGCCGACACAGGCATCCCGGGCACGGTCCGCTCTCTCAGCCTCTACTCGCCTGAGCCTCACCGCCGCTGCCCCTCTTCCCCCCAGGATGCAGGTCCCACCCTCCCCCCTGGCGCACCGCTGAGGCTGGCCCTCCGGCTCCCTCACCAGTGTACGTCAGCCAGGGCCGGGAGTGATACATTCCCAGTCAGCCTTACAGGGCCGCCCTTTCCAATGACTGGCGCAGGACAGGCATTCACTGTCGTGGTTTGTTGCAACGCAACGCCGTCCGGGGCATGCCAACAGACATGGGTAGTGATGCATCGCGTGTACGTCCTCGCGCGGTACGTGCCCCCCCACCAGCGCCAGGAGCGGCTCAGCATTGGCAAGAGGACACGAGACTGTATTCGCTTGGCTTCCTCACAGAGTGAACGGCGCATCTCGTTCTCTGATACCCCGCCCCCTTGTCTGGCTTTTCTCCACTTCTCAGGCGGAAGGGATCTCTCCCCTCCCCCTCCTCCAGTGAAGCATTCACGGTGTTTCTGAAGGTGGAACATCCCCGCTCCTTTTGCTCATGTGCGACGCTACAAAACGCATGCTGCGCCCGTTCTTCAAAGGAAGGATCTTCAGTTACGAGCGTGACTCCTGAATCTAGCACGCATCTGCGTCGCTGTTGTCTTCTCTTTTTTTCTCCTAGTTGTGCCTTCTTGCAGTGCCCTTGTTTTTTCCTGCAGTTGGACTGTATCGCTGTGTCTCACAGTATTTGGCACCAGAGCACGGTTGGCTGTGCCCAGAGAGGCGGGGACGCAAAGGAGAAAATGCGGTGTTTGCCCCGCGCAGGATATATCGCCTCCATCTAATTCTACTTCATCACTCCTCCCTTTTCCTTTCTCCATTTCCCGTATATTGTGCGGATTCCTGTTATCCATCCTCACTCACATTTCGTTTCCCCACCAATCGTGTGTGTGGGGGGTGTCCGCTTTCAACGGCTGAGAAAAGTGTATGCCAGGGACGCATCTTCAAGTCGACACACAGGCCCACTCCCCTCCCCCAAACCTGGTAGACAACAGGGCGCCATTTTGCTCTCTCCCCCCTCTCTTGTTGTTGAGTCAACAGACTCGTGTATTCCTTGTCCGAGTTTTTTTTTGGGGGGGGAGGGGATGGTGATATCCGCTATCCGTAATGAGCTCCTCAAACGAACAGCGTCGCGCCTATGCTTTAGCGTCTCACCGTCGTGAAGAGCGCGTCTTTCCCGAGCTCCCTGCAACACATCCTTTGTCGATCCGGCGACGCGAGGTGCAGCGGTTCCGCAACGGCGACGGCACCCATGGCCGCCGTAGCTGGAACCCTTCCACCACAGACGAGCTGCATCCTTTTCCTCAGCGAGCCCTAAACAACACCACCACTTGCTACAATGGCGTCGATGTCGTTTCGACCCACTTTCCTGAAACCGTGAGAGGTACGGCTTTTCTCAAAATGCAGGAGACGGTGCAACCACTCGTGTGGACGCGGAACCGAGACCGCGCCTGCGCCTCCACAAAACGCCACACGTATCGATGTGAGGCGCTCGAGCGTCAAGAGGCACCTCTTAGCTATCTTTCAACCATCATCCGTGAGGACAACCGACCTGAAAAGAAGCGTCTTGAGGTCGGATGGTGTGCGAGCACGACTCTGGAGGGCTTCCGCGGCAATCGCCACATAACCCCAGCCGCCGAGGACATGTCGCATGCCGAGGCTCACCGTAAACTCAACAACACGCTAACGGCAAGCCTGAGCGGAGGGTATGTAACGCCGTACTCTCGGGTGAAGCAGCTCAGCGTTTCCCTTAAAAGGCAGAGGAAGCTAAAAGAGGCGGCAGCTGCGGAAAGCCTTGTCGACTTCTACGCTTCACAACCTGGTCCTGCGGCGTTCAAGTTGAGCAACGCCGACGAGTGGTGGGACATGGATCCCGTGGCGGTGACGCGCGACATGCAGTCTCTCGCGGACTCGATGAGAGCGAACCCGTTCAGTACAACTTTCCGCAGGACCCTTTATGCTACTTACTCATCCAAGCCACCGACGATGTAGCGCGTCGGCGCCTTCTCCCCCCCCCCTCCCCGCATCATGTATCAATTGGAGCCATTTCCTCACGCCTTTGCTTGTCCACAACAACAACAGACGAAAACAAAGTGACAGGCCTCTGTACATTTCAGTGAGACCCCTCCTCCTCCCACACACACACACAATTAAAAACGAAAAAAAAAAGCAACGTGATCAAGACCAAGTTCGTCCAGGCTCAGTGTGTCGATGCTTTTTTTTTCCCGGCAGCCTCGTGGCTCTTTTCGCCGTGGATTTCTGTGGAGGGGCTGATTCTGAAGCGGGTCCTTGACCCATGCAAACGACAGTCTTTGCACACAGCACATATTGTGCTGATCTGTAGTGTCCACCTCTTTCTCACACCTCACTACTCTGTTTACCCACGTACATGAAAAACGCGCGCACATACACGCACACACAGCTTCGAACACCCTGTTGCATCTTTTTGTTTGCGTCCTCTCTAGCCGAGCGGCTGCTAGCGCTACAGAGGCGATTACACAAACTCGGAAAGACATCTGCATAGGCTTCATCTCCGCCGATTGTGGAGTTGCTGACGAGAGCACATACGGTGCCTCGCGTCTGCCTCTTTCAGGACTGTCTCGGCTCGTGCCAACACCCACCACTGCCCGTTCCATGAATAGAAGAACGCTGAATGCTCTGGAGCTGGAGCAAACGGCACAGAAGACAAGGCGATTGCTTCTCCGCTGTAGTCCATCCTCAGTGAACGGCATTCGCAGCTTCAGCCGGTCTCTTGGCATCGCTGATGATCTCGACGGCCCGCAGGTGACGGCGGAGGTGTTTCGGCGGGCGCTTCAGGAGAATAATGTTGTTCTCAAGGAGCATGAGATCGAGAACATCTTCACAGTACTCGATCGAAATAGGAAGGGGACCATTGACCCCACGGACTTCATCGCCATCCTGTGTAAGATCCCCAGCCCCCTCCGCCAAGTGTGGTTGCAGCGTGTATGGCGAATCTTCCAAAAGGACCCCAGCAGCGGCTCGGTCGACCTCCACGAGCTGCACCGGCTATTCAGAGCGGAGGGTCACCCAGCCGTCGTGCGCTCTGAGACGACTGCAGCGGAGGTACGCAGGGACTTCGACGCAACGTTCAACGAAGCCACTAACCCAGATGGCAGGGTGAGTGGGCAGGAGTTTGCACAGTACTACAGTGGCGTATCAGCCTCCTGCAGCGACGATGAGTCATTCGTAGCCCTCCTTTGTGGTGTCTGGCCGATCCCTGGCGTGTCGTGCGCCTTCTCCTCTTCACTTGCGAAGGGCGAGGCGCAATACCGAACCTCCTACAGGACAGTGCAGAGTTTAGAAGAAAAGACAGCCGTTGCCAACCGCGAGGCGGCGCAGTCGGCGTTGATGAGAATGATCCGTGGAGAACACGCGCCGGTCGTCCTCAGTAGCGGCGTTACAGTACGCGCTTTGTCTCTCTCTCTAGCGCAAGCGGACGAGGCAGGCACAGGCTTCGTGAGCGAGGCCGCCTTTCTGAATGCACTGCGGCAGCAGCGTCTCTACGTGCAGAATACGAGCCTTCTGGAGTGTCTCGACACCAACGGGGATGGCTCCGTCGACATCAAGTACTACGAGGCGCTGTTGATTCCCTCGCCGTCTGCTGCGCGACTTATGCTGTTGGAGCGACTGTGGGTGCACTGCTTCGAGACCAAAGACACTGCCTACCGTGTGCCGGTGCAGGAGCTGCACCGAAAGTACCACTCCTCTAGTCCAGCAGACAAGGATGCCTTCCTCACTGCCTGGGATGTGCGAACGGCCCGGGAGGGAAAAGTCGAGTTCGAGGAGCTTGTCCAGTGGTACGTCCCCCAAAGCGCGATGGTGGAGTCCGACCGGTGCTTCGAGGCCCTTCTGCATCAGCAGTGGGGAAAGTACAGCGAGTAAAGGAAGTCCGCGTTTCTTGCAAAACGAGTCACGCATAACATTTCTTGATGCGTCTGACTATGAAACGTGGCGCCGGTCTGGCCTTTGGTGTCACGCGCGGGTGGATGCATTGGCTCTCTTCATGATGTGGTTTCTAGCTCTAAATTCCATGTACAGTATCCGCCGTAGGGTGCGCTCGACTACAGGAGGGAAGTGCGTGGGGTTGCATGGGAGGGACGGGGAGGAGGAAGAGGCTTACAGGGGTTCGTCGTCACACCCCAGCGCACTCTCTTCTCTCTGTTCTGCCTGTGTTCTCTATCTCTTGAGGTGTATGAATTTACTGCCCTCCCCGCCTCCTCGATCTAGCATACCTGCGCGCCTCCGTGACTGACTGCAAACAGCAGTAACAACCGAAAACCAAACAAAACAGAAAGCAATCGGAGTGAGCTCAAGTGTAGTCGATACATCAAGTCCCTTGGCGTCATGATTCGTTTTCTCAGCCGAATGCTGAGCACCTTTTTCATGCGTTGTTTTATATGGGACTCTGGCCCACACTCATGTGGCTGTATGAGGAGGGGCGAAAAGCGTGAGTAGTTATGCACAAGGGGTGTGCGGTAATCCCACTTCTGCGACTGTATTCCACTGCGCGTGCGGGCACACACGCACACACACACGCCGGGGCGCCGATATCCTTTTTTCCATTTGCATTTCCATCTCTTTTCCCCTTCCCCTTTCCCCCCACCAAAAAAAAACAACGACACCGCTCCCTTCGCTCTCATCGTTTGTTGTATCCTGCAAAGGCGTCGACATCCATCCGCGAGGCGTCTTGTTTTCGGGTGGCATACACTACCTTCGTCGTCACACGTGATGGTGCAGTCATGGTGAAGCTTCATGAGAAAAAGACTGACTGAGTCTCGAAAGATGTGGGTGTCTGAGGAATGGGCTTCTTCTTTTTACCTCCTGCTGTCCCCTTCACATGGGTCAAAATTCCATTGCCTAGTGAGGAGATCCATGTGGCGTATTTTCCACTGCACCTTTCAAGGCGACTGCTGCTGCAGGTGCTGACCATGTGCGCGCGGTTGGGTCCAAGTTCCCTTCGGAGCGTCGTAACCTCGACGAGACGAACAAGGAGGCGGGGCTTGGGCGGATGGTTTTTTTTTTTTGCGGCGCCCCAATTTGATGAGGCTCGCGTGCCTTTCTTTCTTATGCTTTGAACATGTTCCGAAATTCTGCACCCTTTACAGCAACATCAGTGGTATTGCTCGCGGTGGCAAAGCCGTTGTGTGCGTGTGTGTGTGTGTGTGGCGCTCGGTCTGTTTGTTGGACTCCAGTAGGCCACCGTGTTAGCTGGGTACAGACAACCACGACTTTTGGAATCAGGAGACTGGAGCGAGAGGGCGGGCGCGTCCAAGAATCTTTTTTGGCGTTTGCTCGGTGTCGTCAGTTAAGTCGTGCACCTGCAGTGGCGACATCAGTGCGGGTGCGGGTGCCAAGCCTGGCGCTGACGAGGAAATCGAGTAAAACAAGGGGCAACAGTGTGGACCTCCTCTACTGACCAGGCTGAGGACCGCAGTGAACCTGCACTGCTCATGAATTCCCACATGAGAGCACCCCGAGTGGTGTTATCAAGCCGCCACCGTAGCGGATACTCGCCAAAACAGATGGTGATGCGTTGGGACAGGCATGTCTGGCCGCGGTGAACTTCAATGGCCGCAGACTTCTCGGGCGGCCTCGTGTTTGTCTACTTGAAAGCATCCCCCAAGGAGTGGGTTAGAGAGCCTTTCCGGTTGGGAGACGCTGCTCGAGGACACCACCCCAGTGATTCACGTACTTGCACAGGCGTCGGAGTGCGCCTCACACACCTGCAAAGCGACGTACGCTATCGACTCCCCACCCCCAAAATCTTTTTTTCACCGTATCGACGCCTGTACGTCAAGAAATCGTCACCTCGCCACCCCTACACACATTACTGTAAGCCTTTTTTTCTGATTGTACGGTGAGCTGTGGCCGATGGTGAGGTGGGTACACATGTGTGCACAAGGTCTTCATTCGTAGAAGAGCCTTAGAGCCGTAGTCGGTGACGCATGCGTCTGACTGAGTTTCTGGCATCTCCAAAGGGGACGAGCCCCGTGCGATTGTGGCGGCGAGGGCAGAGACAAGCCTCGGCGTTGACGCCTCTCAGAATGTGTTCTTTGTAGCCCAGAATTCTCCTCCTCCACTCTCTGTTCTTCCTGGCCCACATGGATACGGTTCTTTTACTCTCCTCACCTTTGTCAAGGCTACTGTAGTTTGGGGTGATCCCCTCCCCTCCCTTTCACACATACGAAACGAGTTGTGTTTTACTCTCTCTGGCGTGCTTGCATCTTCTCGTAGCACAGTGCATCGACCCATAGAGGTATGGAGGACGTTTCACTAGTCGACCAGCGGTTCCCGGAATGCGCCGATGTCGACGAGGGACACCGCGTGCGGCAGAGTGAGTGCGTCAACATGAACGTGGTCGCCCTGCACGAGATGCTCCAGGGGTTGGGCTGTGCGAGCGACAGCGACGTTCGAGGTCCCCCACAACTGAAAAGAGACTTCACATGTGCGTCTGCGTCTTGCTTACCACCTGAGATCGTCGACGCGCTGCTGCATTACTTGCGGAGAGAAAAAGAGGATGTGGAACAACTCGATGCTCGTGTGAAACTTCTAGACGAGCAGCGCGCACGCGACACGGATAAAATAAACCTCCTCCGCGATCGAACAGAGAAACTGAAAAATACAGTGTCCAGTATGTCTGCCAAGAGCTCG
This sequence comes from Porcisia hertigi, assembly GCF_017918235.1. Taxonomy (NCBI): domain Eukaryota; phylum Euglenozoa; class Kinetoplastea; order Trypanosomatida; family Trypanosomatidae; genus Porcisia; species Porcisia hertigi. The sequence continues at coordinate 1,231,798 of NC_090593.1, forward strand.
GCTGACATGAGGGAGTTCCGAGATCAAATGCAGCAGAACGCAAGCCTCAATAAGCAGCGCCATCGCGAGCTTGTGGACTTGACCCGCAAGCGGGAGAGGCTGGAGTTTGAGGTGAAGCGAACACAAATGGAAGTAGATCGACTCCGCAAGATAGCGAAACGCGTTCGGTGAACATGCCAAAGAAAGCGAGCAGCACAGTCTAGGGAAAGAGAGGGGGTGTGCACGGTGGGGTGAAAGCGGCCGAGGCAACTCACCCAGTATCCCCTCCTCCCTCCCCCCTCTCAACCCCCTTCACACACACACACACACACTCTTTCTGCAACATCCCCATCACACTTTCATTGCCGTTTTACTGCGCCTGCAATGTGGCTCGTTGCGCAAGCACGCGTGTTTCGAGCCGGTCAGATTCCAAGTAGGCCCGCCTGGCACATCGAGAGAGTTGCTTCCCTGCGTTATGCTTTTTTTTTGTCGAGATCAGGGCTGCACGCGTTATACGTCGACGCTTCATTGCGTTATTTCTGCGCACCGTCAATGGCACATCTAGCGGGAAATTCGATACAGAGATGTTTTCTCCCCGGGTGCGTTGATATATCGCAGGGTAGAACGGACTATTTTTTTTATTTCTAGAAACTTGTCTCATTGTGTTCAGATGCTTCCCCCCCCCCTTCCCTCTCTCAGAAAGCCCGCACACACTTTCTCACCTTTCTGCATATGACTTTTTCAGCAGTGCCGCGTTGTGTCATTATGCAGTGAACTACTCCACCGGCTCAATCTTCACGAGAACCCCCCCTCCCCCCCACAGGCACTCAGAGACTGCGGGTCCCCCCTTCCCACCTTTCGGCGTGTCGGGCATGTTTTGGGCGATCTTTGGTGAGGCAGAGCGAGGCTCGTCTCGTGTCTGTGTCATTGTAAAGTGACAAGCTCGGCGTTTGCCGGGGCAGATGGAAAGAAGTCGTGGCTGAAACGGTCCCGCACTACATGACGACCCCCCTCCCCCTCCCCCTCCCCTCCCCTTGTCCCTCCCCTTCCCCCGGTGGGGCAGGGAGGCATATCGTTGTCAAGGCTACACTCATCTCCTCAATGAATCACCGCCCATGTTATCCCCCCAACTTCATCTCACATTAAAGGAGTCCGGTGGATTTGAGACACCCCAGCAACAATCAAGAGACGTCGATACACTGAAAGACGACTGACACAGAGGCGTGCGCGCACAAACTCTCTCTCACACACACACAGAGGGTTACGTGCATCTGGGATAGAGAAGAGTCATCACGCTCTTTGCACGTCGCCATGGCTACATCCACTTTAGACCCCCGCATGGCTTTCCATGCTCAGCAGCAGGACCCGGGCGCACCACAACCGCGGCATCTGATTGTGCGCTACTTTTACGAAAGCGGTACGGTGGAGCTAATGGAGGCACCGAGCGGTCGGCTGTATTTACAACGCACCGCCGTCGACTTGCCCGTCTCTGCCTTCACGCTTGGCTCAACTATAATGCTGTTTGGCAAGCCGACGACGATCACAGCATTCGCGGACGAGGTGACGCGGCAGCTGTGCGCTCAGTGCAATGAGACTACGACGGTGCTCATCGCCGAGGAGGCGTTCCAGTCCCTGGGTCGCTATTTGGCGATGCTGACGGAGGAGTGTCGCTTCACCATTGCCGTTGTGGAGATGCTCTGGGTGTGGGCAGACATCGTCTCAGAGTTCGACTTACCAGAGCAGCTGAAGAATACTCGGTTGGTCGTAGCACGGTGCACTCGGATCGACGCAGTTGCGAAGGGGTTTGACTTTGTCAAGCGAGCAATCGGCACCTGCACCGCCAAGGATGCAGCGCAAGCTGCTTTGTGGTCCCGACTGGTCGAAGTTGCGAAGGCTAAGCCGCTGGCCGTGTTCGACGAGCCAAATGTCTCGGTGGTTCTACTAAAGCCGCACCTGATCAGTTCCGGACGGTGCGGAGCAGCTATCCAGGGGCTGCTAGATGTCGGACTAGAGCCCACGGCACTCACCACGATCTCCATGAGTACTGTGGCCGCTCGGGAGTTCGTTGAGCCCTATCACGGCGTTCTGCCGAACCTGGAAGGGACTGCCAACAGCTTCACGGGCACCAACTGGGTACTGCAGCTTGTCTCCTTAGATGAAACGGTGAACGTAGTGGACGTTGTACGCAAAGCTTGTGGGCCATATGACATTGTCATTGCGAAGAAGCTTTACCCGAAGTCGATTCGTGCGCGTTACGGAGACAGTGAAGCCCGTAACGCGGTACACTGTTGCGATTTACCCGGTGACGGGCTAATCTACACAAGAATGTTTTTTCAGCGGTAGGAAAGAAACCGACACCTATGGGAGCCGTCCTTGTCTATGCATCGATTGGCGTGTGTGCGTGTGTCTGTTTGGGCCCCCCCTTTTTTTCTCCTTCAGTTTCTTTGGATATGCGTGTACGCCTCTTTGTAAGGCTGTAGGCGTACCGCACCGCAACGTGGTTCTCGCATATTGTTGGTTTTAGTCGTGCGTTCAACATTACAACACGAGAAAAAAGGAGGCAGGACAGGGCAGCACGTCAACGCTGATAAAAGGAGGTCTTTTTTTTTCCGTAGCGTTGGGCGTCCATTCCTTCTCTGTAACGCCAATGTACAATATATCACCGGGCCGCACGCGGGCCAAGGGCGGAGGGAGGGGGAGGGGGAGGGGGAGAGCGTCACAAGTTGAGATATGCGAGGGGGAGGGGCAGGCGAGAGGGGCGTGCAGGTGGATGTATCACGGCAAATGAAGCTTGTGATCGTGGATAGATGTGCTGTCACCTCCTACGTTATTTCATTGGTGTATGTTCTACTCCTTTCCCCTCCTTTCCGTCTGGATGCCCGGTTTGCGTCTGGACACAGCCAAAACCCTTCTCCCCCCACCCCGTTGTCTTGTTGCCGTATTTTTTCATGGTTTACTCTTTTGTCGACAGTGATGTACGTGTCGCGGACACTCTGGAAAAAAAAAAGTGTGGGTGTCATCGACGAGAGGCGGCTCACGTCTGTACAGCAAAAAGACTCCCCCCTCCGAAGGGTATTTTTTTTCCCCGTGGGCGGGGGACGGATGTGCTTGGGAAGCGAGGCTGCTCAGTCGCCGCGTCTCGGTGCTCTCTTTATCCTCCTCCTTACGGTGCTCGTATACACGTAGCGTGTGGGCAACTCTTTTACGTCGCAGGGGAACGGTGACGCTGGGTCCTCCACCCGCCAGTGTCCTTTCATCTTTTCCGAGAGCTGCCAGTTTTGTGTGGCCCGTTCTTTTCTCTGGACTGGATTTGGGACACAGTTGCACCTGTCTCTGTAGAAAAAAGAAAAATGTGAGTGATTTGCTTTTCACCAGCGGCATGCTACATGCCCCTCAAGTGTGACGGGGGCATCTCTCACCGCTTCATACTCTCCCCACTTCCACTATCAACATTACCTCCTCCTCTTCCTGTGATCATGTAGACACTCCCACCTCTATCCACATTCCAAATCACCCAAAAATTAAACTTGAATACATCGAGGGAGGACTATATGGTGTGTCGCCACACCGCGTCTAAAAGTCTCGCTTTGTGGGTCATTGCTTTCTCAAGTTTTTTTTTTCTTCAATTCGACGCCAAACAACTATACTCCCAGTTTTTTTTTGTGCAGCATTGCTTTTATCTGCAGGGGAAGGAGGAGGGGATTTCCCCCTTAACTGTGTGTGTGTGTCTTCATTTTTTTTCTCCATTCTCAATTTGTACATTTTTTTTTTCGCGCGCGCTTCTGCCTACCCCCCCCCCCCCCCTCCCTCTCTTCTCGGATTCTCTTTGCCGAAAGGCCCCCCACCCCTCCAATCCACCCTTCCCTCTGTCCCTATTCACACCTTCTCAGGACTTTGTGTCTGTGTGTGTGTGTGTGTGTGTGTGTGTGCCTTCATTCATCCGTCGCGTGTTTCCGTGCCGGTCGCCTACACGCATTCGCCAATCACATCAGCGTCTTTTTCTTTTCCATTGATGGGCTAGCTTTACACCGGCGCCTCTCTCATTTTTTTCTCTCGCACGGGGCATTCATAAGCGCACGGTATGTAATGAGTAGCGGAGAGGTCAAGGTGTAAGTTGCGCTACGAGCGTGTACGGCAGTACGAATGGGGCATCAAGCCCGATCGGAGTTCAGCCTACCCCGCTACAGCGTTGGCAACGCTATCCAATTTGTCTTTGAGAATGGCGTTCGCCGCCATGTGAGAGAGGAAAGCGCATCCCCTCTCCCGGGCCTTTCCATGGTTATGCAGCTGCAGGAGAAGCAAGTTACGCGCGATAGGGCACGCAGAAGCGGAACTACCGACGACCCCCTTTCTCTTGAGGATCTCGCGTGTATCTGTACACCCGAACAGTTGTGTGCACACTCCCAGATAGCATGCGCGCTGGCCAGGAATGCAGTCGCTCAAAGTCTGCAGCACCGCTCAGAGGTGCGTGCTCGCCGCTACGGCGAGGCGGTGATGCGCCTCGCCGAGGCTTCATCCTCGCTGCCAGACAGCGAGAAAAAAGTTTCAGCGTTGATCGCTGTTAGTCCATATCTGATCCAAACCCCCTCCGGTGTACCCTACACGTTGTCGCCGTCCGTGCCAGGCCCCCTGCACTTCTCGCTCAAGACGAGCAGGTCACAAGAAGCGAGGGCGAGCTTTTTTATGAGTTGCAAGGAGAGTGAGATGGCCGAAGAAGAAGAAGGACTCGAGACACACGTGCTAAAGCATCCTACCCTCAATGTGGACGAGGCTTCGGCGTGGCTCCAGCGCCGCTACAAGCGCTGCTGCAACGTCATGGATGTCCGTCCAAGCGCCACTGTGCGACACCGACTCTCGCAGTGCGTGCAGAATTCTCTCAGTTCCACCACGGGCTCTTCTTCAGCGCAAAGCCGATCATCACCGATGTTACACCATCCACACACCCCATCAGCTCCTCTTAACGCTTCCGCGGGGCGGGTCTGGATGTCTTTTCCCCGGACACTTGTGCTTCTGCGCGAGATGAACACCACACCGTACGAGGTGAATGCGGACTTTAGCGGTTGTGCTGAAATTGGGCAGAGTCGACACCACTTTATTGTACTGCTCGGTGTTCTCGAGGTGTGCCGCAGCACCGTGGTTTCACTCAACTTGTCCAAGACGCGTCTTGACGACGACGAAGTACGGGTGCTGTGTCTGTTTTGCCGCACGTACTTGCGTAGATTGCAGGTGATGGATTTGAGTGGCAACACGATGATCACCGACAAGGTGGCTGTCTCTCTCAAGAAATTTGCCGCTTTGTTGCCGCTGCTATGCCGACTGACAGTGCGGGAGACTTCACTGAGCCGCACCACTGTGCGAACATTGAAAAGGATCATAAGCCGCAAGGCACGCCAAGTGCACTCAGCATCACCTCCGACTCCTTGCTTACCCAAATGACGCGAACGGAATCGATTATGTGTATAAGACGTGCTCTTTAGCTGCTCATCTCACCGTTACTTTAGTGTGTCTTGCTCTTCTCCCCTTCCCCTGCCACCGCCGGGCGCCAGGGTTGCCTTGCTCAGTTACCACCACAGCGGTGTTACACACGCCTAAAAAAGGAGACGCAGCAGTTTTTAATAGTAGTAACACAGACTCCACCTGAATCAGGCGGTAAAGGTTATATCGCTAGGCCTGAGATGCGGAGCTTCTCACCTTCGCGGCGCTGCCATTCCATGATAGTTGTGCTAACTGCGTCAAAACAGGTGATGCAAGAAATGGATAAGCAGAAACGGTCGAGTACGTCGTAGAGCTATTCGCTAAACAGCGCACAATGCCCAGGAGATGAGGCGTATTTTTCTTTGCCTCCCCCCCTCCCAGCGCCTTCTGCGCTTCGCCAAACGGAGGGGGGGGACACGGAAAAGCCACAAAATACAATCACACATGACTTCCACGTCGCGCGTCGTCTTCAGGGGAACGTCGTTTTTTTTTTTTCGGGGGGGGGGGGGGGGTCTTTTTATTATTCGGGTATGCGTGCCCGATTGTTTCTCAGAGAGGTGCCCACACCTTATCTCGGCTTGATTCGGGTATTCGTACTTGAGAGAGTGCCCCACGAGCATGCACTCCACGCCTCCTCTGAAAGGCTGTGATCACTGTTTCCATTCCTTGACTCTCCTGGGGGGGGGAAATGCAAGCAGCCCCCACTCGAGAGATCGTTGTTCTCTTCTTTGCCTTCCAATTGTCAATTCATTTTTCTCCCGTCTCTCATCTCTTTGTTTTTTTTCCCCGAGTATGCGCAGGCCATTCACCAGGGTTGACTCCTGCGTGTCGTTTTTTGTTTGAAATTGCAATTGCCGAACCCTGCACAGAATCCCCCCCCCCGTCCCCTACCTCCACCACACACACACACACACACACACGGGCACTTCGAGGGTTACTATGTATCGAAACGCGTCACGGGGTGCATCAATGTCGGGCCAATCAGGTGAGGTGGCCGGGGTGAACTTGGAGACAATCGAGGGGCTGCAAGATGCGTGGTGCAGGCAGTTCGAGACTCTGCGCGATCCACCACCGCCGCCGCTTCTCGACTCCCCTCGTTCCCTTCGCGCATGTGCTTTGAGAGGTGTGAATCCGAAGGTCACCTTGCAGAAGTTTTCTCTCAAGCAGCACCTCTTCTGCGTCCTCGGGAAGCCGCACATGCTCCGCTCACTTCCCCATTCAACGACCAAAGGGTACGAAGCACTGATGCAGTCTGCGTTGCGCAGTTTCAGCGAAATGGCCGTGGGACTCGGCACGTCGCAAGAGAAGCTGGCAGCGTTCGTTGCCTTTCAGAACCAAGAGAGGCTGCGGGCGCCTCAGTTGGCAGCACTGCAAGAGCTGCGACGCCAACTGATAGCTGAGGATGTTTTAGACGGAATGCGACCTCAACACAGGCCAGGTGATGACCTCTCCACGGTGACCAGCGACACCGTTTCGGGGGTTCACCGAGATGCCGCTGGTCACCGTGGAGAGGCTCATCGCACGGCGGCGGCCGAGTTGCTGTCTACTTCAAGGGTGAGGGAGGACCTGCTGCGGGATCGTCGACACTTCGCGAACCATCACCACGAGGGAAGCGCCATGGGTGCGCCAAAGGCATCGTGCACGTCACCAAGCCATGGTCCCCTTGCATCGACTTCTTCCGCACGAGCTACGCCAGCAAGCAAAGAGACTTTTGACGATGTCTGTGATCGAGGACTAGCCGACTTTGAGGCGACCCCAAGCCCGTCTAGGAATCTCCCTTACACGCCGCGCGATGTCTCATTGCTCAACAGTAGCTACTTCTCGAACCGCAGCATCCAGGGCCGCATTAGCAACCCGTCCGGTGCACCTCTTCCCACATCGTGCCCTGGCACCCCAGCCTCGTCGTGGCGAGGTGTCACAAGCACGGCGCGTCCAGCAAACTTGTCTGCTAACAAGCAACATCTGTCATTGCCGGTGGTCACAAGTCTTGTCAACACCACCACCGACGACGTTCCTGAGGCATTGGACCGAAAGGCGAACGGTAAGGTAGAGTTGTGTTCTTTGTCGAAGCAGGAACTTAGCATCGTCTCCATCAACAGTAGTCACCTCGAGCTACTGCTGGGTATGGGCGAGTCAGCGCCGACGTCGCGGCCAGCGGATGTTCTCCAGCGGTCACCCACCGCGGTGCTGGTAGCGGGGCGGGAAAAGGCGCATCAGGGGTCTCGGTCAAACTACACATTGCCACTGTTTCCCGATTTCGGCGAGGGGGGGGTGAGTGGGTCGGCTGCGGCGGCTGCCCTGGAAGGGGGGGTCAACGCAACCTCGCCGAGGTCCACCCCAGCGCTGACATCAGCGACGTCGAACCAGTCCTTGACCCCGCTGGCGAGGCGTACATACACAAACCATGCGACCCGGTCGTCGCAACTGGTGCCTAATATGCTTGCTCGATCGGTGCAGTTATCTGCAGAAATGAAAGTCCCGTTGAGTTGTGCGGGAACCCCCGTAGCTGCCGCATCCCGCACCGAAGAAGGCTGCGCGGCGGAGGAGCAGCAGCAGAGGGCCGCGGCGTCGTCGTCGCCGCCGCCGCCGAAGGCAATACCGACCGAACTTACTGCGTTGGGGGCGTCAGAAAAAACTGCTGCATTATCAAGGCTGCCTTCACCACCAGTGATCACGCAAGCGGAGCAACATGAGGGATTTCTCTACTACTGTGCCAACCCGTCGCACCATGTCAATACTTTCTATCAAGGTGTACACGAAACCCCGATGGTCACAGTACAACTGTAGGTGAAGTAGCCAAGGAATGACCCATTTGAATTCATTTTCTTTTTCGTTGTTGTTGTCGTTTTTAGCTTGGTCCGCCCGGAAAGGCGATACACGACCATTCCGACTTGCTGATCAGTCGGATGTGTGTGTGTCTGTGTGTCTCGGTCAAGGTGGCGAAAACGAAACAAAAGGTTAGGTAACCGGCTGACGTGTGCCCGCTCTAGAGATTTTTTTTTGTCCGGCGAAGGGGGCGGGTGTATGATCGTGTCTCCCCCTCCCCCCTCTTCGAATTGTTTTACTCACGCCTTCGCGTTTACCCGCCCCCGCAACTATGTGCGCTTCACTGTTCCTGGTCCCCTCCCCCCTTCATCAACTGTTTTTTTTTTCTTTTTTCTGTGGGCTGTTGACCTTTATTTTTTCCCCCTTTCTCTCTCGTGTGGGTGTGTTGAGAAGGTAGAACGATAAGAAGTGCAGCTTATCCTTGGTGAACTCGGGCAACGCGGTCACACCCGAAACGAACGCAACTCCAGCTCATTTCTGGCTAGTTGGTGATAGACTCGATCATTACAAAGGGAATCACACGCAGCCGCTTGAACACGCACCAGAGTGCCGCGCAAGTAGCCGATGATCTGCGGGAATAGAAGGCGAGCGGCACTCTACCTAGCGCCTTGTGCGCTATTGTGGTCGATATTTGCATAGGGCGCACGTGGAAAAACTACGCCTTACCCCCCCCCCCCACTGCCACCGCCATCAATAGGGGTTGGCATAGGGCCCGCCCCCGCCCCCTCCATCTTCCTCCTCTTCCATTTGGAATCTGCACACTGTCCTACACCTTCAAAAATCCATTCTTGTTCTCTCAAAACCCTTTCTGCTCAAGGAAGGATTACTCGCGCTTTCTCCTCCCCTCCCCCCCCTCTCTCTCATGGGTGGTTGCTTCTTCTCTTTTTCTCTCTTGGCCCCATCGGTCTTTTCTCTCTTTGGGGAAAAAGAAAACGCTCGTACCTAACCACCTGGGCGCGCGCGCTCTCTTCATTGTGTGGTGAGAGTTTGATTTTAGCGCCTGCATATCAGACACCTCCCTCACCTCCCTCCCCCTTCCCCCCCCACACACACAAATCTCGCTCTCCATTCTTTCATATAACTGATATACGCTGCCATCGCATGAAAGGCGCGGGGCTGCACTCCCCCATTTAACGCATTTTTTTTTTCTCTCTCCTCCCACTTCCCCCGTCTACCTCTTCGAAGCCCATCATGAGCATCAATCCCGCCATTGGTGACAAGGATGTTCTCAACCGACGTCTAGTTGTGAATCCAAAGTACAATGCTGTGAAGCCCGTTGTGGAGTCCGGCATGACCGCCGAGCTTGCGCAGTATATGCGCGACAAGGTGGTCAAAACAAAGAAGCAGCCTGGCGAGCTGTTTCGACGGCTAAGCACACACTCCATCGCCGACTTTCTTGATCGCCAAGAGCCCAAGTCTGTCTTGGACGATGGCGGCTTCGCGCGACCGATGGATGAGTACGGCGGTATCGGGAACGCAGACGGCAAACCAGCAATGAGTTTTTTGTTGCTCGACTGCCGCCGAGTAGAGGACTACGAGTCGTGCCACATCAAGACAGCACTACACTACCCGAAAATAAAGTTGCACCACTCCACCAATCCGTTTTTGCCAGAGATGTACACCTACAAAAACAAGGAGAACATGTTTATCGTGCTCTACGATTTAGAGGAAGAGGCGGTTCTGCCACTAGCCAATACAATGTTCCAGAAAGGCATTGACAATGCCGCCATCATCGCAGGCGGGCTGCGGGAATTCGCCCAGGATTATGCCGAATTTCTCACGGCACCGTCACCTGTTCCGATCATACCCAGAGACTTGCGCATGAAGCGGCGTGCCGACGAGGTTACGCAGGCGCGCACCGAGGCTCGCTCCTCCATGTCGCACAAACCCAAGAGCCTGTCGAGCAGCCTCGCCCGCAGTACTCGGAAAGGGACTTTCTGAGGCGATGCGCATGGGTGGCGCACTACAAATAGCGACTTTCTTGTTGTGTTGTTTTACCTGTGTTCTACGAGTGCGCACGTGCAGCGCTGCATGTCCTCGCGTGCGTCAACAAGAGCTCGCGTTTTTTTTTTGTGCTCCGTCACCACAGATGGTCGACCATGTCCTTGCCTGCGTATCTTTTGGCGACGAGTGATGGAGGGCTGCAGAGCCAAGTACCACAAGAATGAGTACGTGCACACACAAACAGAGGCCCCAGTGTGAGCTTTCGGGGGCAGGCAGCAGTGCACATTTTTGACCCCTGTTTTTATTTTTGGCTGGTCTTCTATCGCTGCCGGTCTTGTGCGCCTACCTACCTCCTCGCTTTTTCATCTTATCCTTCGCTTCGATACGATGTCTCTCGCTCCCCCACACACTTTTCTTAAAGGCATTTTCACCTTCTGTTTTTGGTGCGAGGAAGCACTTTTTATACACACTCGAAAGAAAAAACAGGACGATGATGGCAGGCCCCACTATGTGGAGGGGGAAGCAGGTGTGTGTGTGTGTGTGTGTGTATGATTCGTATGATGCTGCTTTCGCCCTCCGCGTTGGGGACGCATCTCCTTTCTAAAAAACACCTCTGGAAATATGTCTATGGAAGCACAACATCAGTGTCCCCTCTTGAATAGCACGCAGCTACAGCTTTGTGCTACAAAGCAATGTCTTCAGATCATCTTATCCCATCGCCGACGCATACTCCCTTTTCCCTTTCTTCTCTCCCCCCGCCTTTCTCCTGCTCCTGCTGATTTGCGGTACTCTTTCCGCGTGTTTCCCGCAACCCATCCCCCATCCCCCATCCCCATTTTGTTTTCTAACTTTTATGGCTTGCATTATTTCTCGTCATAACGACATCATTCGTCGTTGGTATATGTTCCCTTCCCTCCCCCCACCTTTCTGGCAGAGCAGTGGTGTGTATTGAGCGCTTCTGGCAAATCCTTGTGCGTTACTTTACCTTTACTCCTCCCACTCCCCCACATACCCGACTCCGAGAAATAAAAGATTCACGCACCCACCAAACACACATACACGGTTGATTCTAGCTCTAGCCCTCGCTCTCTGCTCTAACTCTGTCGTAGCCGGTCTTTCCGCTTCGATCCCGTGCATTCTGAATTGCCTTGTACTGTTTTTCTTTTTTTTTTGTGTCGCGCTTCACCATTCCGTTTGTTGGTGTGGGGGAGAAGGTTTTTTTTTCAGCCTTTATTGTTGCGTCTCTTTGCCGTGTGTCGTCTGGGGCGGAGGATTTTTGCTGCACTTCTCTTCGACAACCTTCTCCACTCCCTCCTGCACCAGAGTCGATTGGCGGAAAAGCTAACGAGAACTGACACAAAAAAACACGGAGGAGAATTTCCTGCCCACTTTCCTGTGCATCCCCGGAACGTTGACACCGGTGTCACAGCGGTCGTGGAGACGGCACGGCGGTTCGCCTGTACGCAACCCAGCACGTTACACGGCATATAGCGCCTTCGCTCTGAATTCACATTAAGTGACTACGCTGCAACGCCGGTGCGACAACATAGGCAACGTGCGTACCTCGTTCCGTTGTTTTCTTCTCTACCCACCCATCTGCTTTTGAGGTCCTTGGCACCGCTACTCACCTCTAGGTAAACAGGCAAAGGGAGAGGGGAGGAGGAGAGCTTCGTGTGATGCACTTGAGGTTGCGTCACACACGACAACACCTCCATCTCTGAACTGGAGGTTTCGCGCTGGGACTTTCGTTTTTTAAAAGTCCCACCCGGGAAACACACACACGCACACACATACACATCTATTGGTGTGTACTGGATCGTGCGCAAAAGACGGCCAGGAAGGTAGTCGGACGGCATCAGTTTCTATTTTGAGTGAGAGGGTGAGAGTGTGTGTGGAAGATCTGCTGGTTTTATCCAACTCGAGTACCCCCCTCTCAGAACGTCTCTCTTTGCCCCCTCCCTCCCCCCAACGGCACCAATCGTACATCTGCTATTTGTGTGTGTGTGCGTGTGCGTACGTGTGTGTTTCTTTCTTTCACGCTTTTTATTCTCACGAATCCGTTGTTGTGCATTTTCGACTTCGGTTAACTTATCTGCTTTTTTGTACGCATCTGTTCGTCAACCCCTCCTCCCTCCCCCACCTCTTTTTCTTTTTTTTTGGGGGGGTGCTGGTTATATTTTTTTGGTTGTCCATACTCTCTACATTGCCCTTCCTGGGTCGACCCTTTTTTTTTCCGGATGCGTGAGCCTTGCTAAGGTTACGTGTGTTTTTTTTTGTGTGTGATTTCAGGGACGGGGACGTTTCTCGTCATCTTGGAAATCCCCTGCATGTGTTTCGATCAAAGAAGACATTCTACACGCACACGCGCACCTTCATTCCGGACTCTCCCCCTCCCTACCCCGTCGTGCTTTTTTTTTGTCTTTTGTTGCGACTTAATCCTCCCTCCTCCTCCTCCTCCTGTTTTTTTTTATAGACTCTCGCCCACGTGAATTGATCCTGTTGTGAATTCCCCTTTGGCGCTACATCGCTTCCCCGTGTTTGCTGTATCCGTGGTCTTTGTGTGCGTGTGTGTGTGTGTGTGTGTGTCTGTCTGTTAGCAAAGAAGCTGAGTTTTTCAGGGGGCTTGCATGCTGGTAGTGAAGGCATCTTCAGAACCACGTTGAAGCACTACTCAGTTTTTACTCAAGTGCATTCTTCCCTTCCCTTCCCTTCCTCCCCCCCCCCCTTCTCGCTTCAACATTTTGTACTGGTGCTTTATTTTTTCCTTCTCGTCTTCTCCGTGTGCGTTTTCGCGCGTGTGCACGCGCCGCCGCCGCACCCCCAGCCGTCGCTTTAGTTGCCGTGTTCTCGCGTTGACGTTTTGCGCTTTCTTTCTTTATCTGTGAGGTGAAGCGAGAGGTGGTATATATATTTTTTGCAACTCCACATCTACTGGGAGGGGGGAGAGAAACAACAACACGAGTGGTCACCCACTACTCGACCGCACGGTTATGCAAGTGGATATTGGCAGCAACGCTGTTCTCCAGAACTTCACCAGCATCGTCTCCAGTGAGGAGATTCGTCACCTGAACGATCGTCTACGGCAGGAGTACCGCGGTGCAGCATCCTCTCACACAACAGGCTCGCATCACCAAGGGGACAGCGCTCTTGGCATCGCGCAGCCGCACCGTCACAGGCATCCCCAGAGAGATTTGGGGGCACCCGGTGCTCCGGGATACCTGGACAGGGTGCCCGACTCGAGCGGTCGCTCGTCTCTGAATCAGAGTCGCTCGTCCGTCGGATCCCGCCTTTCGTATCAAAGGCACGAGACGAGGCTGCAGAGCCGCACCGCACACAGTTGTTCCGTGCGGTCCCGGTCACCCGGGAAGGTCGCCACCCGGTCACCTCAGGTGGTTGTCGGGGTATCGAAAACCGCACTAGGGCCGTGGATAAACACATCCGCAACGACCAGTGCAACAAATAACAACCTCCCTCTCTCAAACCTACTAACGACTCAGGGCATAACCAGGGGCTTTGACGCCTGCGCTGTAGACTCACTTCGCGCGCAGCAGCTGTCCTTGGAGCCAGTAGCAGCGGTCCGTGGAAGAGAAAGGCTGTCGCCAAGGCACATGGCTACTCTTACCTCGACTCAGCAGCGTCAAGAGGGCTGGTGTGATGCGGCACACTATGGCAAACCAGACTCTGCAGCAGGCGCCGTAGACGACTCACACGTACGTGCTGAAGGCAGCCCCAGTAAAGGGATGGTCAGGAACAAAGGCCGCAGCCACCACCGCGCAGAGGAGGGTAGCGCCGGGGGTGAAGGTGCCGGCAACAACAATCGAAATGAGAAACCAGCGCCAGCGGCAGGCCCCAAACTTGCCCAGACGAAGATTCAGGTGGGCATGCGTTTGCGTCGATGGATTATAATCAATCGCATCGGCGCCGGATCCTTCGGCGAGACGTTCACGGCCATAGAGGTGCCCGGCCCCGTCGCGGAGGAGGGTAGTCTTACGGTGTCCCCAGAAAACTTGGCGATGCTTGAGGATTTGCCTCCACTGGAGGAGCGCAACGAGGTGTGTATCAAAGTGGAGCAGGAAAACAAAAATGTGCTGCGGCTAGAAGCGCTTGCTCTGAAGAAGGTGCAGCCCTGCGCCCAGGTAGTGCGGTACATTGGTAGCGGCTGCACGAGTGGGATGAACTACCTGGTGATGGAAAAGTTAGGCCCGAACCTCGCCGAGTTGCGTCGTCATAGCCGGCATGGCACGTTCAACATTTACACAACGCTCAAAGCCGGCATTTCGTGTCTAACGGCGATTCGCGGGGTCCACGATCTTGGATTGGTGCACCGCGACATCAAGCCCTCGAACTTTGTCACGGGACTGCCCGGCACCTCAGAGCACACCACGTGTTATTTGATTGACTTCGGCCTCGCCCGCCGTTTTCGCCGCTCGAACGGGGAAATTCGACCACCACGTGATAACGCCGGCTTCCGCGGGACGAGCCGGTACGCCTCTGTCGCCTCGCACCACCACCATGAACTGGGCCGTGTAGACGACATCTGGAGCTTACTGTTCATGCTTGTAGAGTTTGCTACCGGTACATTGCCGTGGCGCAAGTATAAGGAAAAGGATGACATTGGTCGATGCAAGGAGGAGTCCATTAGCCCACATCTGGTGCGCAACTTGCCACGTGAGTTTCAGCCTTTCTTAGCCCATTTGCAGACACTTCGCTACGAGGACGAACCGGACTACGACCTGCTCCTCACCTTAATGCATCGGGCTCTGGAGCGTCGCGGTTACCCCCCAAACAAGGCGGTAGAATGGGAGCTGGACTCCTCGCTGGTGAACTCCAGTTTAGACGCCGACGGCGCACCCGTGCTGGACGCGGGCGTTAGAGCTGTGCAGGACTCCTCGGCTCACCATCGCGATGGGAACCCGCCAAACAATGTCGTCGTAAATCGGCACGGTAATAGCGTCGACGCCAGTGGCAGGGCGCCACAGCCGCCACCCCGCCGGGCCGCACCGCAGCCCGATGCTCTTGAAAAGGATCCACGAGGTGCGCCTACGCCCATGCACCCTGGCGCGGAGCAGCAAGGCGTGTTCGCTGGTACCGGAGGTGCCAGCAACCGCATACCAGGGAATGGTGTTGCCGTGCACGGACACCCGGCCGAAGCTCCGCATCTGCATAACAGCGGCACACTACGTGTGAGCGAGGTGGACATTGGCTACAGCGGGGCATGTCAGGATAGTTTACTAGGCAATACAGCGTTTGGCGGGGATGCTTCCATACAATGTGAGTGGCCGCATCCGCGAGCTGGGAGTGTGGACATTCCTGGCACTACAGCGGGATTCGCGGTTGAAGGCAGCGCGACACCCGGCGCACCAGCGAGCTCGGATGAGTTCGAACCTAATGAATACTCGCCGCGCGAAAATCATAGTGGAGTGTGCAGGTATAATGAGGCGCCCCCGCCTTATTTCAACGCTGATCCAAACCCCGTTTCCAACCACCATGGCAACTTGGTGTCCACTGCGCCGCTAGCAGTCCCTGTACCCCAGCCCAACAGCTCTACGCACCGGAGGGCGGTTTTGGAAGATCACAACGAGAAGCAGCGTTGCACCAACCAGCAACAGTGCGATGCCCATAGCGACGAGCCAGAGAGTAGCAATAGGAGGGCCGTCCGACCACAGCAACGCATCGTTGTCAACCCTGCCGATCTTGACTCTACCTACATGGGCGACGAGCAAGGAGTGGCGCCTCAAGGTAAGGGGGGCAAGTTGTTGCACAAAAAGTCGAACTGCGAATGTATTGTCATGTAGTCTCGATGGTTTCACTGATTTCAAGGTCTCGTTGTATAATTACTAACCCCCTTTCCCTCCCCTCACCCCCGCTGTACGGCTCGGACTTCTTCTTTGTGCTTGTGCGATGTTCTTTTTTTCTTTGCCGGCGGGAGGGTGCACGAAAAGTGTGAAGCTCACAATAGTTTCGTTGTTTTTTTCATATTTTTTTGTTTACCGTACCGTGCATGCGTGTCGCATGGAGGGAAGGTGTTGTTGTGCTGCATCGCTCCGCTGCGGAGCGGCGGTATCTATGATAGTAACCTCGACAAAAGTGGAATCAAAGAGGGGAGGAGGATATGGGGTGTGTGCAAGTGTTTTAGCCAAAGGCACTAAAGTGGGCGACCGGGAAGGTGTGTCTGTGTGTGTCTGTGTGCGTGTGTCTGTCTTTGTCTACTTTTTGTGTCCACATTCCAAGGTGTCTTTCCGTCTGCCCTGATTCCTGTCCTCTTCTCAGCTCCTTTCACATTGGGTAGACACGCATATGTATCGTGGCAAATCTTTTTTTCTTTTCGCGTCGCCTGTTCCACGTCTTTTATGCCAATACTCTGTTGCGCTTTCAGACACCTCTGCTATATTTTGCGCTCTTTTGTCTCGAGTTTGTGTGCGCACGCTTCTGCGCTGTCCTCTCTCCGTCTACCCCCCCCCCCCAAAAAAAAAAAAACGAATCTCTGGGATACTTCTTTCGTTGCCGTTTGGCAAGCTGTTTTTTTTGTTGCCTTCTTTTCTGTTTTTCATCCCAGCGTCCACATCTGTGAATATGCTGTTTTTTTTTTGTGGCTGGAGCCTGATGCTACATTTGATTATGTGGGTGGCAGTTTACGTCTCAGTGTACGTGTGTCTGGTGGGACGAGTGTCTCAATGCTGTACATTTATTACGTTGGTAATGCTGGTCTGCGCCACTTGCAGTGCGGGAATAGACAAGGCTGTTGCACAGAGCGGTATCGTTGATGAGAGTGCGGGTGGCTGTGTTTGTTTGTTTTCGTGAAGTGGAGAACGGTGTCTCTCATCTTCACATTGTGAGGGGTCCCACGTTATGTAGAAAGACGGTTACACTCACCGTCGATAGACTTTAGGGCGTTGGTGAGAAGGAGAGCAACATGTCCCATTTTGACAGAGTCGCGATGAGCACACGAGGCCTGCGCACGCCTCCAAGTCGCTGCTAAGCAGTCCAAATGAGGCGCGTCGTGTGTCGCCTTCAGCGATGCGGTGCCCCGGAAGAGGTGCGGAGAGGGGATCGGAAGCCCCAAGCTGGTTTTGGCTCTCCCTCCCCCTCTTGTTCAACTTGTGCGTGTTTCAGATCGTTGTGCGCTTCTTCTCCCCCCTTTTTCACCCGAGGCCCTCCACCCACTTCATGCCGCTTTCCCGCGCCACACCCTCCGTTCTCTTCTTTCCCCTTGAGTTGCTTTGGTGGATCTCCTCTTCGTTCCGTTTTGTAATGATTGTGGTGTATCACTTTATTGACCGCTGATGGGTTTACTCTTTGAAAAAAGAGCGCCTTTATATGCGCGTCGAATGCCATTGTGTGTGTGTGTGTGCTTTATGGCATGTGCCCTTCTCTCTTCTCTCCTCCCTCCATCGGTGTTCGTATCTGTTTTCAGCTGCGCGGCCCTGGAAAAAAAAAGAAAACTTCTACTGAGCATATTCTCTTCCCCTTCTTTTTTTTTTGGTTTTTTTTTGCTCAAGTTTAGTTGCTCTTTATTTTCAGCCTTTTGACTTTCCTGTCGGATGAAAAGGGGAAGAGGGGAAGGAGGGGAGGGCCTTTCGCTACCGTTGCACATCTCTCACAGCATGCGTCGATTCGAATGATCACTCCCCTTTTTTTTTTCTTCCTCTTCTTAATTCTGCTGCTGTTGTACGTTTTGTGCGGCCATGCCTGCGTTTGAAATATCCCATGACTTTTTTTTGTGGTTGTGTTTACGTTGGAGAGGCGTGCGGTTTCGAAACCTCCGCGCCGTCTCGTATTTTGTGGGTGTTTGCTCGCTCTTCTATATTTGTCTATATTTTGGTTGCCTTGACCCTTTCCGCCCCGTCCCCTCCTCCCACTTTTTTTATCTCCTGTTCCCGTTTTTGTTTTTCGGGTCTTTTCTGTGCGTGTTCGCCTCATCATTCTCCTTGTCTGCCTCTTTCAGCCCCCATGTGTTTCTTTTTGATCTTTTTTTCTCTGGTCCCCTTACACCCACCCCCACAAGAAAAAAGAGAAAGGGGACCCATACAAGGATGAGTACTTCTATACACGCTCTTTTTTTTCTTCTGATTGGTGTAGCACACGCACCGACGCATGCTGAGGGCAGCCTGTTCGGTCCCTCCCCCAACGTTTCCGTTTGTTAATGAGAATCGCTTTTCCTGTGAGGTAGCTACTGACAGGTGAGCGTCTCCTGGTGGCTTGCTGCTGTCAGTCTCCTCGTTCACTCCCAAAGGCGTTACAAATAGCAGTGAAGTTGTTCAAGCGGTGTGCATATGGCATTTCTTTAAACATCGTTGGCCAGGACACGATTGGGGGAGGCAGTTCGTAAGACGGTCAAAGCGACCAACGGGCCACCCGATCGTTTCTTCTTGCAATCAAATCTTCCTTCGCCTTTCGCGTGCTTGTGGAGGTTGTGCTCTTTGCCCCCGTCCTATTCACCATCTCGCGTCCAGGTACCACTGAATCCTCCTTTGCCCCCTTCGACTTGACTCCCAGTCCCTTCCCCACCTCCTCTGCAACTTGCTGGGCGGCTTCGGTCGAGCATCTACCGCCTGCTCTATTTGACCCTTGCAGTAGAAACAAACGCCTGCAGCACCCCTTCCCCAGACACACACACACACACACACGGGCATAGGGAAGGCTCACACTTGGGTCGCACAGACGCGTTGGATACGAATCGAACCACCGCACTTTCTTGCCCGGTCTCTAACCTCAGCCACCATGTCAGAGCTGGACAGTTTAATTGACGAGCTCTTCCCTGCAAATAAGAACAACGGAGGTCAGACCATCTCAACTTCCAGGCCCTCTTGCCGTCGATCGGAGTGGGATGATGAGAGCGACGGGGATCAACAAACGGATGAGGGACCTCGCGCTAAGATGCACGCTTCACAGGGGCGTCACTTCTCCACTGCTTTTTCCTCCTCCCCTGCGCAGCCCTGTACCTCTGTAGGCGTGGTGGCTCCAACTTCCAGGTCTGGTGGGCACTCCTTCGACGACGATAGTGACGCTGACGTCGACGTGGGGCGTGTCGCGGCGCAGCAGCAGCAAACTGAACAGCAGGTGGTGGGTGTGACGAACGCAGGGTCTTCGATAGGCGTCTTGAAGCCGGTGCTTTTCCCTGTCCCGTTCCCGTCTCTCACAAGCTCGGAGGGCTCCTACGCGTGTGCCCCACGATGCTATCTTACGAACCTTGGCGCACCCCTCCCCAATGGTGTCGCCCATCCCACTCTTCGGCAGCTGCGCGCCATCGCAGAGAATGAGCAGGCGAATGCGAAGCCCCCACATGCTCAAGTGATGCTACAGAAGGGCGCTTTTCACGCCGCAGTGGTGGAACTCGGCAATGGGTCTCTGGACCATCATGGCGACTACACTGGCGACGGTGGCTGTCCGCATATTTTGTGTCGCCAATGCAACTACATGGTGGTGCGGCTGCAGGATGCCCAGTGGGATGTGGATGGTGAAGTGAACTTGTACTTGACATTGCGCAACTATTATCCAGACTGGTGTCGCTTGGCTAGCTCGACGCCGGTCGGGGGAGAGAGCAGCGCCAAGACGTCGCGCGCTGTCCTGTCTAGAAGTTTGCGGGCGGCCGCTTATTGTTGTCAGTGCTCGTGGATGACAGTGAAGAACGCCAGGGCTGTGATTGAGACAAAGCTGACGGATGTGGCCCTGGCGAGGCCTGCGACGGAGAGCGGACACCCATTCGCAACTGAGTTTCCTCTGCCAGCCGGTGAGACGCGGCGACCGCCACTCTGGGTATGTTATGGCCATGCGCGGTAGAGCAGGGCTGGATGTGCTCGTGATGTGAGAAGTAGGAGGCTCAAACGAATTTTCTGTTACGAAGGAAGGAGGCATCTTGTTCACTGACGAAGACACACGTGGCTTTTTTTTTGCCTGCCTTTGTGTGCGTGTGTAAGGGAGACGGCGCATGCTCCAGGGGGGAGGGGGCATTATTGTCGAGGTTTCAATTCTGTTGTTTGTCTGCTGCCGCTGTAAATTTCTTTCTCGATTACGCAAGCAAAACAATGACACACACGCACACACACACACAAAAATGAAGAACAGCACGTTCGCCCGTCACGAGATGGGTGAGACGTGACTTTCCCCGTGAACGATGCGAGGACACGGAGGGAAAGGGGAGTTACAACAGGGAGGTGTGGACACTCGCTAACAACAGCATAAGGAGGGAGCGAAATCGCTGCAGTTACCGCGACGGAGTTTTCTCCTGAGATGAAGGACCATGGCAGGATATTTTTTCTGGCTTCGGCACGCTAATTCTTGATGTTCTCGTGTGATGTGCCCCCTTGTACGCCACTACGTACTCACCGAACATTTTTTCAAATGCAGCCAACACAGGAGCCTCTTGGGACTTGGAAGGGCGGGAGTAAGGAGAGGTGGTTTCCTTTCCTCCTCCTCCTCGTCCCCCCTTCCTCTCGTCCCCCCCCCCCCCTCCTCCCTCTCCCCCCACAAAAAAAAAACCGGTTCCTCCACCGCCTCACACGAGCGGAAAGCCTCCCCTGGTCTTTGCTTTTGGGGAGCGCATCACCACTACATCCGTGGCTCCAAATGTGCGACGCGCACTTGGCGAAGACGGGAGTCGTACATGAACGCGCCCTTGAAGTGTTTGTCTAGCGGAGGAGAATGTGTGCTATGTATGCTTTTTCATTCCTCCTTCCTCTCGACGAGTGTCTTTAGGCTTCTGTGCGTGGCGCACGCAACCGCCCCCCCCTCCCTCCCTCCCTCCCTCCCTCCCATCTCTCGCTTCTTGCGCCGCTCTTCTTTTTGCACTTTTTTTTTGAGCGTGCACAACTTTGCTCTTCACACCCCCTATACCATACCTGTACTTTTTTTCAAACACACACACACACACACACTCACACATACGCGCGCCCGCACCTACTCGCAAAGCTACCGAGCTGTTCAGGCCGCCAGTCACATCGCCCTCCTCTCTACCTTTCTGCCTTTTTTCGTCACCAGTCCCCCGTCCGCCTCTGAGACTGAGGAGGTAAGTGTGTGTCAGTGAGCCACCGAACGCTGAACTGTTCTCGTTCTCTTTCACACTACTTCCCCCCCCTCCCCTCTCCCCTCTCTCCCCTCTCCTCCTCCTCCTCCTCATCCTCGATGCCTACAAAGAAGAAGAAGTCCTCCAAAAAGGAGGTGCTGCCAGACCCTTCGACGTTCAAGAACGGAACAAGCACCGTGTTCGTTGGAGGCTGGTCCTCGTACAGCACTATTGAGTCTGTGAGCGATGTGAGTAAATCGGTGATCGCAGCTAACACGGGCGCCGACGGAGCTCTTGCAGCGTCGCTGCCGCGCACTAACATACTTGTCCTTCCGACGGAAGATGTCGACAACGACATTGAGTGCGAGGGAGCCCAAGCGCCGTCTGTCATCGAGGTGGCCGATCAGTTGTTTGTCGAGGGTGTTTCCCGTCATCAGTGCGCGCAGGCTCAGTCGCTGGTAAAAACCTGGGCGCCAGCATCTGTGACTCGAGCCGAGGCTGCTGATCCTAGTGAGCAGTCGCCAGCGCCTGAACCAGCCGAGACGCCGCCGAATCCTTATGCAGATGCCTTGGATAATAAAATGTACACGCAAGCCGTCTCTGTTGGAGCCGCTTACGCGGCACGTGATGTTGTGATTCGCGGTCGCTGCTCTATTGAGGGTGTGGCCCCCAACATTGTCGTACCTCCAAAGCTTCCGCCGAAGCCCGACCTGGATGCGGTGATGCTGGATCCTCCCGCTGCCGGTGGCGATGCAGGGAATGCAACAACGAAGTCTGCGGCGCGGAAAAAGAAAGCCTCCGCTAAAAACAAGAAGAAAAAGCCCAAGCTCACTCCAGAGCAAGTGGAAGAGCTAGACAGGAAGAAGGCAGAGTTGGAGGCCCAATACATGAAAGAGACAGAGGAGGCGGTGCGGCGCGCCAAAGAGGAGGCCGACTACCTCATGACCTTTGCTCACCCAAGCCGCTGGGCGCATGTGGTGTTCCGCCACATCACATTTACCGGCCCTGTTGAGGTATGCCGCGCCCATGTCGAGTTCCAAAACTGCCGCTTCGTCGGCAGCCCTGACGAGGGTATGTCCAATCGCCCGCTTCTCCTCGTCAGCCAGTATTGTCAGGTGCAATGCACTCGGTGTAGTTTTGAAGTGCCGCCACGCTGCGGGATCTACGCGCTACCGAGTGCGCAGGTCGAGGTGCGCAAGTGCCTTTTCACCGGCGTGACACAGGACGTCCTGTGGGCGGCGGGGTTACCCAGCGTGTCACCTCAGATCACCGGCGCCACCAGCTCATCAGAGGTGAACGCCGGTGACAACGACGACGGTGACGACGACGGTGACGACGTCGATGCCGGTCAAGGAGGAAGGCACGCCATGGCAGGCGCAGCGAACGCACACAGGACAGACGACAAGGGTACCAGCGCGTTGTCGTGTCCTGTGGTGCTCAGTGGCGGATTGCAAGAGGCCGCGCGTGATGCCCTCGCTCACCGCGCTGGGGCCGTAGGGATTCTAACAGACTGCGCCAAGCTGCTGATGCACGGCTGTGACTTTCTCTGCCTTGGCATCGGTGTCTACGTCAAGGGCAGCTATAGCGCCTACATCTCTCACAATAAGGTACCCCCGAAGACCGCCAAGCAGCTCACGCAGGAGGCGTGCGACACGTCTCTGGACGGCAGTTCGTTTCATCATTTTGCCAACGCGGCGCTATTTCTGGATAGGTCGGCGAGGCTTGTCTCCATTCGCCGAAGCTACGTTGAGGCATCCGCGCACTACGGGCTCGATTGCCAGGGTGGAGCGAACTCCGTCCTGCTGCGGCAAAACTACTTTGCCACGGACGCTACAGTGCGCATTCGCGAGGGCGCCAAGGTGGCGATGTTGCACAATGATTTTCAGAGCATCCCGTTGAATGACAACCCCTGCGACAATCCTTGCCTGCAGCCTGTGTACTAATGCCTCCTCCCTAAAACGTACGGTAAAAACGTGTTTTTGTGTGAACGGGTGCGTCACACATTATTATTATTACTTGGCGACCTACTTGTCTTTTACGGTCGAGTGTGAAAGGCGTGCGTGGGAAGACTGCACTGGTACGGTGTCGCTGCTGGTTATTGCCACCCTTTGAAACCACTGCTGGCGACTAGTGGATGTACTGTCGTGAAGAAGAAAGGAAGAAGTGTGGGTATTTCAGAAGGTGTGCGGACGCGAGGTACACCCCTACAAGGAGGACCTGTCGCTCCCCCCCCTCTCCCCGCCAACGAAAAAAAGGCCTTCACATACTCCTTGCGCTCTTTTTTTTGTGGTCGTCGTTCTTGGATTTTCTACCAGTGCTCGAGCGGCATTTTCTATGTACCATTT
Organism: Porcisia hertigi; assembly: GCF_017918235.1. Taxonomy (NCBI): domain Eukaryota; phylum Euglenozoa; class Kinetoplastea; order Trypanosomatida; family Trypanosomatidae; genus Porcisia; species Porcisia hertigi. The sequence continues at coordinate 1,255,369 of NC_090593.1, forward strand.
TCCCATGTAAAGGACTTCTCTTGTCTCACAATGGAGAGACGTTTTATTGTGTTCCGTTGTGTTCTCCTATACTTTTTTTGTACGCACATCTGCCTGACCTCTTGGCGAAGCAGCGAGAGTGCTTTCTCGACAGAGAACACGGCAGGGGGATCTTGAAACTTGGTTTCGACTCATGGGGGGGGCGACGTCGTTTATCGATTATGGTGTCCGCCTAATCTGTGCTTCTCTCTCTCTCTTGTTTTTCGATGGCTGGGTTTTCGCTATTCGTTACCGTCGGATGCACTTGCTCCCCAGCAAGATGTCGACGTCCAGAACCTCCTGTGGGTGAGGGAAGGAGGGGTGGGGCGGGGGGGTGGGCGATGCGTGCGCCCCCTTTATTCTCGAGTACCGTTATTTTCTTCTCATTCCTTCCCGCCTTTCCCCCTTTCCTTGCGACCTACATCCTATCTGTGAGATGTTTGACTTTGCCCAATTCCAAGAGCTGTATATAACTCTCTTATCCTTATAGCAACGGCCTTCGCTTCTTTCACTCCTCCACGACGACGGCGACGATCACCACCACCTCCACCATCACCCAAGATCAACTTTACTTACCACCAAGGCAGTTTCTCTAGACATACGGGACAGGCACGGGGATATATACACACACACACACAGTGCTGATATATATAATTCCCCACTTGCATTTTGTTGCCGCACTGCAGATATTTCTTTTTTTTCTTTCCTTCACCTCTTCCTCTCTCCCCTTCACTAATTCTCTCGCTATTATCAGTGGACCGCGCCCCCCCCTTTTTTTTTGAGGGCCTCATCCCATCGTTTTTGTTGGTTTGTTCTTGCTGGCGTCTAGCACATGTTTTGCTGCAAGCGGCGAATCTCGACGACTGTGTGAACAGCAACAGAAAACTGCACGCACTGCGTGGTACGCGTATCCGTGCGTACTCGACTCTCGCAGAGGATAACACTCTCAAGTAAACTTCAACAAACAACCAAACCAGAAGGTAAACATAAGAGCTAACAGGGACGTTACTTTTCACCGTGTGTGCTCTGTACCATCATGTCCTTTGACAGTAAGCAGCGGGCCGTCGTGGTCGCCGTTGCCGCTGCGGCAGCGGCAACGGTGTCTGTATTTTACCTTAGCAGGACGGGTTGCATAAAAAAACTAAGCTTGTTTGGGCACAAGATCGGCGTCGCATTGTCCAAGCGCACGTCTTCCTTAGCCGGCGAAGCGCCTCGCGGGGGCATCCGTCCTGTTTCGAGCATTGTGAAAAAGGGTTACACCCGCGAACAGCTTTCCCAGTACGACGGTGTCAAGAATGAGCGCATTTTTATGAGTGTAAAGATGAAGGTGTACGAGGTGGCCCCGCATTATTATGGCCCAGGGCAGCACTACCATGTGTTTGCTGGCACGGAGGCTTCGCGTGCCCTAGCCAAGGCAGACTTGACCGGGAAGTATCTGAACCAGTATTGGGTGAACTGCACGGAAGAAGAGTTGGATGTGTTGGAGGAGTACGTGGAGAAGTTCAATTCCAAATACCCAATAGTGGGCTGGTACGTCCCCGACGATCAGTTCTACAAGGTGACGGAGTGAGAGCATAGGGGGGGGGGGCAGAGCCATGGTGTGTACCTGGGGAGGTTTTCCCCTCTGTCTTGACCCTTTGTTGGATAAGGCTGCCTCATGCGCCACCGCATCTTTCTTTTCCTCGGTTTCTGTCTTCATGTGCGTGTGCGCGCACGTGTAGGTGTTTTTTTTTTAGGGGGAGGGGGAGGGGGAGGGGGAGGAGGTTTGCATCTGTTTAGAGGGAAGCCTCACACAGAGAGACGTGTGCACACACACAGACACACACACGAAGTACTACAGGGATGGTCGTGTCTCTGCGTTGGTTTGGCAAGGTGAAGGAGAGAAGTGAGCTAAAGGAGAGGATAAGACGCATTCGTTATTTTTTTTTTTTGTGAGGGGGGTGTAGGAGAAAACATGTCCGGCAAGGGATTTTGCCCTTGGCGGTCTTCGTAAGAGGACGTGTTCCTCCACACACGTACCGTAAAGTCCCCCCTCTTACTGTCCTCGCATCCATTCGTAGTGTACACTTTCTCGTGATGCCTTCGCACCCCCTTCTTATTCTCACAATGGGTGTACTCCTCCTGTCTGTGGGTTACCTGTGGGTGTATGTATTACAGTTTTCGGTTACCCGGGAGATCCTTTCTGCCAGTGCACCACATCACCACCGCCCACCACCGCCCTCCCCGCCCTCCCCGCCCTACCCACAAACACACACACACTATCATACTCGCGTGCACCTCTTGTTTTTTCCCTTTCCCTTATTCCCCCTCACTTGGTCGCTGCAGCCCCTTTTCTCTTCTTGAGAGTGTTCTGCCCCTCCTCATGGCTTTTCCCCTCCCCTGCCGCTCCCCCTCCCTTCGTTTTTGCTCATCCGAATGGGACGGGGGCACCCCTTTTGTGTGTTTTTTTTTATTCAAAGTGATCCGTATCCTTCCTGAGCTCAACGATCATGTCTACACACCTTCTCTGTGGTTTCTCCGCCTTTTTTCTCGGTGCGTGTGTGGTTTTTTTTTTTCGAGGGGGCATGTGTTTTCTTGTTTGACATGTTCGTGGCCCCCCCTGCACGTAGAGGACAATAAATCCATATTAACGGTGGCCGTTTCTCTGCCTGTCTGTCTTTAATTGCATTTGTGTGTGTGGTGCGGGCATGGTTAATTACGCGCTTATGTCGACATTTGCTGAGATTAGCGCATGTGCAATGGTTGCAGATGCCTGTGTGGTGTATATCTGTGTGTCTGGGATTCTATGCCTGCTGGTGCCGCTGGGGCCCAGTCTCTTGTCTTGTTCTTTTCTAGTGGAGGCAATGAGGTACCTCCTGGTTGTTTTTTTTTTAACACTAGTGTCTGTGCCGTATAGTGTTGGTTGTTGGAGGCTACGTCTCTTCCTCCTCCTCCTCCTCCTCACCCCCCTCCCCTTTCCACACACATCCTGCAATTTCTTTGCAAAGTGGCTCTGTTCTTCGAATAACGCCGTTTCTCAAACATGACACCGCTCCCTCTCTCTCTATCTCGAGCATAGTAGCTGTCTCGCGCACACATGTGCTGCTTTCCCAATCGGTCGTTAGGGTCACTTACTCGGTGGGCATGTATTGAGAGCTTCTTGGGTTTAACATTGACGCAGTGTTCATTTATTTCTATGTGTGCAAATGCTACGACGTCTAGGATGCCGCGACTCACCCACACAGGCAACAGTCAGGTCAAAGCGAGTCCTCAAGTGAGCACACGAACAGAATATCACCCCAACGCCCTAGAGTGCGTTATTGTCGTAGATGGGCATGGAAATCAGTGCGAGGGCAGGGGGACTTTCAGGACGATCGCCTTTAGAGGCAGATTAAGCTTAGGTAGCCATCGTGTGTGTGTGTGTGTGTGTGTGCGTGTGTGCTGAGAATTCGCTCTTTTACACACACACACACACACACACACACCGTAACAAAAGATGAGCAGCCCCAGGGGCATACTAGAAGATGGAATTGCCTAGTAGCCAACCGGGACCTCTCTACCTTGTGTTGTGCTGGCGAATGAAGGAGCTTTATATGTTCGCCACGTCATCTTCTGGAAGGTCTCAATCCATTCCTTTGAAAGGGCAGTGCCCACTACTGTTGCCTCAAGGAGCCCTAGCTGCGATGCCTTTCACCCTCCTCCCGTTGATGTTCCGTTTTTTTTTTCTCTTTTCCGGGTCGTTTTTTACTCAACATGTCACGCATCGCCTCCCCCCTTTTTTCAACCCTCCAAAAGGCCGGGTACCCATACGAGTGGTAGGCAGCCAATGTGTGACATTTTTGTCCGCTTCCCTTTCCAGTGTCGATCTCCTCACCCCTCTTCTCATCCCCGTTTCCCTTTTCTCTTCCACAATGTATTGCTTTCTCTTTCTGGATTCCAATCCCCAGTCTGATCTCTTCAGCGTGCGCGAAGGTGCGGGTGCGTATCAGCAGCGGGGGCGAGATCAAACACCTCTGCCGGTGGTGCACCTGAGTTTCCGTGTTCATCTTCGAGTACGTTTCCACGCCCATATTTTTTTTGTCGTGTGTTCGAGAGAAAAAAAATCTCTCTCTGTTATAGAACGCCTTCATCGTTATCTTTCACTCACTCACTCACTCACTCACACACTCACACACAAACCTTCAGTCGCTCCCTGTCCCCCTTTTTCAGCCTTGTCTCTCTGTCCAGCGGAAAAAAAAGACAGGCGCAGAGGGCTGGAGCCTAAGGAGATACTCCTGTTATTTTTCCCTCCCGCGCCCTGCGCCCTCCCTCCCCCCCCCCTCCTCTCTTTTCCCTCCCATTCTTCACGATAGCCGTTTCTCGTGACCTCCTCCCGTTTTATTGTCATTATTTAGTAGCTCATCTTCAATTTTCAATTCACTCTGCTTTCGTGTACGCATCTGTCTCGGTCGCACACTGCCGCAGAGTTTTGAATTACGCGAAGGGCGCTTCTCTCACACACACACACACACACACACACACACACACACACACAAAAACACACACACACACACACACACAAACACAGATTTTCCTTTCCTCATCTCGGACAACGCTCCCCCTCCCCCATCTCTGGACTCCACAGTTAGAGCAACGCTGCAACGGTCTCCGTCTTCCCCCTCGACCGAATTAAGCTCTCTTTCTCTTAGCTCAGCTTTCCTCTGTAAAATATATATTTCCCCTACCCTCTTTAGGCATTTTCACTCCATCACAGTGTACACGTTCAGCACGCCGACCTCCACACACACTCATCAACAACAATTTTCAGACATCGCGTGTGATTTTATCTCTAAAGGGAAAACCGCTTCGCTGCGCACACGACACTTCTCGGTGTTTTGCACTTTTATCTACTCTTCCGCTCTCGTGTGCTGCACTGGTGGACAGATCCAGCTGTTGTTGTTGTTGTTGCAGCCCCCACTCGCACTAGGCCGAAGTGACGCCACTTCGAGAGCGGCCTTCCAATAGTCAGAAGCTGAGAAGGGTGATCGCGATCAACGCCGTCTGCAGTACTGAAAATCGCAAGGGCGAGGTGAGCAATACGACAGATAGAGGTGCACCACTGCACTCTGGTGAAGGTGTGTGTGTGTCTGTTTCTCTGGGTTGATTGTCCTTTCCGAGTCTGTACGTCCTGTGTGTGTTCGTGTTGTACGACTTTGGCCGTTTTCTGAAGTTCACCCCCCTCCCTTCTCCTCGCCACGTCCGACCACATAGCCGTCGCTTCTGCGTTAAACGCGGTGGCACACTTTGAATGCCAGGGAGCGGAGACCTGGAACGGCGGGCCACCAGTCCTTCGGCACCCTTCGTTGATGGCGCGACAACAGTGCCACTTGATCTGCCCGACGATGCCGTGAGGCAGAGTGAAGTGGCTCCATCGTTGATAGAGATTTCGGCACTATCTGCTGGTATGTCTCAAAGAGAGCTGGGCGCAGCCGATACCCAAGGAGATGAACCTTCTATCGCTCAGTCGTTGCACCTACGTCGTGACTGGCAGAGCAGCTTCGCAACCTTCATCGCCGGTGGCGTAGCCGGCTCTGCAAGTCGCACTCTGACAGCACCGCTTGACCGCATCAAGCTCATTGCACAAGAAGGGCATCTTGTGCAAGTGTCAGCTTCTGCCTCATCGACTGTCACGGCCGCAGACGCGGCCCACTCCATTCGCCATAGGCACCCGAGTCTCATCCAAGTGGCTCAGATGATCAAAGCGGATGGGGGCTGGAGGGCTTTTTGGCGCGGCAACACTGTCAACTGCTTTAAGGCAGGTCCCGAATTCGCCCTTGTTTTTTCGATTCGCCGCTACTTGTCCTCGCTTTATGACGACTGTGTCGAGCGCGAAAAAAAACGCAAGAAAAAGCTTACAGCCCTCTGGGACGAAAATGAAAAGCGTAGACTTGCCATCACCTCCCGGGAACTGGAGGAGCGCAAGTCCATGATGGTGGAGCCAGAAGGGCCGAACGATAGGATAGAGGTGGCGGGGTCCGTGAAAAGCGTCGATAGCAGCGGTGGCAGTTCTCGTGCAAGTGTGGCGACTTTTTTTTCATCCCGGTCCCAAACGGGATCTGTCACTAATCCGCACCTGAGCGACGAGGGGTTGCAGCGGGAGCGCACCATCTCCCTGGAGGCTTCCATCCTGACCCCTCCGTTCAATCGATTAGGGTGTATATCGAGTGTGCCGCAGCTAGCCGTGAACTGCACAATCGGCGCCGTTGCTGGTCTCGGCGCCCAAAGCCTTTTATACCCACTGGAGGTGGTGAAGACGCGCGTCGTTGTGTCGCGTTGTAACGAGTATCAGGGCGGTGTGGCCGAAATAATCCGCCTCGCCTACCGAAAAGGGGGCGTCATGGAGTTCTACTCTGGGTTTGTACCAAACATGGTCGGCATCGTGGTGTATCGAGGGCTAGAGATGGGCCTCTACTCCAGCGCGCAGCAGTCGATCATGATGTATCGAATGCAGGTGAAGAAGATGAACCGGCATGAGGCAAGCTTAAATTCTGCTGAAGTCGGCGTTGTTGGCATGCTCTCCTCAACGGTGGCGCAGACAGTGTCGTATCCGTTGAACGTGATTCGGACGCGGTTGCAGACGCAGGGCACTAACGGGCGAGAAAAGAAGTATACCGGGATGGTCGACTGTATGGTGAAGATGATTCGGAACAAAGGGGTGACATCGCTTTTTAGCGGCCTTACGGCAAACTATCTTAAAGCAGTGCCGGCGAGTTCCTGCACATTTGTCGTATTCGAATGGGCTCAGCGGATCCTTGTCGACGATGATTGACGAGTACACTCATGTCTCTGTCTGTGCGTAAGTGCCGGATCGTACCTGTGGTCTTTCCTTTTTTTTCCGCACAGAAGAGGCAGGGAATGAAGCATGCTATCATAATTAAGTGGGTAGGCCATTTAACCTGCAAGACCCCTGTGATATACATATTTCCGTTTCGTGATTCTCGTGACAGACCTCCCGCCGCTCCCCCCCCCCCCCCCCCCCCTCTTCTCCCTCCTTCCCAGAAATTTCTGACGTGATATGGAGGGACGGCGCTGCGCATAGAGGCATCAAGCTGGGAGTTGCAGCAATGCTCTTTCATATAAGAACGCATTCATTGTTTCAACGGCAAAGACCTGAGGTCTGCTAGCTTGCCGCTGTCGCACTCTGTGTACTGAAGCTGGTACTCAAAACTCTGCAAGTAGAGTTCCGTCAACCAATACACAGTGTCGAACGTTTATCGTCTTTACATGGTGTTCTCTCCCTCTTATCATGACGCTCGACGCGCGGCCTTCACACAGTGGGTCCTGGCATACTGTAATTGAGTAACGTGCAGGTCCTAGCGTCATTGTCCTGTTAAGCCTCCCTTCTCCTTTCCCCCCAGGTGAGTCACATCGGTCGCTGTGTTGGAAAGGGAGAAAAATGAGACGTTGGTCGAACATGGGAAGCTCAGTGTTGTCGACTCCCTCTTTACGTGGATCACAGACTTGGCCACTCGTTTCACACGCCGCAGCAAGACCCACCACAACACCGCAGTACATGATGCAACACAGAAGACAGGCGTTACTTTGTCAGAGCCGTTCTGCAGCAAAGAACAAAAGCGCGGGCTTCTATGAAGCGACCACAAGAATCCTTACTCCCCTCCCCTATGGGTTCCCGCTTCACGGCCTGTGCGTTCTTTGGGTTCCCGTTGAGAGGAAATAACGGGTCCCGCACAAAGTTCAAATAGCGCTGGTGTGGTGCCTGCTAATCCACTGGACTATGATTTCAGCACCTCTGTGTTTCTGTGTGTTTCTGTGTGTGTGTCTTCTACTGCTACTGCTACTGCTGCTGCTAAGACCCTCGCCCCTTCCCCTTCCACCGGGAATTGAACTCCATATGTTCCCAAAGTATGGGCCTGATTCCAGAGAACCGATCCGCACATCGCTCGATGCTACGTTTGCCGAAAACATACGGTTTGATCACGCACATTTCAACCCCGTGGCTTTTGCTATTTTTTAATTCGGGGCCCTGTCGCCTTCTTTCTGTACACCTTTAGCGCACAGCAATTGTGCGTTCCTTTTACGTTCTAGCATCTTCATCCCCAGGCGCCTCCGTTGCCCCCACCTGCCACTGTTGAATGCATGTGAACTGGAGAGACGACTCAATGCTCTAATTGCCACCGATGCACAGCCTCATCCCGAATGTCGCAGCGCCCGCAGAAAAGCCACGCAGGCCACGTCCCCTCACATGACGAGGTCGGAAACGCAAGGCACGGAGCCACTCATCCCTTCCCTTTTCTGTCGTCTTCACTGAGATCCTTCGTGGTGCCGCCTCGGTCTGGGTGGGCTGATGAGGCCCAGGTGACGGTCGGGGGGGATGCGGAGGACGGCCCGGGTCGCCCCATAGACTCTCCCTTCCCTTCCCTCCCCCGCCCCAGCCTCCCATGGGTGAACCGTGCGCCGGCGGTATGGTCAAATACAGCCGCGGGCAGTGACCGAGGGTCCAGAGGCGGCACAGCGGCGAAGCACAGGGCCTGTGAGGGCACCTCCCGTGAGGCTGGCCGGCTGCGTCCTTGCGCTCGCCCCGCGCACTAGTCGCCACAGCGTCGGCGCTGAGAGGGAGGGGGGAGGGGACGGCGTGGAGGCGGCGCGCCTGGGTGACACCGCGCAGCACGTGTGGGTGAGGAGGAGGCGGGGAAGAAGAGGACGAGCGCGTTGCACGCATGGGCCGCTCGAGCTGTGGGCGTGCACGTGCACATGTGGTGGTGGTGACGTCGGTGGAAAAATGGAGCGCTGGAAACCACACAAAGCAGATTGGTTGGGGTCGTGTGTTGTGACCCGGGCAGGCTTTGCGTTTCACTGCAGACGTATGGAACATATGACCGTGTCCGTGAGAATGCCAATACGCGAACGCGTTACCCTGGATGGAATGCGTTGGCCTGGCCGCGTGACCCGACTGGGGTACGGGAAGCTGGTACGCTGACTGCCGGCTCCCACCTTTGCGTGGGGGCACCTCGGCGCTGTTTCCCTTTCGCTGCCAAGCAGATGCAAGCCACCCGAGGCTCTTGCTTGCAGCCCGTCCCCTACTCACCTGCTCCTCTGCCATGACGGGCACCCATTTGCCCCATCGCCCCCTCCCCTCCCTCCCCCCTTCTCAACTTCTCTCCGACTCTGTTGCGTCCTCCTGCATCGGTATTCGCGAATGGCCGGCCCTGCTCGCTGACGTGACCGCAGCGAAACTGGTGCGACCCCACCCCAGCTGTGCTGGGCATTCTTCGCGCTCACATCCTTTCTCATTGTCGGGCCTGCTGGCTGACACCGGCGGCAGCAGGCGGGCGGGCACCTTTGACATAAAGAAAAAAAACAACATAAGACACTGTAAAGCACGCAAAGAGACGCGAGCCGTGAAGACGCCGACGGCGACTACACTCAGCACGCGCGCGACCCAAGCCAGGCACACGTGCAGGCCTGTCTCTGTGGAGCTGCTTGCGCTGAGCTATCTACCGAGAACGCGGAGGCCGTGGGGGCATCCATACCGCCTTGTCAGTTGCACTCCGAGGACTAAAACAGATACCACAGCGTAGTCGCGCCCCTCACCCACACCCCGACGCCGCGGCTGACCAAGTGTTGTTCTACCATGGCTGGTGTAGTGGCGGCCTGTCAAAAGAGGCTCCTGGTGGTGAGGGAACCACGGGCACGCGCCGCGGTGGTGTCGATGTGTTGTGTTCTCGTGCTTATAGCCATTAGTCTCTTGTACTGCTACGTGTACCCATCCGCGAAGGACACGAGGCGCACCCGCGGCCGCAGCGGGCGTAGATCCAAGGATAAGCGTGGTCATACCAGCAGACACGGTAGTGGCCGAGAGAGCGCTGGGAGCGGCACCTCCTCGAAGCAGCGGAAAACTGACGCGTCGCTGCCTACGCTTCTCATGCTGATTGGCATTCACGGCAGTGGCAAGAGCTTCTGGGCCCAGCGGTACACCGAACTTGTGCACACATCGTATGTTGTTGTCTCCTCCGACGCCATCCGTAGCCGTCTCACCGGCACCGTCAGCAACTACACGAGGGAGAACGAGGTCGAGGAGGAGCTGCTGAAGGAAGTGGCACGCACACTGGGGCTGCGGCGTAGCTGCATCGTCGACGACTGCCAGCACAATCTTTCGCCCGAATTTCGGGGAAAGCTGAAGGCATTGGCACCGGACGGTGAGGTGAACCGTGTGGTGAAGATCATCTCTGCGAAGCCGTCGTACGCTATGGTGCGCATCGAGGGCGATGTGAGTGAGGGGGTGGCGCGCTACGTCCCTACCATGGAGGAGCTGGAGAAGCAGGTGGAGCGCGTTGCGGAGTTCGAGAGGACTCACCGGGAGGATGGCTGGGTGAAGAACTGAGGGATAGCACGGCTGTCATAGGAGAGATCCAGTCCTACTGCCGTGCTCTCGGATGAAGGTCAAGCTGGAGGAACCCTGAGGGAGGGAGGGAGGAGGGGGCTGCTCGTGTGAGCGTCGGCTCTCCTCGGGAGGAGTCCTTCCCGTCCCCCCTTCCTCTCCTCTGTACTCCTCCTTTCCCCTGCGCTCCCAGGCATTTGAGTGCGTGCCTGTGCGTGGCTTTGTTCTTCTCTGTTTGGTTCACATCTGCTGCAAGCGCTGATAGTACCGCTGAGCCTCGCTCGCTCCGCCCCTCTCTCGTGTGCGCGTTGGTTTGCTTGGGGGGCTCCCCTTTGCTTTTATCGTTCCCTTAGATGTCACTCTTGTGAACCCCTCCGTCCCGACTCCCCCCCCCCTTCATTCCTTGTGCATCTCTTCAATCTCGAGAGTCAGACCTTCTTCTTGTGGCTTGTTCGCCTTCGTAGATCCCCACCGTGAGACACAACGTGCACAAACGAGAGGGGGCGATTTGGTTGTGACAGGGTGGTAGGGCCCACAACAACGACACCGGCGGCGACGGCCCGCCCTCTTTCTTGAATGAGGAGTCCCCCCCCCTCTCCCCTCTCCCCTCTCCTTTCCTCTCCTCTCTGCCTCGGACACACCCGCGGTGTGCTTGTCATTGCCATTCTCGCTGCGCCAGTTGTGGCGACGCATGCCGCGAGGCCATCTCTCTTTCCCCGCTGCCTCTGCTCTTGCGGGGCCCACCACTGGGTCACCGCACCACCTCCCCCTGGTGTTGCCTGCCGCACCCCCCTCACATGAGCCAACTGCTGCCACGCCTCTTCCCCCGCCCCCATCCTCCTCGACTACCCCTGTCCGCCCTCACGAGCGCGGTTCAATGCGACATCACTCGTGTAGGGGTATTCTGTCACCCTCCACCTCCACTCCATTCTAGTCCCACAGTGTGACCTCCCGTTTTCGCTCTTCGCCTCTCACTTTGCCGCTGGCTGTGATTGAGTTGCGCCACTTGCTGGTCGCTGTAGCTCTGTTTCTCAAGCCTGTCCACCTTGGCGTCCATCACGGCGGCGAGAGCACCCGCCAGCACCGGTGTGAATCGGGGAGGGGATAAAAACGGTCGTGTCTGTTGTGCGTGCGCTCGGTGGCACCGACTACGAGCACCGCTTCTTCACCCATCACCGTCCCTGCGTTCCCCCCAATTTTCTCCACCCCACCCCACCCCACTCCACTCCACTCGCCCTCGCACCCACATCTACGCGCACACGTGCACGTGGATCATTGTGCGGTAGGACCCTCGGCACGGGCAAAACCGAAGACCTCCATTATCCGTTTGGGGCTGTTGGCCACTTCCCTCACCTCAAACGGGTGAAGAGAAACATCCGCTGGCGACTGGATATTTGAGTGTCTCGAGGGCGTGCTGTGCTTGGCACTACCGCGGCACGGGGGAGAGGGGAGACACCGACACAACCGAATCCGAGAGGATACCATCCGCGTCTACTATGAGTCGCGCTCGCTCTGTGATGGAGGCGGCCGTCTCCGTGGTGATGTACTGTGCCTGCAGCGTGGGCATGATTCTCGTGAACAAACTGATCATGACCACATACTGCCTGGACTTCCCGTTGGGAATCCTGATGCTGCAGAACGGTGGCGCACTGGCGATTGTGGCGTTTGCGAAAGCGACGCGCTTTATTAGCTACCCGGACTTTTCCATGTCCGTGGCGAAGCAGTGGCTACCTCTAACTGTGCTCTTCGTCGCAATGCTGTTCACGTCCATGAAGAGCCTGGGAATGATGTCCGTCGCGGCGCAGACGATTCTCAAGAACCTTGGTGTTGTTTGCACGGCGCTCGGTGACAGGTTCCTCTACGGCAAGGCGCAAACGCTGTCGATTTACTTCTCGTTTGCGTTGATGCTTCTCGGCAGCTACCTCAGCGCGAAGGGCGACCAGTGGGTGACGCCAGCGGGGCTTGCGTGGACGTTCACGAACATCATCGCCACCGTCTCCTACACGCTGTACATGAAGGCAGTGCTTGGCTCTGTCAGTAATTCGATCGGCCGTTACGGTCCTGTGTTCTACAACAACATACTGTCCCTCCCCTTCTTCCTGCTCATGGGCTACGACGAGATCATACCGTTTCTGACTGCATGTAGTGAGACGACGGTGGACGGCAAGCTGGTGATCATCATCTCGGTCCTTGTGAGCTCCGCGATGACGTTTTCTGTCTTCTGGTGTATGTCGACCACCTCCCCCACCACGATGAGCGTTGCCGGGTCGCTGAACAAGATTCCGCTTGCCTTCCTGGGCATGTTGGTGTTCCACCAGTTTCCCACTGCGACGGGCTACGTGGGTATTATGATTGCTCTGTCCGCGGGCTTGCTGTACACATTCCTCAACATCCGGGCCAACCGCACCAAGGCACTCGCCGATGCGGAGCGTCAGCGGCAGGACTTGCCCACCAAAAGCCCGGAACTCGAAGTTGTGGTGCGCGCGGATGAGGATGTGCGGGAGACATCCAAACATGAATAGTCACCCACCGTGGCAGCAGACCGATAAAGAGGGAGGTGGGGAGGGCACACCCGGCCTGCCGCTGCAACATACGGAGACGTACCTCTTGCCGCGGTAGGCACTGGAGAGTCACTTTGAGGAAAGCTGAACATCTTTTTTTTCCCCCCACGGCGGAATTTTTCTGCCTTTGGTTGATAGTATGAACATTGAGTTCCCCCCCTCCCCTCCCCCCCCCCGCAGATGATATCGCCTTTCACTCGTTTCTGGTCTGTATTGTGCTCTGTAAGCGTGTCCGGTTGAGGGTGGGCTGCTGTTCCAGACCCTAGTTTATCTCATTATACACTATTGTTGCCTGAGCGCACGTGTGCGCGAATGCATCTATGCAATTTCATTCTTTTGTGAGACCTCCTCCTCGTCTCTCTTTCCGGGTGAAGCGTACGACGCCCTAAACACACGCCCGCCTGTCCACACGGCCATGCGACATGCTGGCCCCATCCGTGGCGCTCGCGACACGCACCCGATGCGGCCACGAGTGGCACAGCCACCGCAGTGAAAAGAAGGGAGAGAGGGAGGAGGGGTAATGGACTACATAATGCTCGAGGGAGCGTTTGTGCTTCTCGACGTGGGCGCATGTGTGCAGATGTGTGCGAGAGAAAGTGAGGTGTGCGAGTCAGCACTTACGGTACGGTTTCACCATACCCCCTCTCACCTGGTGTAAACTGCCATCGTTGCCCAAGTTGGGTGTAGAAAGAGCCCATGAGTACGCACGCATAAACAAGGACGCTGGACATTGTTGCTGGTCCCGCGGTGCCGATGCAGGCGTGTTGTTTGGCTAAACTTTGCGCTCGTGTGCCCGCCAGTTCCTGTCTCTCTCCGCGACCTGTATCGGAGGTCGTCGCGGGTATGTGTGCAGCGACTCCCCCTCCTCCCGCCCCCCATGCCAAGACGAGGAATCGGCTGCGCTGTACGACACGTCCTAGGGCGTTCGATCTTGTCTCGGGGTGGGAGGCGGTGACCTCTCACGTATGAATGTATTCTTCTGCACTGCGTTGTGTCTCATCCCCTTCTGATCTCGACCCTCCTACCTGCGCCCTTCCCACCACTTCGCCTTCACGGACGTGGACAGACGCACCCACACCGACACAGAATCCCTCCCTCCCCCTCCCCCCCCCCCCACTCTGCACGGTGAGTGGCGCACATGGCGTACCTCTTTGTGCCTGGAGACCAGCCGATCGTGTCTAGGCCCAGTGCGCCATCGAGGCTGCGCATGCACTATCCTTTACAGCCTTCACTGTCTTGGTACTGCCGATGCGCCTAGTCGGATGACCTGACTGCGCTGTTCCGCAACTTCTTCTGAACTCGAGCGCACCAGTGTACACATTGGTGTGCGTGTGTGACGCGGCTCACGGCGATCGTGGAACTGTTCTGTGCCGGGGCCAAGCACGTGATCTAGAAGAGGGACTTCACCTGCCCGCAGGCGTGATATTGAGGTGGTGTCTTTGGTGGAGCTGTGGTAAGAGGGGTCGACGGTCGTGACACCGTGTGTGTATGGATCAGCACACGCATACACACACATCACTCCTCCTCCTTGACATCCCCAGGGTGCTGCCACAGGTCGCCAAACCTACTAGTAGGGCTACCGAGTATGTATGGTGTGTGTATGTATGTATGTATGTATGGTGTGTGGTGTGGTGTGTATGTGTGTGTGTGTACCTGAAGAGGTGCTCGAAGATACTTCCGCTTGGGGGCGAAGCGGTGCGAGGACACTCGCTGGACACCAACGCTACAGAGCGTGGTGCCGCTTATCGGTGGCACGCACGAGCGTGAAGCTGCTCCAGAGAAATAAAAACGTCTGCTACGCAGTGTGAGCTGAGGTCGTCGTTCGGCTATGTGCACTACCAAAGCGGCGTGAGAGCGACCGAGTGAGGGGGTGCTGCTGCCCCAGTTGCAGGCTTCTGTGCGTGCATGTAGTTTTCCTTCACCGTGTGCCTGTGCGGTGCCCCTGTATGATGACAAAGTCCTCTCTACTACTACTAGCTTCCGATGCGTTGCTGACGATCACCGTTTGAACTTCATCTTTCGCTCCGATCTGAGGGTGCACTTTTTGGTCTGTGCGTGTGTGTGTTGGGGGGAGGGGGGAGGCGGATGCTGGGGTCTGGGTTTGGGGACAGGGTTTGCGTTGCGCGCCAACAGCCACCGTGCGACGTCACACCAACCGCTGCTCATACGTAGCTGTTCATCGTATGGCGGTGATTATTGTGGACGGAGATTGGGCGAGTGTGCGTGCCGCCGTGTTGAGGTGCGCTCTGTGGAAGGCGTTGCTGCGTGGCCAGCGTTGTGCCGCCGCGGTGCCGGCGTTTCTTCCGTGCACTGTGGAGTCTCTCTCGGTTCGAGCGCTCCTCCGATGAGCTTCCAACCATCATCACACTCCTAGAATCGAAGTCTGCCCCAACGTGGGTTTGTGGTGGCGGAGCCCGCGTCTTTGTGTGTGGGCTGTCGCTCTCTTTTGTGGTTCTCTGCGTGTGTGCCGCGTGATGTCATGCAGGTATGCTCCTTTGTCGTAGCGCCTCGGTGCTGTGCCGACTGACATACCACACCTTATCCCAATGCTTTATTCACTTCAGCTGAGGGCGGCACTTGGTGGCGTTGTGGCGTAGTGTGTACGCATCCTTTGGCAGTGTGCTGTGAGCATCACGCAAAGGGGCGCCGTGCGGTGGGGAGGGGGAGTTAGCACCGAATTTGTTTGTTGAGGATGCGTCGGCCTCGATAGACGAGGGGTGGGGTGAGTGGGGGGGGGGGTAACAAGCCAAGCCGAGACACTGAACTCCCTCAGTATATATTTTTCTCGTATAAGACACAAACGGCAGCGCCGCATCCGCACTGCGCAAAGGTGCACTCACGCCTGCGTCGCTGCTGCGACTGCACTGAGCTCTTCGGTGCGCTGATGCCACGCAGGTGACTGTGTGCGCGATGGCGGCTGGGAAGAGGGGGAGGGAGACCCTCACCGGGGCACGGGCCAGGGGTGGGATGAGGAGGGTATGTGTCACCCATCGGTATCTCACTGCCCATGGACACGGAGATCTTTGTGAGGGTTTTCATGTTTTCTATGTGTTGCGAAGTTCTCAAAAGGCTTCTTCAGTTCTGCATGTTGGTCTTCCTATGTCACTCTTTTTCTCCTTCACTTCGCTCTTTTTCCTCCCCATTCTGCGATTGTTTTCTGATTCATCTCCCCCCTTTGCACCGCCGCACCATCGTGAATCGGCAGTGTGTGTGTAGTTTCTCTCTGGCTCTCACAGTGCAAACACCTTGTCTTCATCGAAGCCCGTCATTTGTGGAAAATAAGCGTTTTTCTCCTTTGTTACTCGTGAACACGGCTTTGCGTGGGTTTTTCGTTGGGTAGGGAGCAGAGGGGCTTCTCGGAGTGTGCGCTTTGAGCAGCTTGCTCAAGCTGTGCAGTGCTGTACGCGGAGCTGGTGTTTCGCCGATGAGCACACAGGGTGTAAAGTTGCCTGTCCAAACCAAAAGAGCGCTCGCCAGCTGAAGCGGTCCCAAGGCGCGTGTTTTTGTGGAAAAAAACCTTCGAACATTAGGGGAAGCGCCGCGATGTCGTCCAGGGGCAGTGATGTTACGCTTCCTTTAACAAAGGATGTTGTAGCCGCCGTCTTCGGGTCTGTAAAGGAGTACAGTAGACTTTCAGCCCAGATACCCGCGGACGACTACGATTACCACTTGGCCTTTCCGGGATTCCGCAAACACATCCGCGATGATAGTGAAACTCTTGTTGCGGTCATGGATGCATGCACGCAGATGTTACCGAGGCGGCGGCGCGCCAGCCTCTCTTGGGAGGAGGATCCGCGTAGCAGCGCCGTGCACCTTCCTGAGACACAGCGCACTGCAGTGATGGAGGCCATCGACTCGCTACTAGAAAACGTCGACTCCCTTTTGGATGAGGTGAAAGGGCGCAAACTGGACGCCCGGGGGCAGCTTTCTGTCACCTTTGGCTCCGAGCTGGCGGCTTCGCCGCATCGGGAAGGGGGCACAGGTGCTCCTGCGGCTGCAGCTGCAGCCCACGGAGGTGTCGTGCGATTGGCTCATGTACGGCGTCCGCAACTGTTGTTCGACACCCCACCGGATAACTCACCGACCCCGTTTGTGCCCCATTACTGCGACGCATCTGGACAGTATCACACTGGGGTAGCGGGTCAGCACCCCTTTGAGGCGGTGATCAAGGCCTTTGCGATCCCGCAATCGCAGCTTCTGCCGCGTGCCGAGGTTCCGCCAGTGCCGCTAGATACCTGCCCACTTACCTTTGTGGATACCCCAGCGACACTGCAGGATATGGTTAAGAAACTGTTGCTGGCGAGCGAGATCGCTGTAGATTTGGAGCATCACGACTTCTACAGTTATCAGGGATTCACATGCCTCATGCAAATCAGTACTCGTGAAGAGGACTTCATCGTGGACTGTCTGCAGCTACGCTCCTCAATGGGTGCGCTGGCACCTGTGTTTCTTAACCCTGCGATTCTCAAAGTGCTGCACGGCGCGCGAGAGGATATTCGGTGGCTTCAGAAAGACTTCTCCCTCTACTTGGTGAACTTCTTTGACACAGGCGTGGCGTTGCAGACACTTCACATGCCCTACAGCCTCGCCTTTGCAGTCGATCACTTCTGCCAGGTAAAGTTGAACAAAAAATACCAAACGGCTGACTGGCGTGTACGGCCGCTGTCAGCAGAAATGGTGCACTACGCGCGGCAGGATACACATTTTCTTCTGTACGTATATGACAGGTTGAAGGCGCTTCTCGTGAACAGCGAGGGCCGTGCAAGCATCGGCAGCTTGCTCGTGCACGTCTACAACGAGAGCAAGCAGCTCTCCCTACAAGTGTACGAGAAGCCCAACGTGGTGCCAGGGGAAACGTACAAAATCGCCCTTGGTCGGAGTCTTAGTGGACTAAGCAATGTCCAGGAAAGAGTGGCGCGTGAAGTGTTTAACTGGCGGGAATCGGCGGCGCGTGAGGTCGATGATTCCCCTACGGCTGTGTTGCATCTCTCCTCTGTCTTGGCCATTGCCTCCAGGCTTCCAACGACAGCCAAGGAGCTGTTGCGATGCTGCGCGCCAGCCACGGCGGTCCTACGCGACAATGTTGCCTTCCTCGTAAAGCTGGTCAAGGACGCCGTAGCGAGTGGCGAGCATGACGCGTCGATGAAAGCACACTCGACATTGAACGAGGATGGTGTAAACCAGGACGTAGACGATGGAGCGATGAAGGCGGCCAATAGGGAGTGGGCCTTTTATCGCTCCCTTTGCCCCACAGGTGTGCACCGCCCAATGACGGGAACGCTGCCATCTTTGGCAAGTGGAGTAAAGACCGTGGCCTCAGCTGAGGTGTCGCAGGCGGAGCGCTCCTCTCTGCTTTCGCACACGACACCGTCACCATGGTTCACTGCCATGCAGACTCTGTCGCGTGCCCTTGCCACCCGTTCCCATCAGCACGTTGAGCTTCCCGGCGCTGAACTGTTTGCTGCTCGCCAGGCAGCAGCTGCAACCTCCATAACCGCGGCCCAGGGTGCAAAGGTAGATGCAGAGGAGGAAAACAAGATCGGCTCAGTCGCTAGCAGTCGCAGCACCAGCGTCAGCGACGTGGCATCAGAGGGCAGAGAGAGAGACGTGTCGACCGCCGACGCCCCCACCACGCCACATATTTCGCTTGAATCCGTGTCCAGCGCACCGGTTGACGAGCGTGCCTTCTCCATCAAGCAGGAGTACAGAATTGGGACCAAGGGACAGCCAAAGAGAGGCGGTAAGGGAAAGGCACGGCTGAAGAAGTAGACAGCGCATCGGGGGTGTTGGTCGCCTGTCCTCAACCCCATCTGTGAGGGAGCACCTATCGAATAAAATAAACACGCACAGCGACCAGTAATTGGAAGAGAGACCACACATTGAAAAAAAAAACGTGCGGCAATCTGCGGCTTTATATCGTCAGCGCCCCCCCCCCCTTCCTCCCTTCCTCCTTCCCTTCCTTCCCGTCTTCTGTCTGTGTTGTGAAGGGTGGCTTTCCTCCAGATGGGTGTGTGACCAGCGCATCTCTCCACGGTTGTGGAGTAAAGTAATACTCAAGGTTATTCATATATATATATATATAATTGGAAAACAACAACAGAAAAATGAGGGGGAAGGCAACAAAGTCGGATCGACTCGCACCTCGGTGGTGTATGTCTGGTGCCCAGGAAAACCTCAGCGTATGAAGGATGAAGGCGAAAAGCCCGACACGAAGGTCTGAGGCCTCGCTCAAGGCTTTCTTTGCTGCAAAATGGGCGTGGACTGGCTTTGGTCCGCCTAAAGGGGGCACTCTCTTTATTTCCCCGCAACTCAACGCTCCCTTCCCTCCCTTGCCGGAAGAAATGTGAGCGCCTTATCCCTGCAAACCGTCAGTTGGGGGTTCACCGAAACTGCGTTTTCCCCTTATGTGTGTGCGTCTGTGTTTGCTCTTGGGGTCGCGTACGCCCAAGAGGTCTGTGTCCCTCGCATAGGTTCACCCAATGACTTCCTACAGGGACTGCACCTCACCGCCTTTTTTGCTTCAAAGTTTGAAAAGAAAAACGGTGTTGTACTCGGTGTTCCTTCCCCCTTCCCCTCCTACCTCTTCCTCTTTCCCCTCTCTGTACATCTTACTGGTGCCTATTACCCGAATAAAAAAAAAATGTTCTTGTCTCTCGTCTCGCCTGCGGATGCTGGTGAACAACTCTGTAGTTTACTGTGTGCTGTCTATCAACAGGACGCGGGGTTGTCACGTTGCTTCACATTACCACTATTTTTTTTTTCGGGGGGGTTCGATTCTTGTCTCCGGGAGTATATCTGTGTCCCTTTCGTCACTGTTGTCGATTCTCTTGCGCTCAACGTTGAGCCCAATTCAAGCTTGCACCGGTGTTTTCCTTGCGCGTAATCGCGTTCACTCCTCTTTCCTGACCCTGCAAACACAAGCATTGCGTGTGTGTGTGTGCGGGGAGTGGGGATTTGTGTGTGTATGTGTGTGTGTGTGTGTAAAGCATGCCCCTTAATCGAGAGCTCCTGGCTTCCGTGAAGCTGGAGTCCGTGAGTGATTCGGACTGGGTGGAGGAGGAACACGAGAAGCTCAATGATGGCCGCTCTGTCACCGTGGATGGTTTACTTCACGGCCCCACCGTTGAAACCAACGAGGATAAAGACCAAAACGCAGCCACCAAGAACGTAATCAAATGCCTTAAAATCGCGTTAGAGCGCGGCATTACCAGCATCTCTCTGCCTGAAAAGCAGCGGCCGTTAATCCCAGAAAAGGATTTCTTCATCGAGTCTACTATGCATTACCGCACGTCTCGCGCTCCCGAAATAATCGCCTGCTGTGGCGCCAACGCCACTCGTATTAAGCAGCCGCGCAATGCGACGATGAGAAATGCCCGTCCCTCGGTGACCGGCAGCACCTATCAGCAAGCGCCCCGCCTACGAAACGAGTTGGCGCAGATCTCTCATACGAGCGAACCTTTCATGTATCCGGATAACGGCATCGACCCCGACTACGCGAGTTTTGTTTTGCCGAATGCGAGCTCCGACTCAGGCGCTGCACGCCCGTGCCGCAGACATCTTTCTTCCAAGACGCAGACGTTTGGGGACTTTTCGACGGATGACGAGGAAGACGACGACGAAGACGAGGTGCCGCCAGTCAACTTCACGTTTACGGATTTCTCGCCGATGTGCTATCGCCACATCCGCGAGTTCTTCAATGTGGACCCTAAGGCGTACGGCAACGTACTGCACAACAGTCGCTGGCATAGCATTCCAACACCCGGCAAGTCGGCAGCGCAGCTCTTTTTCTGTGGTCGTGACTGGGTGATCAAGACCATGACGGATCAGGAGAGTGACTTCTTGCGCAAGATCCTGCACCGCTACTATTACCATGTGCGCGACAATCCTTTTACGCTTCTGCCCCACTTCGTGGGTCATCACCGTCTTCGTATTGGCGGTCAGACGCACAACTTCATCATCATGCAAAACGTCTTCGCGACGACCAACACGATCCACGAAAAGTTTGATCTGAAGGGCAGCACAATAGGCCGCTTCGCCTCTGACTCTGAGAAGCGCCGGGCGACGTTCACGCAGAAGGACCTTGACATCAACAGACCCATGCATGTAGGCACAGAACGGCGCCTCTTGCTGATTGAACAGATCAGGAAGGACTGCGAATTTCTGAAGCGATCAATGATTATGGACTACTCATTCTTGGTTGGCGTCCACGTGTTGCCGACGACAGGTGACCCCTTGGCTTCTGGCAACCTCGGCGGATCTCCAGGTTTGCTGTCACGCAGTATCGTGGATGGCGCATCGCGTTTCCACACAACACTGGGCTCCAGCACATACGGCTACACTGCGGGGTGGGACCGGTCAGAACTCTTTGGAAACGATTCACCTGATATAATAAACAATGGTGTCAAGCTAGACGGTCGCTGCTTCACAGCTGATCAAGGCGGCATGATGAGCAACAAGGTGCCAGGACTGCGACAGGAGATTTATTACATCGGCATCATTGACATTTTGCAAGAGTACAACGCACGTAAGGTTGTCGAGAATGCAGTATTCGGGGCCATGCATGATAGAAAGCGGATTTCCTGTGTCAACCCGAACGACTACGCGAATCGATTTATTGCATTTATGTCATCCATCATCGTGTAAGGCGATTTAGTGGTGGGAAAAAAGGATTGCAGCGAATTGGACTCAGTGAAAAGCGGAACTACAGATGCCATCAGCTAAGGTGGTTCTCTCGAAACGCGTCAGCGCCAGGGGTGATGCTTCTAATGCAAACCGTTTGAAGTCCTGATGTGTTTATGTGTGTGTTGGTACCTGTGCTTGCTTGTTTTGGCTTCTGTCGCGACATTTGTGAATTTTAGCACAGAGCGAAAGGACTGATACGCCTCCGCTTTCTCGGGCGTGCGTATGCCTTGATGACGCACGCGCGCAAGCACATAAAACGAACGCGGATAAGTGAAAAAGGAATATTTAACCTTGAAACTATATATTTTGTTGTTATTGATCTGTCACTCCTGAGTGATGTACGAGTATATGTACGTACATACATTTTTTTTTTTGTGTGTGTGTGTGTGCTGCTGCTGCTGCTGCCTCTGCTTCTCAACCATCTTGCTTCCTCCTCCTCCCCCCCCCCCCCCCCCCGCTAACCATTACCACATGTTTGGCACGATTTGTCGGCTTCGTGTTGCGCCAGGTAAATTATTTAGTGTGATTCCCCCCCCTCCCCCCCCCCCCTTTACAGACACACACACACACACAAAAGAGGAGCAAAAAACAACAACATAAGCTTACCCCACCCTCCCTCGGACTCATGTTCACTTAATACTTCCCTGCCTCTGTTTGCACTTCTCCATCCTGGGGTAACATGTATACCGGATGGGGCTCGCCAAGCGACAGACCCCCTCGCGTAGAGGGGATGCGAAGGTGAAAGGTGCAGCAGTGACCTGCTTGTTTTTGTGGTGCGCTTTCCTGTGGTCTGGTGTGGGTCAATGACACGGCATATATGCTCACCTTCTCCGTCGCTTTTACCCTTCTCGAGCCTAAGAGTGGCTTCTATGGTATTGGTACACCTACGTAGGCAAGCCCCACTCGCACGTGCACCTTCTATGTCCACACCTCTGTTCGCTTCTGTGCCCCCCCCCCCCCCCGCTCCCCCCCAAAAACAAATGTCTCCAACCCCATTCACATAATCCTGTGCTTTACCGCCTGTCTCCCGACCCTTGTCTCTTTTCCGCTTTCTTAATTGGCAACGATAATTCAACGGACCCGCCAACGTCCGCCCGTGTGTCGCCTGTCATTCCAATCTCCGTTTTAATATTGCCACTGTTTAGCAGGGAACATCTTTACCGGCTCCTGTCGTTCACAGCAACGCTGTACACCATAGTGCAGCATTCTAGTGCCTTCATGTACTGACCACTGCCCCCCCCTACTCCCCCCCAACACACACAGCGCGTACACACACGACTTCAGAGGACGCGAGGCCGTGCTTTCATTCATTGTGTTTCGTTTTTCTTCCCTGCCGTTCTCCCCGCCCCCCCCCCTCTCTCCCACTCGTACCTGTTGTACATCTCTGCGCTCTCATTGACGCTGCGTATCGCTTGTTTTGTCTGCGTCGTCACACGGGGGGTACTCTTTCACACATTGGAGCACTGCCAATCTGCGTGCATCCTCAGGCGAGAAAAAGAGCTCACCGTTATTTTGGCTTGCTGTTCGTGTTTCAACTAGACTTGTGTCCTCCCCTCCCCTCTCCCCCTTTTTCCTCATCCATAGACTTGTCAATCATGGAGGCCCCTAAAACACTCAACAATTACCTCTCCTTGGTGGATGACTTCTTCCGAAAAACTTTCAGGGAGAACAGCTGCTTCTTCATGGCTCTCAAATCGCGGCAGTACTCGGAGTCGATCCTTGGCGTGAACATGTTCGCCAAGGAGGCAGCTGCCATGTCTGCAGATGCAACGGCAATCCCAAGTATGGAGTCTAGGAGTAAGCCAACATCCGCAGGGGCTCCCTCCCTGTCCGAGGCGCCCCAAACATCCATCAGTAATTTTCTTTCGATTTCTCCTCGAATGTCACTGCGTCGCGACGGTAGCGCCGAGGGGAAAATGAAGGTGGCCTACGAGTTCGCTGTGCCGCGGGTGTGTCGACTGCATCAAGCACTCACCCTAAACAGTCGTGGTGCCGTCACCGTGGCTGGCAACGTGAAGGAACTCCTGGAAGGCCTCACAGTCGGGGCGCGTGGCTCAGTGAATACAATCATGCCAGCCTCCGAGGACGTTACCTCATGCCATATCCACTATCAACGCGGCGACAAGTACTCCTCCCTTGGCTATCAGCGCAATGGGCTTGGAAGTAGCGACCTTCTCTTGGACTGCGGCATCACCTTCTTCAACCTCCTGCTCGGCGCAGGGTTTGAGAGGCGGCAGCTCTCTTTCCTGGAGCAAGGCGAGGGATCTGCACAGCTGGACGTAATGTACGTCGGTGCCGGGTTCACCGGGGTCAACTGGTCTATTGCGGCCAAAATGGTCCGCTCGAACGATGCCTGGTCGAGCGCTCGCATGGCGATACTACAGCGTCTCTCATCTACCACCGCAGTTGCCTGTCAATACAACTTTGACCTTGTTCAG
Source organism: Porcisia hertigi (assembly GCF_017918235.1). Taxonomy (NCBI): domain Eukaryota; phylum Euglenozoa; class Kinetoplastea; order Trypanosomatida; family Trypanosomatidae; genus Porcisia; species Porcisia hertigi. Next base: position 1,279,425 of record NC_090593.1, read on the forward strand.
GCGGTCGCCAAAGTGTCGCTCGGCTTTACCCAAGGGATCCAACTGCGTGCGCCGATGCTGATTCATGCCAAAGGCACAGTCCCAATACCAGCTGGCGCTTCTGTTGGCGCGCCCTCCTCGCCATCAACTCCGCACGCCCCCGGAACGACGTTGCCCATGACCCCTACGTGGAGCAATCCTGTGCCGTTGGTAGTAGCAGCCAAAGCCGAGAGCGACGGCAACTGCTCAGCAACGCTGCGTGGGCTCTTTAGCGACTCCATTCGCTGGGGCGTGGTGGCGCAGAAAAACTTTTTAGATGACGCCGCAGTGATCAAATACGGTCTCACCATCTCGATAGAGTACGAATCCTAACGGATGACATTGATGAGGCAAATGCCCGAGCCAGTTTACATCACTCACGCCCACCAGCGTGTACATTGTGCGAAGAAAGGAACAGTCGCATACATATAGAGGCCTTTTTTCTGTAGTGAAAATGTGTGTGTGTGTGGGGGGGGGGGTGGGGGGGGTCAGTTTGGTCGCTATTGTTTGTGTGAATGGCCTTCAGCCCACGCGCCCTGAATCGCACCACACACACAGACACATACACACACACACTGCGTGCTTGAACATAAGCTGGCGGAGAGAAATGGCGGAGGTGTGTCTGTGTGTGTGTGTGTGTGTGTGTGTGTCTGGCCCCTGTTGTTTAGGGATGGAAAGGGAGAAAAATAAAAGTTTTTACGCAGTTGTATCGCCCTTCGCCTCACTTCAGCAGCACACCCTCTTGTTCTCTTCCGGATCAAGCCCTCTTGTTTTAGTTACACCACGTTTGGCGCTCTGGAGTGTAGAGCACTTCATAGTAGAGCCCGTCATGGAGCGCAGTCCCCCAACCCACCCTCCCCTGCAAGCGAGCCCCAAACGCCCGATGCATAGAACCATAGACAATTGAAACTTTTTGTTCAACGCATTTTCTTGAAAGGGAATTTCTTTTCCCCACACGTTCGGCGTGTGCGTCTGTTCGATCCACGGCACTGACCAGCACAATGCAGAAATTGTCAAAATAGCCACGCATCGACAGGCCGGGGTGGAGGCAGGCTCCCTGCATCAATGGGGAAGGGAGGGGAGGAGGTCGGCCAAAGGAATTTCGGCTCTCGACTAAGTACAACTCAATAACCCCGAGATACTTTGCACCATGACTACTATCACAATGTACCACCAATGGAAACTGCAACGAAGTGCCCTACCACCATGAGGCCGAGGCTGCGGGAGCCATCCTAGTGCACTCTGAATGGCAGTCTTGTGAGGATAATAGGACGGCTTTCCACACATCCATATCCGCTGGTGCATGCACCCTTTAGCACCATCGCATCCTCATGCCTACCTCGAGCGCAGCCGTCGCATGTGCGTGGGATACACCACTCCCTGGGTGGCCTGGCGAGAACGCGCCCCTGACATGAGCGGAAACGCAGCCGCAATGCTGGAAGAAGTTACCCCGCTTTTTGTTTCGCGAAACTCACGGATTCTCTTTTGGCGAACCGCCAAAGTTTCCACCCGCAGAAAAGCCACGCAGGCCACGTCCCCTCACATGACGAGGTCGGAAACGCAAGGCACGGAGCCACTCATCCCTTCCCTTTTCTGTCGTCTTCACTGAGATCCTTCGTGGTGCCGCCTCGGTCTGGGTGGGCTGATGAGGCCCAGGTGACGGTCGGGGGGGATGCGGAGGACGGCCCGGGTCGCCCCATAGAGTCTCCCTTCCCTCCCCCGCCCCAGCCTCCCATGGGTGAACCGTGCGCCGGCGGTATGGTCAAATACAGCCGCGGGCAGTGACCGAGGGTCCAGAGGCGGCACAGCGGCGAAGCACAGGGCCTGTGAGGGCACCTCCCGTGAGGCTGGCCGGCTGCGTCCTTGCGCTCGCCCCGCGCACTAGTCGCCACAGCGTCGGCGCTGAGAGGGAGGGGGGAGGGGACGGCGTGGAGGCGGCGCGCCTGGGTGACACCGCGCAGCACGTGTGGGTGAGGAGGAGGCGGGGAAGAAGAGGACGAGCGCGTTGCACGCATGGGCCGCTCGAGCTGTGGGCGTGCACGTGCACATGTGGTGGTGGTGACGTCGGTGGAAAAATGGAGCGCTGGAAACCACACAAAGCAGATTGGTTGGGGTCGTGTGTTGTGACCCGGGCAGGCTTTGCGTTTCACTGCAGACGTATGGAACATATGACCGTGTCCGTGAGAATGCCAATACGCGAACGCGTTACCCTGGATGGAATGCGTTGGCCTGGCCGCGTGACCCGACTGGGGTACGGGAAGCTGGTACGCTGACTGCCGGCTCCCACCTTTGCGTGGGGGCACCTCGGCGCTGTTTCCCTCTCGCTGCCAAGCAGATGCAAGCCACCCGAGGCGCTTGCTTGCAGCCCGTCCCCTACTCACCTGCTCCTCTGCCATGACGGGCACCCATTTGCCCCATCGCCCCCTCCCCTCCCCTCCCCCCTTCTCAACTTCTCTTCGACTCTGTTGCGTCCTCCTGCATCGATATTCGCGAATGGCCGGCCCTGCTCGCTGACGTGACCGCAGCGAAACTGGTGCGACCCCACCCCAGCTGTGCTGGGCATTCTTCGCGCTCACATCCTTTCTCATTGTCGGGCCTGCTGGCTGACACCGGCGGCAGCAGGCGGGCGGGCACCTTTGACATAAAGAAAAAAAACAACATAAGACACTGTAAAGCACGCAAAGAGACGCGAGCCGTGAAGACGCCGACGGCGACTACACTCAGCACGCGCGCGACCCAAGCCAGGCACACGTGCAGGCCTGTCTCTGTGGAGCTGCTTGCGCTGAGCTATCTACCGAGAACGCGGAGGCCGTGGGGGCATCCATACCGCCTTGTCAGTTGCACTCTGAGGACTAAAACAAATACCACAGCGTAGTCGCGCCCCTCACCCACACCCCGACGCCGCGGCTGACCAAGTGTTGTTCTACCATGGCTGGTGTAGTGGCGGCCTGTCAAAAGAGGCTCCTGGTGGTGAGGGAACCACGGGCACGCGCCGCGGTGGTGTCGATGTGTTGTGTTCTCGTGCTTATAGCCATTAGTCTCTTGTACTGCTACGTGTACCCATCCGCGAAGGACACGAGGCGCACCCGCGGCCGCAGCGGGCGTAGATCCAAGGATAAGCGTGGTCATACCAGCAGACACGGTAGTGGCCGAGAGAGCGCTGGGAGCGGCACCTCCTCGAAGCAGCGGAAAACTGACGCGTCGCTGCCTACGCTTCTCATGCTGATTGGCATTCACGGCAGTGGCAAGAGCTTCTGGGCCCAGCGGTACACCGAACTTGTGCACACATCGTATGTTGTTGTCTCCTCCGACGCCATCCGTAGCCGTCTCACCGGCACCGTCAGCAACTACACGAGGGAGAACGAGGTAGAGGAGGAGCTGCTGAAGGAAGTGGCACGCACACTGGGGCTGCGGCGTAGCTGCATCGTCGACGACTGCCAGCACAATCTTTCGCCCGAATTTCGGGGAAAGCTGAAGGCATTGGCACCGGACGGTGAGGTGAACCGTGTGGTGAAGATCGTCTCTGCGAAGCCGTCGTACGCTATGGTGCGCATCGAGGGCGATGTGAGTGAGGGGGTGGCGCGCTACGTCCCTACCATGGAGGAGCTGGAGAAGCAGGTGGAGCGCGTTGCGGAGTTCGAGAGGACTCACCGGGAGGATGGCTGGGTGAAGAACTGAGGGATGGCACGGCTGTCATAGGAGAGATCCAGTCCTACTGCCGTGCTCTCGGATGAAGGTCAAGCTGGAGGAACCCTGAGGGAGGGAGGGGGAGGGGGCTGCTCGTGTGAGCGTCGGCTCTCCTCGGGAGGAGTCCTTCCCGTCCCCCCTTCCTCTCCTCTGTACTCCTCCTTTCCCCTGCGCTCCCAGGCATTTGAGTGCGTGCCTGTGCGTGGCTTTACGTGACGTAGTTCTTCTCTGTTTGGTTCACATCTGCTGCAAGCGCTGATAGTACCGCTGAGCCTCGCTCGCTCCGCCCCTCTCTCGTGTGCGCGTTCGTTTGCTTGGGGGGCTCCCCTTTGCTTTTATCGTTCCCTTAGATGTCACTCTTGTGAACCCCTCCGTCCCGACTCCCCCCCCCCTTCATTCCTTGTGCATCTCTTCAATCTCGAGAGTCAGACCTTCTTCTTTCTTGTGGCTTGTTCGCCTTCGTAGATCCCCACCGTGAGACACAACGTGCACAAACGAGAGGGGGCGATTTGGTTGTGACAGGGTGGTAGGGCCCACAACAACGACACCGGCGGCGACGGCCCGCCCTCTTTCTTGAATGAGGAGTCCCCCCCCCCTCTTCCCTCTCCTTTCCTCTCCTCTCTGCCTCGGACACACCCGCGGTGTGCTTGTCATTGCCATTCTCGCTGCGCCAGTTGTGGCGACGCATGCCGCGAGGCCATCTCTCTTTCTCCGCTGCCTCTGCTCTTGCGGGGCCCACCACTGGGTCACCGCACCACCTCCCCCTGGTGTTGCCTGCCACACCCTCCTCACATGAGCCGACTGCTGCCACGCCTCTTCCCCCGCCCCCATCCTCCTCGACTACCCCTGTCCGCCCTCACGAGCGCGGTTCAATGCGACATCACTCGTGTAGGGGTATTCTGTCACCCTCCACCTCCACTCCATTCTAGTCCCACAGTGAGACCTCCCGTTTTTGCTCTTCGCCTCTCACTTTGCCGCTGGCTGTGATTGAGTTGCGCCACTTGCTGGTCGCTGTAGCTCTGTTTCTCAAGCCTGTCCACCTTGGCGTCCATCACGGCGGCGAGAGCACCCGCCAGCACCGGTGTGAATCGGGGAGGGGGTAAAAACGGTCGTGTCTGTTGTGCGTGCGCTCGGTGGCACCGACTACGAGCACCGCTTCTTCACCCATCACCGTCCCTGCGTTCCCCCCAATTTTCTCCACCCCACCCCACTCCACTCCACTCGCCCTCGCACCCACATCCACGCGCACACGCGCACACGTGCACGTGGATCATTGTGCGGTAGGACCCTCGGCACGGGCAAAACCGAAGACCTCCATTATCCGTTTGGGGCTGTTGGCCACTTCCCTCACCTCAAACGGGTGAAGAGAAACATCCGCTGGCGACTGGAGATTTGAGTGTCTCGAGGGCGTGCTGTGCTTGGCACTACCGCGGCACGGGGGAGAGGGGAGACACCGACACAACCGAATCCGAGAGGATACCATCCGCGTCTACTATGAGTCGCGCTCGCTCTGTGATGGAGGCGGCCGTCTCCGTGGTGATGTACTGTGCCTGCAGCGTGGGCATGATTCTCGTGAACAAACTGATCATGACCACATACTGCCTGGACTTCCCGTTGGGAATCCTGATGCTGCAGAACGGTGGCGCACTGGCGATTGTGGCGTTTGCGAAAGCGACGCGCTTTATTAGCTACCCGGACTTTTCCTTGTCCGTGGCGAAGCAGTGGCTACCTCTAACTGTGCTCTTCGTCGCAATGCTGTTCACGTCCATGAAGAGCCTGGGAATGATGTCCGTCGCGGCGCAGACGATTCTCAAGAACCTTGGTGTTGTTTGCACGGCGCTCGGTGACAGGTTCCTCTACGGCAAGGCGCAAACGCTGTCGATTTACTTCTCGTTTGCGTTGATGCTTCTCGGCAGCTACCTCAGCGCGAAGGGCGACCAGTGGGTGACGCCGGCGGGGCTTGCGTGGACGTTCACGAACATCATCGCCACCGTCTCCTACACGCTGTACATGAAGGCAGTGCTTGGCTCTGTCAGTAATTCGATCGGCCGTTACGGTCCTGTGTTCTACAACAACATACTGTCCCTCCCCTTCTTCCTGCTCATGGGCTACGACGAGATCATACCGTTTCTGACTGCATGTAGTGAGACGACGGTGGACGGCAAGCTGGTGATCATCATCTCGGTCCTTGTGAGCTCCGCGATGACGTTTTCTGTCTTCTGGTGTATGTCGACCACCTCCCCCACCACGATGAGCGTTGCCGGGTCGCTGAACAAGATTCCGCTTGCCTTCCTGGGCATGTTGGTGTTCCACCAGTTTCCCACTGCGACGGGCTACGTGGGTATTATGATTGCTCTGTCCGCGGGCTTGCTGTACACATTCCTCAACATCCGGGCCAACCGCACTAAGGCACTCGCCGATGCGGAGCGTCAGCGGCAGGACTTGCCCACCAAAAGCCCGGAACTCGAAGTTGTGGTGCGCGCGGATGAGGATGTGCGGGAGACATCCAAACATGAATAGTCACCCACCGTGGCAGCAGACCGATAAAGAGGGAGGTGGGGAGGGCACACCCGGCCTGCCGCTGCAACATACGGAGACGTACCTCTTGCCGCGGTAGGCACTGGAGAGTCACTTTGAGGAAAGCTGAACATCTTTTTTCCCCCCACGGCGGAATTTTTCTGCCTTTGGTTGATAGTATGAACATTGAGTTCCCCCCCTCCCCTCCCCCCCGCAGATGATATCGCCTTTCACTCGTTTCTGGTCTGTATTGTGCTCTGTAAGCGTGTCGGGTTGAGGGTGGGCTGCTGTTCCAGACCCTAGTTTATCTCATTATACACTCTTGTTGCCTGAGCGCACGTGTGCGCGAATGCATCTATGCAATTTCATTCTTTTGTGAGACCTCCTCCTCGTCTCTCTTTCCGGGTGAAGCGTACGACGCCCTAAACACACGCCCGCCTGTCCACACGGCCATGCGACATGCTGGCCCCATCCGTGGCGCTCGCGACACGCACCCGATGCGGCCACGAGTGGCACAGCCACCGCAGTGAAAAGAAGGGAGAGAGGGAGGAGGGGTAATGGACTACATAATGCTCGAGGGAGCGTTTGTGCTTCTCGACGTGGGCGCATGTGTGCAGATGTGTGCGAGAGAAAGTGAGGTGTGCGAGTCAGCACTTACGGTACGGTTTCACCATACCCCCTCTCACCTGGTGTAAACTGCCATCGTTGCCCAAGTTGGGTGTAGAAAGAGCCCATGAGTACGCACGCATAAACAAGGACGCTGGACATTGTTGCTGGTCCCGCGGTGCCGATGCAGGCGTGTTGTTTGGCTAAACTTTGCGCTCGTGTGCCCGCCAGTTCCTGTCTCTCTCCGCGACCTGTATCGGAGGTCGTCACGGGTATGTGTGCAGCGACTCCCCCTCCTCCCGCCCCCCATGCCAAGACGAGGAATCGGCTGCGCTGTACGACACGTCCTAGGGCGTTCGATCTTGTCTCGGGGTGGGAGGCGGTGACCTCTCACGTATGAATGTATTCTTCTGCACTGCGTTGTGTCTCATCCCCTTCTGATCTCGACCCTCCTACCTGCGCCCTTCCCACCACTTCGCCTTCACGGACGTGGACAGACGCACCCACACCGACACAGAATCCCTCCCCCCCCCCCCCCACTCTGCACGGTGAGTGGCGCTCATGGCGTACCTCTTTGTGCCTGGAGACCAGCCGATCGTGTCTAGGCACAGTGCGCCATCGAGGCTGCGCATGCACTATCCTTTACAGCCTTCACTGTCTTGGTACTGCCGATGCGCCTAGTCGGATGACCTGACTGCGCTGTTCCGCAACTTCTTCTGAACTCGAGCGCACCAGTGTACACATTGGTGTGCGTGTGTGACGCGGCTCACGGCGATCGTGGAACTGTTCTGTGCCGGGGCCAAGCACGTGACCTGGAAGAGGGGCTTAACCTGCCCGCAAGCGTGATATTGAGGTGGTGTCTTTGGTGGAGCTGTGGTAAAAGGGGTCGACGGTCGTGACACCGTGTGTGTATCAGCACATGCATACACACACATCACTCCTCCTCCTTGACACCCCCAGGGTGCTGCCACAGGTCGCCAAACCTACTAGTAGGGCTACCGAGTATGTATGGTGTGTGTATGTATGTATGTATGTATGTATGGTGTGTGGTGTGGTGTGTATGTGTGTGTGTGTACCTGAAGAGGTGCTCGAAGATACTTCAGCTTGGGGGCGAAGCGGTGCGAGGACACTCGCTGGACACCAACGCTACAGAGCGTGGCGCCGCTTATCGGTGGCACGCACGAGCGTGAAGCTGCTCCAGAGAAATAAAAACGTCTGCTACGCAGTGTGAGCTGAGGTCGTCGTTCGGCTATGTGCACTACCAAAGCGGCGTGAGAGCGACCGAGTGAGGGGGTGCTGCTGCCCCAGTTGCAGGCTTCTGTGCGTGCACGTAGTTTTCCTTCACCGTGTGCCTGTGCGGTGCCCCTGTATGATGACAAAGTCCTCTCTACTACTACTAGCTTCCGATGCGTTGCTGACGATCACCGTTTGAACTTCATCTTTCGCTCCGATCTGAGGGTGCACTTTTTGGTCTGTGCGTGTGTGTGTGGGGGGGGGGGGAGGCGGATGCTGGGGTCTGGGTTTGGGGACAGGGTTTGCGTTGCGCGCCAACAGCCACCGTGCGACGTCACACCAACCGCTGCTCATACGTAGCTGTTCATCGTATGGCGGTGATTATTGTGGACGGAGATTGGGCGAGTGTGCGTGCCGCCGTGTTGAGGTGCGCTCTGTGGAAGGCGTTGCTGCGTGGCCAGCGTTGTGCCGCCGCGGTGCCGGCGTTTCTTCCGTGCACTGTGGAGTCTCTCTCGGTTCGAGCGCTCCTCCGATGAGCTTCCAACCATCATCACACTCCTAGAATCGAAGTCTGCCCCAACGTGGGTTTGTGGTGGCGGAGCCCGCGTCTTTGTGTGTGGGCTGTCGCTCTCTTTTGTGGTTCTCTGCGTGTGTGCCGCGGCTCACGGCGATCGTGGAACTGTTCTGTGCCGGGGCCAAGCACGTGATCTAGAAGAGGGACTTCACCTGCCCGCAGGCGTGATATTGAGGTGGTGTCTTTGGTGGAGCTGTGGTAAGAGGGGTCGACGGTCGTGACACCGTGTGTGTATGGATCAGCACATGCATACACACACATCACTCCTCCTCCTTGACATCCCCAGGGTGCTGCCACAGGTCGCCAAACCTACTAGTAGGGCTACCGAGTATGGTGTGTGTATGTATGTATGTATGTATGTGTGGTGTGTGGTGTGGTGTGTATGTGTGTGTGTGTACCTGAAGAGGTGCTCGAAGATACTTCCGCTTGGGGACGAAGCGTTGCGAGGACACTCGCTGGACACCAGCGCTACAGAGCGTGGTGCCGCTTATCGGTGGCACGCACGAGCGTGAAGCTGCTCCAGAGAAATAAAAACGTCTGCTACGCAGTGTGAGCTGAGGTCGTCGTTCGGCTATGTGCACTACCAAAGCGGCGTGAGAGCGACCGAGTGAGGGGGTGCTGCTGCCCCAGTTGCAGGCTTCTGTGCGTGCACGTAGTTTTCCTTCACCGTGTGCCTGTGCGGTGCCCCTGTATGATGACAAAGTCCTCTCTACTACTACTAGCTTCCGATGCGTTGCTGACGATCACCGTTTGAACTTCATCTTTCGCTCCGATCTGAGGGTGCACTTTTTGGTCTGTGCGTGTGTGTGTGGGGGGAGGGGGGAGGCGGATGCTGGGGTCTGGGTTTGGAGACAGGGTTTGCGTTGCGCGCCAACAGCCACCGTGCGACGTCACACCAACCGCTGCTCATACGTAGCTGTTCATCGTATGGCGGTGATTATTGTGGACGGAGATTGGGCGAGTGTGCGTGCCGCCGTGTTGAGGTGCGCTCTGTGGAAGGCGTTGCTGCGTGGCCAGCGTTGTGCCGCCGCGGTGCCGGCGTTTCTTCCGTGCACTGTGGAGTCTCTCTCGGTTCGAGCGCTCCTCCGATGAGCTTCCAACCATCATCACACTCCTAGAATCGAAGTCTGCCCCAACGTGGGTTTGTGGTGGCGGAGCCCGCGTCTTTGTGTGTGGGCTGTCGCTCTCTTTTGTGGTTCTCTGCGTGTGTGCCGCGGCTCACGGCGATCGTGGAACTGTTCTGTGCCGGGGCCAAGCACGTGATCTGGAAGAGGGGCTTAACCTGCCCGCAAGCGTGATATTGAGGTGGTGTCTTTGGTGGAGCTGTGGTAAAAGGGGTCGACGGTCGTGACACCGTGTGTGTATCAGCACATGCATACACACACATCACTCCTCCTCCTTGACACCCCCAGGGTGCTGCCACAGGTCGCCAAACCTACTAGTAGGGCTACCGAGTATGTATGGTGTGTGTATGTATGTATGTATGTATGTATGTATGGTGTGTGGTGTGGTGTGTATGTGTGTGTGTGTACCTGAAGAGGTGCTCGAAGATACTTCCGCTTGGGGGCGAAGCGGTGCGAGGACACTCGCTGGACACCAACGCTACAGAGCGTGGTGCCGCTTATCGGTGGCACGCACGAGCGTGAAGCTGCTCCAGAGAAATAAAAACGTCTGCTACGCAGTGTGAGCTGAGGTCGTCGTTCGGCTATGTGCACTACCAAAGCGGCGTGAGAGCGACCGAGTGAGGGGGTGCTGCTGCCCCAGTTGCAGGCTTCTGTGCGTGCACGTAGTTTTCCTTCACCGTGTGCCTGTGCGGTGCCCCTGTATGATGACAAAGTCCTCTCTACTACTACTAGCTTCCGATGCGTTGCTGACGATCACCGTTTGAACTTCATCTTTCGCTCCGATCTGAGGGTGCACTTTTTGGTCTGTGCGTGTGTGTGTGGGGGGGGAGGGGGGAGGCGGATGCTGGGGTCTGGGTTTGGGGACAGGGTTTGCGTTGCGCGCCAACAGCCACCGTGCGACGTCACACCAACCGCTGCTCATACGTAGCTGTTCATCGTATGGCGGTGATTATTGTGGACGGAGATTGGGCGAGTGTGCGTGCCGCCGTGTTGAGGTGCGCTCTGTGGAAGGCGTTGCTGCGTGGCCAGCGTTGTGCCGCCGCGGTGCCGGCGTTTTTTCCGTGCACTGTGGAGTCTCTCTCGGTTCGAGCGCTCCTCCGATGAGCTTCCAACCATCATCACACTCCTAGAATCGAAGTCTGCCCCAACGTGGGTTTGTGGTGGCGGAGCCCGCGTCTTTGTGTGTGGGCTGTCGCTCTCTTTTGTGGTTCTCTGCGTGTGTGCCGCGTGATGTCATGCAGGTATGCTCCTTTGTCGTAGCGCCTCGGTGCTGTGCCGACTGACATACCACACCTTATCCCAATGCTTTATTCACTTCAGCTGAGGGCGGCACTTGGTGGCGTTGTGGCGTAGTGTGTACGCATCCTTTGGCAGTGTGCTGTGAGCATCACGCAAAGGGGCGCCGTGCGGTGGGGAGGGGGAGTTAGCACCGAATTTGTTTGTTGAGGATGCGTCAGCCTCGATAGACGAGGGGTGGGGTGAGTGGGGGGGGGTAACAAGCCAAGCCGAGACACTGAACTCCCTCAGTATATATTTTTCTCGTATAAGACACAAACGGCAGCGCCGCATCCGCACTGCGCAAAGGTGCACTCACGCCTCCGTCGCTGCTGCGACTGCACTGAGCTCTTCGGTGCGCTGATGCCACGCAGGTGACTGTGTGCGCGATGGCGGCTGGGAAGAGGGGGAGGGAGACCCTCACCGGGGCACGGGCCAGGGGTGGGATGAGACGTGCAGCCACCTTTTTTGTTCGCTCCTTTCATTCTGCACATTTTTCTACGCTTCAAAGCTTGTGCGCTTCTCTCGGTTGTTTGGCCCGCGGAGTTGAGCGCCGTAACGCAACCCTCACGACTTCCACTCACTAGTACAGTTGCTTATCTCCGTTTTTTTTTTCACGTTTTCAAGTGAACCGAGCACTCTCGCGTATGTGTGAATAAGACTTGAAAACATGGAGGCACCAGCGCTTTGTTATGTGACGGATGGCAGTCCTTCGTTCATGATAGCAAATGATTGGATTCTCGGACTGTCGAGGCAACGACATGAGGTGATGTGCGAGGTGAATGCCCTTCACAAAAGCACCGAGCCCCGAGAAGATAACGTGAGTGATACAGCTGACAGTGCAGAACTGAAGAGAAACTCAAACAATAACACGAACACCAAAAAATTCCAAGTTCACATGATGCATCGACGTCGTCTGTACAAACAATATGCGATGGACCTTTCAGTGTGGGCTGATACGCACTCGTACTACCAACTGATGATGTGGTGTCATGATCATCACGTATTTGTGCACCCCACAGTAGAAATACGACGGCACCATAGTGTGTTTCGAGAACATTCTTTTCGGGTAAAGGAGGATGTGGAGGCCTTCACACCTCTCCTGGCGATTCCGGAAGACTTGATCATCGGGTTTAGAGACGCAAATACAACATCAAGTGATCCGACTGCTGACATCGATGACCGTAACAACCTGTACGACGCCCAACGCGAGGCGGAGTTTCATAAGTACAATACTGGCGGCAACACTGATGTTGATATCTGCCAGTTTTTCTTCTCATCCCTCGGTATGATCGTCTCCGATCTCATCACAGCAAAGAGCAGCCCACTAACCGACCCTCGACACCTGTTCGCAGATCTCTTGAGTAAAGTGCCAACACTGCAAAACGCGCCGTACTTCGATGAGGAAGTCGTCTTTGACTCCCATGAAACCTGCCTCGCCGATGTGCTCTTGCAGATGATCCGCAACTACATCAACGGCGGCCCGTTGGTGAACAAAGTACCATTGCACGACCTACGCTGGGCGGTCAGTGTTTCCCTGTCGCACTCCACCCCCCTTTCCATCGGAGCTGTGCGGTCAATTGGAATTGTGCCGGTGGTTCATCTCTTTCCACACGGAGGGAAGGAAACAAACGCTCACGTCATCGCCCGGACTGCGCGTGACAGGTCAGCAGAGAAAATGAACACCTTTTTCAGAGAGAAGTTCGGCTATGACTTCCAGGGACAAGCGAGCGGCAAGTGGATATACGTTGTGCCGGAGCGGCCGCTAAAGGCTGGGGAGGAAATAAGATTGCAGGCCATGGCACCGGTCTGCGCAAAGGATGACGAATCCGAGCAGATGTGGCGGCTCTCATGTGGAACAGTCCCGGAGTCATACATGACCAGCGCGCAAGTATCTGCTCGACAGGCGGCCGTGACGCAAATAATTGTCCAGGAAGGCGAAGTTCTGTTGAAGGCATCAAGGACGAAGTGATTGATGTGTAAAAAAAAAAAGAAACGCCCGTGAGAAGTATTTTGCGCCACGGGAATGAATTTCACTGCACTAATTTTCTCTCGATTTTTATATTCTTCTATCGCGCCGTTGCTGAAAGGTGCTGAGTCGCCCTTTTTGTGTGTGTGTGTGTGTGTGTCCAAGAAGGAAAAAAGAAGTGATGCTGCTGATGATGGAATCATATACCAAAGGAATCCCAAAACAGTGCGGTGTGTTGCGCAGAAACACAGGGAGACTAGTCTCGAATCCCACACACTCTGCTCTTTGGCTACTGATCATGTGCGCCTCCACGGAGTACTTGCGTTGCTGCGTCGCCTCCCTCTCCCCCTCCCCCCCCCCACCACCACACACACACATACACACACGAAAGGGGAAAGGGAAGGGGGTAGTGCGGACGCTTTCGCCACAAATTTGTCTTGACAACAAAGCAGAAAAAAAAATAACCAGAAAAGGCGGAAAGAATACACAAAACAGAATAAATCACCTCGCATATCTGAGACTTTACGAACATTAGCCAGTTCAGTGACGCGAGACACACGCGCAAGAAGGTGCAGCATACCACCGCCTTTCTCTTGGCGCATGCCAATTCTACGCTTACAAATATACTCTGGAAAAGATGGCCATTGCTGCGTCTTTGGTGTGTGCACCTTTATTCTTCGCACCGATTCCCATGCTTCGTGTGACATCTTCCTTACCCCTTCTTTACTTCATTCTCAGGTCCAATGAGTCACAGCCGACACAGCGACCGGCGAGAGAGTCGCCGCGAACGACGAAAGGAGAGCCGCTCCAGTGTCAAGAAACACCACCGCCACAGCAGCAGTGCCGGCAGCTCTCGACATCGTCACATCACCACTAAGGATAAACCCCCAGTGCCGCGTGACTTCCACTGCCACATTTGTGGCAAAGCTCACTGGACGGTGTACTGTGGCCGTCTTCAGCAGAACCCAGAAAACTACCCGCTAATGGATGCCAAGCGTGGGTGCCGTCAGTGTGGTCAACGTGGCCACTCGACGTCACAGTGCCGTATCAAAAAATACCTTTGTCGCGACTGTGGTGGCATGCATGACACCCGCGACTGCACATTTGCTCACGTTGGTGAAGACTGGTATGAGTTCTTTGATCCACAAACCCGCCATTTGTACTACGCCAATTCTGATGAGTCGCAGATTCAGTGGAACCCGCCAACGCACGAACTTGACACCATCTACTGGTACTGCAGTCGCTGTCAAGTGATGATCTCCGCCAAGTTCCGTGAGTGTCTTCTGTGTCACTCTATCCGTCCCGAGTCAAAGCAGCACGAGGGCCTCACGACAGATTCAGACACGGACTCGGATACTAGCAGCTCCAGCTTTACCTCTACAAGCACTGATAACAGCGACGCCAGCAGTCTCGGTTCCAGAAGTAGCAGTACTGACAGTGGCACCAGCAGCAGCGATAACGATGACGGGGATCAAAGCGCCGCTTGAAAACTGTACGGCACAGTTTTCGTATACCCGCACACATAACGGTAAGGGATACCTGACACGCGGTTGCTGCAAAACGATGTGTGTCTCGCGGAAAAAAAAACTCCTCATGACCACACGAGGGGGGATGCACGGACAACCTACCTTTCCTATCGCGTGTGTATTCCTCCGCCCTCCCCCCCTCCCCAGAGCTTAACTCTCTCTGTGCGGGCGTGAGTGTTCATATGGCTATGTGCATACGCATCTTGTAGAGGATGAAGACAGTAATCCCCACTTTTTGCTGTTGTTCATATCCTCACGCGGCTAAACAACTCATCAGTGTGACTCTCCCCCCTCCAAAAAAAAAAACGAGGTCAAGAAGAACAAGCAAAAATGAGCGGAGAGCTTTTCTCCGTCTTCCTCTGATCTCTCTGTTGTACTACGCCACTCATCGGCGGACCTTCAGCTCAAGGGGAATAACTCACAGAGACATGTGCTGTGCTCTCAAATAGATTTCGCATTTGTTTCCTCTGAGCTTTGCGCCTCGAATTGGAGGGGGCCTCGTTGCCACTGTATGAGCCCATCCCCCCCCCCCTCTCCCAGTTACAGCCCTAACCCTGGACTACCACAAAAGGGAAAGAAGAAAAAAAAAGCGAAACTGGTTATTCCGCAGTGAAAAAAAATCCCTCTTTGGTGGGATCAACTTCATCCGAAAAGTCTGATGCGGTGTCGGTGCAATGCCCCCCCCCCTCCCCCCCCTACCCTTCCACACGGCCACGTCTCCTCACAGTCCTCTTTTCGGATGACCTTTTCTGTTTCTCTTTCATGAAGGTGTGGCTCGATTCACGCACACCTCTTCCTCATTTCCCCCCTTACATTTTTCTTTTTTCCTTTGAGGGGGCGGGGGGCCAAATCCGCACCGAGCCTTTTTGGGTGCTGTGCGCGATACCCCGGGCCAACAGTGGGGCGTCATCGGCTAAGATCCACTAGTGATGGTGTTCGTCAGGGGGAAGGGTTCTGCGCAACGGCCCCCGGTCGGGGTGCTGCCGTACCGCGTACCACCCCTATCGGGACTTTATCGAATGCGCTACTACCCACCCACAACGGCAGCCGCCACCTCATCGGATCATCTTTCCGTGGAACGTGGCGGTACCGCCGGTGACGCGATAACTGGTGCTGTCTCTGGTGATGGTGCAGCCACTGATCCCCCCGCACCATCCGGTGCCAACTCTTCAGCAGTACGCCATGCAGCTGTACATGAGCAGCTCCTCCGTGCATCTTCCCTGGGTGACGGTGAAGTCGATTTGTTCGCCCTGTATTCTGTGTGCGAGGTAGAGGCGGTGCCGTGCATGCGCTGCGCGCTACACACACAGACAACGTTGAAGACGTGCTCGTACCGATTGTGTCAGTCGTATCACCTCCGCAAAGGCGATGCAGATTCATTGCCACAAGAATCCACGGTAGGCCCAGGAACTACCAACGAAGTTCACACACGATCGGCCTTTGGGTCTTCGCCTTTGATGCGCAACCTGCAGGAAGGCTGGTACGTCTTTTTTTTCCCGATTAGTGAATGTGGACGACTGAAAGACAATTTGCTGGTTACCATCGGCGACGTTTTAATTCCAGGCGATGTGGCGGAGTGCGATCTGGCCAATGATGGCTGCTTACAACCGCTCAAGACATCTGTGACAGCAGCAGCGTCAGCGCCGAAGTCGACCTCTGGTACTTCGCGGCGCTGGAAGCCCCTCTTCTACTATGTGGTGAGCCCTGTCCCTGTACATTGGGATGAGAGAGACTCGGCAGACGTTCACTTGACCACCTCGTGGCGCAGCAGTCCAACTGCAGACCCCGAGCACCGACAAAGTAAAAAGAGATTCACACTCCTCTACTCGTATTACTGCTCCCCAAGGGCACCAGACATCTTTACGTGTCGTGCACAATTCCCTGGTGACACCCCATTGCAGCTGGTGAGCAGTCCGAACTGCGACACCGGAGTGCAGCTGCGCACTGATGTCACGAAGCATACGGCGATGGTGCGCGTGGAAACCGTGGATGGCAATTCACTGGAAACACATCGAAACACGCGCGACTACACCTTCGCGCTGCATTTCTTCTTCGGAGACGACTTGGAGTCACTCAATGAGACTAGCATGTTTGCTGCTGCTGTGGTGGCGATTGTGTTCCTGCTGCTTCTGTGGCTCTTTCTCACGAGGGACTTGATTCTGTAGCTGCGCTCTTGATATCCACTTTTTTTTTAAACGGCTCTGCATTTCTGTTCGGCTTCTCTCAATGCTTTTCCCCCCCCCCCCCCGTCGGGCAGAGCGCGCGTCTTCCGCATTGAGTGGCGGAGCTGAAAGGCAGCCTCTTTTCTCCCTCTAGCTGTGCTGCTCACAAACCACAAGTCAAGACGTACTCAGACCGGGGCGAGAAAGAGGAGAGGAAAAAAGGCCCAAGAAATGAGAATGCTGGGCACTATAAATACACATACACATGCTCTCGAATGATAGACCGCAACGACAGCAGGGGCACCGGCTCTTTGGGGCTCCTCGCCGCGGTCTCGCCCCACAGTGGTAAAGGCGGTGTAATAGAGCTCATTCATGACTCACCGATCACTCTCCCCCTTTTCCTCCCTTTTCCCCTCCTCTCCGCATTGCTCCACCACTGCCACTACCGCCATGCCGCGCGTTGTGTTACACCGCCGTATTCTCTTCACTATTGGGCCATGTCAGTGCAGAAGCGCACACGTTCGCGCAAACGATGAGTGCAGAACCGGCAAGCTGGAGTGCGGCGAAGGATACACCAGCGCCACAGCCTCCGGCGTACTCTCGCGACGCGCTTGAGAAGGAGTTGCGTGATGGCTTCCGGAAACAGCAGCAGCAAGTGAGCAAGGATCGAAAGGTGGAGCAGCTGGCACTCGCTAAAGGTCTTGGCGAGCTCGCCGTTACGTCTCTGAAAGATGGTCACTATACCCCGCATAGAGTACTGCCACCCCTCAAGCCAGATGAGAAGAAGTTGTTTGAGCGCATCAACTTCAGGAACTGGCTCCAGCGCGTAGACGAAAACGCGGAGAAAGCCGCCCCAGTTGCACCACCCGTGGCCCTCGAAGACTTCGCGGGAGAATTGACGCAGATAAAGGGGGATCCAACATCGCCAAAGTCTGACACCGAGGACTCCGTAAGCGTCTCTATTTGCTCAACCACCCCATCATTAGCGGCTCTCAAAGGGAACTGTGCCGATGATGTCCGAGAATTCCTGCATCAGCTGCGCTCCACTTCACGGGTTACCGCCTCCATCCACGATGCCCGTTCGGAGATGGAGGACAACATTCAGACCGTGGAGGCGGCTCTGTTTCGACAATGCGCACCCCTTTCGTTCGAACAGCTGTTGGACACTGCGTCTCGTGTACTAGCCGCGATGGAGCGTGGTGACCTGACAGAAGACGTCGTAGTGCCGCGTGAGATGGCGGTCAATGGGGGGGACGATGAAGCAGTACCGAACTCTGCTGACTCCACAGAGGGTCGGTCGTCGTTGAATCGGCCACCAACCCGGGTCTTGCACGGCGCAGTAGAGGTGGAGGCGTACACTCGCGAGTGCTTGCTTCCAAAAGCGTACAAAACCCTCGCCATTGCCCACACCTCTGAGTGGATGCTTCAGTACACGATGGCCTACCTGCGAACGACCCCGGCGGTGAACACAGACGAGGCGCTCACTCGCTTGAACCTGCTGGCGCGCTGCGTTCGGCTCCTCGGAGACATGGAGAACTTTTCTTCCATCCTTTTATCTCTGGAGACAAAGTGCGAGGAGTACGCGGGTTTTGTGGCACTGAGAGAAGCGGCGGAGTCACACATCTCGACGCTTCTGAATGAGCTGGAGAGTTCTCTAGATGCCGTTTTGAGTGCGCCGTTCCCTTCGCGTCGTGCACGTCTTCTGTTGGTCGAACGGGGAATTCAGAAGAATCTCCAGCGCGCTATGCTGTTTCTAAATGAGATTGACTATAGCTGGACGCCGCATGTACGCTTTCACTGGGTATGGAAGGTGCAGCTCCTCACTTCATCTTTTCATCGCATTCACGGGTCCATTTCGCAGAAGTACATGAAGTGTAGCATGGGGTTCGTGGATGGTGCCCTCCAAGACCAAGTGGCCGACACGCGAATTACTGGTCGATACCTTGGCGCTTCGCCGAACCAACCCAAAGTCCCGCGGGTGCAGCAGGTGGAGTACGAGAGAATCACGGAGGGTTTCACGCTGCCACAAATAGGCATGTCAGTAAAGGGACTGGCCAGCCTCATTGTTGGGGAGCAGCTGTGCATGGGCGCGCGGTACTTGCTCCGCCAATCCACAAAGGAATTCGACCCAATCTGGAAATTTCACATGGACGAGGTCTGTCATATACCTACCGAGGAGGACATATCCAGGGAAGTGGAGAAGATGTCAGCACTGGCCAAGAGGCGCTTTGTTGCGAAACAGAATGAAGAAAAGAAGCCAGGCACCTTGACATTTATCACTGAGTCGTAGATCGCGGGGATCACATCAAGTTGATGGGCACGTGCGACCGCCTCCATGCATCTTTGGCAGAAACTCGCAAGTGATATTCGCGGATGCTCGCCATGCTGTTGCCAAATGCAAAAAAAAAAACCGCTCCGCTTGACTGACCACTGCACTCGCCGCAGATCGCGGCATTTTTTTTTCTCTGGGCGCTTTTTTCGAGTGTCTTTTGGGGCTCATTGAATGTATACTATTGATTCTCCCTCAAAGCTCCCCGCCCTCTCTGTGCACTCCCCCTCCCCCTTCCCAACCACCACCACCACCAGCCGTCTGTCCCTTTTTTTTTCTGGTGGCGAAGAGGGGGACACATCGCTGAGCGTGTGGGCACCACGAGACACAGGCATCTACGGCGTTCCGAAGTCATGGCACGTTTTCGTGACTGATCTTGGCGGATAGGTCCCCGAGTGGCGTGTCGTTGGAGCTTCCTGAGACAGCGAATGCCCCTCCATTCCGCTGACAGCGCCCCCAGGTTAGGGGGACATGAGTCGCCCCGAGGAATGCATTCCGTATCGACCGACATTGCGGGGTCCGGCTGTCAAGCGAGGGCCGGGCTTAGATGAGTGAGTCGGCCATTGCATCAACCCGCCTGCAGAAACTACTCCGCACCACGGTGGTACTCGTCGAGACAGGCACAAAGAAGTGGGGCGTGGTGCATGGATTCGAACCCGTATGTTTCCTTTTTTTCGTGAGAGGGTGTGTGCATTGAACGTGATGGTGATGTTTAGCCTACTGAGTGAAGTCTCGACATCTGAGGAAGGAAAATACACGCCAGAGGGATTAAAAAAAAGAGGGCAGCTCAGACTGCATGCTCGTATACAGTCTAGCCTCACTCAACGCCGCGTCTGTGGTTCTGTGAGTGTGAGCAACACAGAGCACTCGTGCTTTATCGGGACTGGATAAACCACGGGCAACGTCCAGGGAGCTCAGGTGAAAAGATGGGGCAGCCTTCATTGTTTACTGCTGGAAAGGAAAAGAAAAAAAAACTGACAGGTGCCAGTGCTTGCGGACCAACAAGGGCGAGGACTTGGATCCTTTAGGCTACTGGCGGTTGGTCAGGGAGAGGGACAAGGAGGAATGTATGTATGTACACGTATACGAATGATGGGGACTTGCGACGTGGACGAAGAAAACAAGTGCTTGCTGCCATCCTCAAAGGGTTGATGCCTCTCATGGAAGACTTTCGCCAAGCTCAATGGAAAGAGGGGGCTTGGCTTGGGATACAGCCAGTAACTATATGCTTGCAGGCACAGACAATGCTGGTTTTGTGTGTATCTAGCACTACAATTCCCCTCCTATGTTTTCCCTCTCATCATGTCTTTTGAATCAGCCTTGAGCGGAACAGCCGTAGGCGCGCACGCACGGACAAGTGTGAACCCCCCGTTATCGAACCAACCACCTCATCTCTATTCATATTCACACGGGTCGCGAGAGATCACTCCGCACCTCCTTTGCGTACTTCTCACTTGTCTAGTGAGGAGTTGAACAAAGGGCCGCGGCAGACCACTTTTGTTGCTTTTCCCTACCCTTCCCTTGTATATTTCTTTCCATACGTCATAGATGCGCCCTCACACACGCACAACAGCCAGTGAGTGATATGCTCTCATATTTAGTCTAGATCTTTTTCGCTGAAGAAAATTTCCATTATTTCTTTGCGCGTGTGGGTGTGGGTGTGTAAAAAAAAAAAGGGGGGGGGGTCTGGGCACCACAGCTCTGCCTGTTCGTAATCCCCCACACAGAGTGAAACGCTCCCCTCTCCACTGTTCTTTTTTTTTTTCTCCCGTCTGCTGTTTGTTCGATCCACCCAATCTTCCGAATCCTTTTCTTTCTTTTTGTCGTCATCTTCCTTTTTGCATCGCGTCTACGGTCCATCACGATGAACCCGACACCGGACACGGCGGTGCCCACAAAGTGTATTCACGTTCTTTCTGACATTGATGGCTACAAGTACAAGCTCGTCATGCAAGGCGATGTTCAGCAGCTCAGCGTTCGAAAAGTGAAGCGCTACCTGGAGAAAGCCACTGGGATCAAACCCACGCAGCAGCTGCTCTCCTTCAATGGCGTCGCACTGGATGAAACGATGAGTGGCAGGGATGCAGGCTTTTTCGATGGAGCGATTCTGCGCCTTCAGCAGGTGTCGCTCTCTTCAGGAACGCTGCTGAAATGTACCTCGGCAGAGAAAGCATCACCCCCTTTCACACCAATGGTCCCAGAATACCCCACCGGGGGGGACTCGCCACCTCAAAAAGAGGCTCCCTTTGCTGATAAAACATCTCCGTCAAGGCAAGCATTCGCCCCGGCGGCGAGGTCGCCCATTGTTGCCACGCAGCTGACCAGTAGCGCTAACACCTCACCACTGCTGCAGTCTCTCTCACCGAACCAGCTGGCAGGCGGAACTCATCGACAGACTCAGAATAGAATGTCGTGCGCGAAACCGCACTCAGCGGCGCAAATCGCCTACCCCTTTTCGCAAGAGGCCAGTGGTCCCGCTAATGCGAGCGGAGATGCGCCCCATACCACCCCACAGGGGGTGTCATCCTCATCACACACAGACTGCGATACGATGCATGCGTGTTTGTACGAACTGGAGGGAAAAGTGGCGGCGCTTTCCATCGACAACGTCCGTCTGCGTGAGCAACTGCAAGTGGCGGCGCGTCACGCGGCTGAGGCGTGCACAGACTGGAAACAGGAGGAAGAGGTGAAGCTACTGAAGGCGGCCCTGGCAGCTGCGCAACAAGGCGTCACGGATGCCGAAAGAGCTGCGGCGCACCGGTGGCGTGTCAAAGAAGAAGATCTCGTCAAGGAGCTCGATCTGCTGCGGGAGGAGCGGCGGCGATTTCAGGCAGAATCCACCGCTCACGATGCGAAGATCGCGGAGCTCGTGCATTCACTGGAAGGTGAAATCCGCGGTCTGAGGTACGAACTTCGGGATAAGGATGAAGCACTACAGGCGGCTCGGATCGCACTGTCCGAGCTGCAACGTCAAAACCCCTTGGCAAACGCAGGGCATCGCGGCGGCGGCGGTGGTGGCGAGAATTTGCCGACCATTCACGTCACCCAACCATCGACACTACCTGCAGCTTGCCGTGCGCGAATTCTGCCCTACCAGTCCCAGGAAAGCACCAGCAGCAGCATGGACGAGTTGGCGGAGACGGTCTTGGGGTATCTGAGGCAAGCCCTCGAATCCGGCACCTCGTTGGAGTTGGACCCCGAGAATGATACGTGTGTTGTCCCGATGGCTAACGGTTTAAAGGTACTAGTGACGTTGGATCGAGAGACAGAGAGAATGTACCTATACGTGACCCTCCTCAACTACATGCCCTCTTCCCCCGCTCAACGGCTGCGACTGTACGAGATGCTGCTGGATGGCGCGCTGCTTGGCAAAGACATGGCTGGCGGCGGTGTCGGGGTGAGCCTAGAGTCTAACCTCATTCTGATGAGCACCTCTGCTCACCTACGGCTGAGCGACACATCTTTGCTAGCAGTGACTGCACCGCAGTTTGTAGCAGCAGCGTGGGAGTGGAAAGAGAAGATTGACGTTCTGCTCAACACATAAACCGCCTTTTTTATTTGTGTGTGTGTGTGTGTGTAACCACGTGGAGGGGGCGAGATAGAATGAGATTTTGTAAGGTCTTAGAAAAACAGAACCTTCGCCGCCTGAGTTCTCGACTGGTGGCCGAGCACGTGCGTGGCTCTTCTTTGGTTCTTATGTGGAACTAATCTGTATCTTTACGATGCCCTTTGCCACCACTCACGATGTGTCTCCATAGAGGACATCACAAAAGCAACCAAAAAAGGAAGGACTGGAGGAGAAGCTGGAAGCACATTCTTCCATTTTTTTAGCCCCATTATGAGAAGTGATGTGCATGCGTTTGCATCTTGCAGCTGGCTTGAGGACGCCCATGGGCACCCTTGCATTTTCGCGGACATGGCCAACCGCAGTGCCACTTGCTGAGCGCCACATATGACAGTATGCCTCCTCTCGCACCTATGCTGCTGATCTGTACTGCTCCTTCCTTTTTACATTATGACCCATATAACCTCCCTCTTCGCCTCCCGTGCTGGTTCCCAGCCTGCATCAACACACACTTGCACGGTCATTTACAGAAGCCGTTAGAGAGGGGGAGGGGTCGTCCACTGACGCTCTCACGTTCACCTTTATCAACGGTGTTACAAATATACAACCCCCTTGACTACCTTCCCTTGCCGAGTGCAGTTTGGAAAGGGGCGGTACTCGTGTCTTTTTCCCCTGACTGTGTCTCGTCTTTATGCCTCGTATTGACACCTACAGTCGGCGCCCAAACTCTGATTTGTTGTGAGTGTCATCGCACGTTAGGCTGGATTACACCACCATCACCCCACTCCCACCCCTCCCCTCTCTGTTTTTCTTTTTCGTGCTACATTGGCGTTGCCGCTCTTTTGCATTCTCTGCAGGGCATGCACTGACATCGCCCTCACTTCTGTTCTGTCTTTACGCACCTTCTGCGCCCCCTTTGGTGCGGATACCGCTTTCCTCTTGCCGCCATCACAGTGGACTCATCCCTTGGGCATCACGTCTCTCCTCTCAGTGTTACTTCGGTATTTGACTGATCACTGCGCCCTCCCCTCCTCACTTTTACCCTGCGTAGCAACATGAATGATTCAGCTCACAAAATGACGAGACTCTTTCTCGTTCGCTGTGGCGCCTCCTCATCCCTGGTGCCGTGCAGCTCTACGGCCGCCAAGGACTTGACTTTTCTCGAGTTGCCACGTATCCCTGTGGCGACGGCTAACTCTGCAGAGAGTAGCGAGTGCGCGGATGCTTTGCCACGTGCTCTTGTATCACCTGCAGTTTTCCTTGGCCGCCAAAGCCCGTTTCTCTCCTCGGCGCTGCAAAACGATCGCGCCTGGTCACGCGCGGCGGTAGAGGTGACAACTTGGTGTATACAGGGGCTATCCTCAACCTCGAGCGGTGGCCTCGTTCCTGTCGACTTTGTTTCGGTGCCCTTTGCAGGGGTGCGTGTGCGACTGTGCGGTAAAGGCTATCCAGTTTGTGTGGTGCCTCACGCAGCGGCGGGGGAGCGTACGCGTATCACACTCACAGAACGTGGCAGCTACGCGTGGTTGCAACACGGCGACATTCTCGAGTTCGGCCCCCAAGTGCAAGTGCGTCTCCTAGCAGTCCACTTGCGCGTCAGCCCCGCCCCTGAGCTGGCCGAGGGTGCATCCTTTGTGTGGGTCGCCTCCCCCCTCAGCAAGGTCCCCACGAACTCTGGAGAATTTTTTGTCAGCGATGTCAACGCTAAGCCGAGAATAAGTGCCGTGCCCACGGCCATGTGGTTGGCGCGGCTCCAAGACTGGTCAGTTGCACCGAAGTTTCTCAAGTCAAAGATGTTACTCGAAGCAGAGCAGCTGACTCTGTACATGCAGGATAAGGAGGCTCGTTGTCTTGCCAATGACGCCGCAGTCACATCGCCCCGTGGGTCGGGCCTACTACGCGAGGAGACAACTCATGGCAAAGGCACTCCAGGGACTGCGCTGCGAGTAGCACCATCGGTCGGAGTTGAGAGACTCACTCACGAGGAGGAAGCCCCGTCGATGGCTCCTCGCCATAGTAGCGAGTCGAGTCACGGATTTAGTGCGGCTGCAGGGGAGCACGAAATCGACGCGGCCACCCCGACGTCGAAGTCTCAGCAGCAACCGCGGCAGCAGCTCATTGCAGAAGCACAAACCTCGCCCTCGAACTTCGAGGCGGACGGCGGCCAAGCTCATAACTTATCTGTGTTAACCAGCAATGCGTCGTGGTCTGCTGACGCGCTGGAAGAAGGGCGTGCCCTCTCAGCTGTCTCACTTGGTGGATGCACGACTCACTATCACCACAGTTCCGGCTATGAAATCGCACCAAGGCCAACAGCGCCCCCACCACTGCGCAACTCCATGATGCACCGCCCGAGCTGCGGGACACCGCCCAGTCTTGCCACTTTATCAGAAACGGTGGATGACAGACTAAACGAGGCGCTGCTAAACCTGGAGAATGGCGGCAACGAGGTGAGCGACGCGCTGCTGCAGCGCCGCTACCAAGCGGCTCTTCTTTTGGGTGTGATGGAGGAGGACCTGAGCGGCACACGTGCACCGTCGTCAGAGGAGCTCGGGGCGAGCGCTAGCCAGCGGTTTTGTGATACTGACGGTGCAGAGAACCGGAGCAGCACAAAGGGCAACACACCGCAGTGTAAACGGTTATCCTCGAAGCGAGGACGCCCCAAAACAGCCAGTTGTGCGAAACCGACGCGTGCCAGCGGCCGCCCCGTGGGTCTCGGCGGCGACAGCGATTTCTCACAACCCCTGCGTAACGATATTGAACACCAACGACTCCAGCGAAACCCAACGCGCGCGGCGATTCGGCGAAGACATTCTAGTCAGCAGCCACAGGAAGACTCACAAGTTGTGTTTTTTGATCATTAGAGTGCTGTAGACCATTCTGCAAATACCGAGCCGCTTCTACCATTAACAGGGACGGGCACCAATGAGGTATGGGGCTCAGGGTGATCTATCCCTACAGCTGTCGATGGTCGGGCCCGGGATAGGGCTGCGTTGCGTGGTCTTCGATTGTGAAAATGTGTGTACCATTCACCTAAAGGGCACCGCATTGAAGTGACCCCGAACCCGTCTTTCCCCGCTCTCATTGCTTATCGATGAGCAGTCTGGGACAACCTTAGGGGGGGGGCGCTACGTGGGGACAGGCATGATGGAAGTGTCTCTAGGGCAACCCGAGAGACTGGTTTTTGTACGGCTTGAGCGAGGGTTCGTGTTCAGATGACCGACTCAAACGTGGCTCTCATGTATATCTTGGGCTGCCGGACACCACACTGTGAATCTGCTAGCATCCGAAGGCGGAGTGAGGAGTTGCAGGCACACATTATATATTTGGGACTGGCCACGTT
This sequence comes from Porcisia hertigi, assembly GCF_017918235.1. Lineage (NCBI taxonomy): Eukaryota > Euglenozoa > Kinetoplastea > Trypanosomatida > Trypanosomatidae > Porcisia > Porcisia hertigi. The sequence continues at coordinate 1,305,353 of NC_090593.1, forward strand.
GAAAATAGAAGTGCATCTTACCAACCAAGTATGCGAGAACGAAAAAATGACAGTTTAGTTGCTATTGGGAGGCAAGCGACCTCTGCGGGGTGCTTTGTTCGTGTTTGTTCTCTCTCTCTTGGGACCACGCAACTGTGTGTGTGTGTGTGTGTGTGTGTCCGGCAAGGTGAGCGTGCCTTTTCTCTCCTTTCCTCTCTCAGGACCTCTATCTGGGTGATTTAGAAAAGAGGTGAGGAATGCACAGTTACATGCACACCCCACACTGCTTCAAAACAACAGGAGAATAAAGAAAAAAAATCAATTAGAATGGTGTCGGCATGAGTCGGTTCCTTCATCATCTCGAAGGAACCCATGGCCGCCTCCCCCCACACTGGGCGAATCACGGGAAAGTGACAATGCGGGAGGGCCTGTACGGAGTAACAAAACGGCCGATAGAGGTGCAGTTGCAAAGCCATGGTGAGGCCACCGGTTTCCAGCCTTTTATGTCGGTGTGGTACTCGTCTCACTTGCAAGCGCCTTCTGCAGCTCTCCCTGCGTTCACCTGTGGTGAGGACAGGTTGGGTTGGGTTGGGGGTTATGTTGCTGATGTGTCATTTCTCGCCCCCTGTGTGTTGTCCCTTTTTAATTTTCCCTCGCACCATACAACTTTCCAATCACCATTATGCCCCGCTTATGCGTACCTCGAGAAGGGGTACTTTTTTTTCTGGTCTGATCGAAAAGGCCGCTGCTGAGTGAGTGACGCTCATTGAATCGGGCAGCTTCGTCCCCCCTCCCCCTCCCCCTCCCCCTTCCTCCCCCCCCCCCCTACACACACACATCCGCTTTGCAGTTTGCTTCCCGAGTCACATTACCAGCACGAACGCCTCCCCCCCCTCTCTTCCCCTTCGCTCCCATTTCTTTTGCTCTTCTGAGCACAGGTCTGCCGGTGCGCTTTGAGTGTGCAAGTGCGCCGCGGGCCCAAGGTCTCCGTTCTTCCTTCCCCCAAAACATTCTTAACTGCCGCTTCCGTTTTGTTCCTACCCCTCTGTGACCGACTAGGTGGACCGTGAGGCGCCTACGCTAGCCTGTGCGCGCTTATTCCCTTTGTGTGTGTGTGTGTGTGAATTGGTGATCCAGCTTAACGCCGCACGTGCCAAGGACATTCCCTGAGACATCATTCCCACTTCTTTTTGTCTGCAACCTCTCCTTTTCGGGGGGATCCAGACAACAGACAGGAAGCTGAGAAGGGTCACATACTCAATAAAAAGTCTCCGGAGGGTGACAGTGCACGGTCGCTGGGCCTTTTAGAGTCGGAAGAGAAACCTCTTTCGTTCCCTTCATCGGAGAAGGAACAGGAGCGGTATTACACTTACATCAATTCGGTGAAGAGCGTGAGCGATCGGAAAGGCAGAAAGACTAGAGCAGCGAGAAGTTATCTGTTGAATAGCAATAATCAAACCCTCGCCCCTGGCACGTATCTGGGGTCTTGTTGTTTATTTGCTGCCAACATCACTGTAAGTGTTACTGCAGCCCTGCAACTTTCACTTTTTTGGTCTTTTACGTGGATTGTAGTCTTGCCACTCATTCGACCCCTCTCTCTTTGTGGACCGTATCTTCCCCCCTCCCCCCACTCCCACCGTCACGTAAATAACTCTAGTCCAGGGTACAGGCATCTCTCTCACACTCGCCGCTTCGTTTTTTTTTCCGGGGGCGGTCATCTTGGTTGCATTGCCGTGCTGGCTCACTGACGGGGCTGTTGCGCGCTCCTGTCCCTCTCCCCCTCTCCGTTCTCCCCCGCCTCCCCTTCGCCCTCCCCCCCCCTACACTCGACAAAATCACCACCATTCTGCTGTATAGAAAAACACAGACATACGGCGCTCTGCGCGAAGCCGTGCCATTGCATTGCCCTCACGCCTGCGGATTACCCAAGTCGACCCGTCACGGTGTCCGAATCGAAAAAAAAGGACACCTAGAGTGTCGTAGGATTGCTACAAATCCACCACTGGCTCTGAGAAAAGTGAAATAAGCGGTGACGACAAGGGCAGAAAACATGTTCCGCGTCTTCTCAGGTAGCTGTATGTCCCTGGAGGACATGGACACGGTGCTGCGCACTAACCTAGTGGAGCACCCACACTTGCTAGGCCCTGGCGCGGACTTCTTCACGGAATCTGGCGAGCCAGTTCGCCCACAACCGGGGTCGAACACTTTCCAAAAGGTCTTCTCTGGCAGCGCTCTTGATCTGAATGCGTGTAACGGCGAGATGTCCGATGAAGAAATAACGGCAACAACACCACTGGGACAGGGACCACGCACCATCCTACCCAGCAGCATCCTGAACCAAATCTCCACTGAAAACGAAAAAGAGAAGGCTCGTGCTGCGAAGATGAAGATCCACGTTCTTGTCATTGGCGAGAGTGGGTACTTGGCGAGTCACGTTGTAGCGAGGCTGCTGGACGCCGGGTACAGTGTGCGCATGACGGTGCCAGATGCTGTGCGACAGCAGAAGCAGATAGACCTCTACGGCGCGAGCCGTGATGTGGCCCAGCGTCTCACCATCTTGCAAGCAGACGTCACAAACTCCAACTCACTGCGTGATGCCATCCGGGGGTGCCGCTACATCATCCACTGTGGGTGCTCTAGCGCGTCCCCACAGGCCAGGGACTTGGTGGCGCTCTACACCAAGTCGATCCGAGCCCTCTTCGATGGTATTCGCCTTTCCGGCAAGTCCACCGTGAAAAGAGTCGTTCTCACTGGTGCAGCGTCGTCTGTTCTGCACATCACAGAGGACGACCCCCCGTCCGGGCTATTTGACGAGAGCAACTGGAACAGCGTAGCCACCCCTGAGGATGACCCGCTTCCTTTTGCGAAGCTCGTCTTCGAGAGAGAGGCCTGGCGGTTGCGTCAGATGATGGGGGTGGAGTTAGTTGTACTACTGCCCTCTATTTCTATCGGCCCTAGCCTGACGGATGAAACAAGTGAGGCAATGCTCACGATCGAAGAGCTCGCGCACTGCCCCAGGTACTTTCCATTTTGCCCCAACCTTAGCTGGAACTTCGTCGACGTGCGCGATGTTGCGGACGCACACGTGCGTGCTCTGGAAGTTGCAGAAGTTCGGGACCAGCGCATCATCATCTCCAATGAGTGCGTGAGCTTACCAGAGGTTTGCCGCACAATGAAGCAGCTGCGCCCTCAGCTAACACCGCCTACACACACTGCCTGGACTTTTGTGACGCTCGGTATTGCCACAGTAGTGTTGTGGAACAGCGTGAACCTTCGCTTCCTGTGGCGCAGCCTCGGTGTTCGCAAGCGCCTCGACAACCACCGCGCAAAGGAGCAGCTCGGCCTTACCTTCACCCCAATGAGGCAAACCCTCAGCGATTGCCTAGAACAGATGATGCGGTCGGCCAAGGCGACCGCGGACGCGGAGGCAGCGGTCACATCGCAACACAAGTCTGTCAACAGCAACGGAGAGACCACCGCCGCGCCGGTCTCCACGCGACTGTATAGGCCCAAGTTAGTGCTATCCTTGCTGACAGTAGCCGCGGCCGGTGCGGTTGTGGCGCGGTACGTGAGGAAGAAGTGAGTAGGCAGTGGAAACTGTAGCGCCTGAAAATGATGTCTTCTGGTCGATGACATAGCGCCACGCTCGACTGTGCACAGCGCCTTTTTCTCTCTGCTCGCTACTTGATGCGAACTTGGTTCTCTCTGTTCCGTATTCGCTTCTCCTCTCCGCCACCCCTGTGTTAGACCGTACCGCCCCCGCGTTCTCATTTCCTTCACGGCCCTGTTTTTTCTTTTGTGCTGGCCCCCCCCCCCCCCACACACACAGACAGACAGACAGACAGACACCCCCCCCTTTTTTACTTGCCATCGGTGTGAGCAAAGGGGACCCCCCATGGAAAGCACAACAACCGAAGACGAACACGCAGCAAAGAGGAGGAGGAGGAGGGGGGGAAGTGACAGATATCCGCATCACGTTCCTGAGCTTCCTCCTCGTGTAGCCCATGTGAACGCAGGTGTCCCTTGGTGTCATACAAAAGACCCCTCAGATCAGACACTTTTGCGTCGCTCTTCATGTTGCATCGCGCACTGGTATGCTCTCGGTATGCGTGTGTCGGTGAACGATGCAGCAGAGCGATGGGGGGTAGGGTGGTGGTGGTCAAAAGAACACTGCCAAAAACACTACAGGCTACTTTTCTTGAAGAGGGAACAGGTAGAGATCAAGGGGGGGGGGAGCGGGGCTCTCAGGAAGACTGCGGAGGCCCTCGCTGATTTAATTTGCACTTGTTTCCTGTAGATCGACACCGACTATAATGGAAACTACAAGGTAAGAGGGGAGGGGAGGGGGGGGGGCACTCTGCCCTGCGCACTGCTTGCATTTCACTACCACTTCATCGGCGCCTTTTTTCTCGTCTCGGTCTTTCTGCTTCATTTTCGTTGTTGTGTCTGTGTGTGTGTGTGTGTGTGTTTATGTATTCATATCCCCCCCCCACTTGCGGTCGGAGCCCACGCCCCCTGCCGTGCGTTTTGTTTGTTTTAAGGCGGGCAGAAGAGGGAAGAGGGGATACTCTTCGGTGTTTTTTGGTCGTGTTATTTTTTCCTTTTGCGTCTCTCGTGCCCTCTCTTTGTCTTGTCGTTTTTCTGTCAGTGCAATAGCCTTCTGCTGCTCTATTTTTCCAGTCCCTCGAGGTTGGACAAGAGGACCTTTGCTTTTTTCTTTCGCTTGTTTTTTTGTGCGGGGGTGTATCGCAGTCACCTTAATCAACTGTTCTCAACGCGTTTCGTTATTCTCCGTTGTCCGTGTGTGAGTGTGTGAATTGTATGTTCGTGCGCGCCTCATACTAGGGGCTTTTCTCTTCACGAGTACATACTTGGGGGATACCCTCACCCCGGCTTCGCGATGGAACAGAGGTGATTGCACGCACCCCCCCCCACCCACACACGGACACCGAGAGAGAGACGCCTACACGGATAGGCACGGGTGCTCATGATTTTGGAATGGCGAGGAAAAACAAAGATGTCGTCGTCGTCGTTCGCTGCTTGTTTTTTTTTTTGCGAGCTCGTTTTCGAGTCACCCACCTTATCATTTAATCAGCCCTATAGAAGCACTTCCTACGCAGCCACATTATCTCTTTTTTTTTTTACTGAGACGAATGTATGAGAAACGCTCGTCTACCTTCACTTCGCCGCCCCCCCCCTTTTTTTTCTTGTTCTCTATTAAGATTCCACTTTCAACGTATTGAACACACAACCGCCGCGTATGAATTTGCGCTTTTCTGATCTAAAACTCGAAAGTAAAACGTCCCGATGGCACGCCTTCTCTGCCTTCTGTTGTTTCTGGTAGAATTTTTTTTCTTTTGTCGCCGACCTCTTCCTGATAGCCCTCGCCCCCCCCCCCCTTCCTCGTGTCCACTTCAGCCGCTTCTGAACTTTTTTTTCGCCGCTTTCGATTTTACACCGTAACTGCCTCGATATTATTATTATTATTATTATTTTTTTTTTTCGGGGGGAGGGGAAGGGGGAGGGGAAGGGGAAGGGGAAGGGGTCCTTTTCTCGGCTCTGCTTCGATGATGTCACGTGCAAGAGGAAGGGAGGGCGCGTTTCAACTGCAGTCGCTCATCTGCGATACTGTTTGTTGTTGCACGTCTCCCCCTCCCGCCCCCCGTTTTTTGGTCATTCACGCGCGAGGGGGGGGGGGAAGGGGGGGGGTTGATGGCGGGGTCGCTGCTGTGTAACTTAGCTCCTTCTTGCCTTTCAGTCGGTTTTCCTCCTTTTTCTGGTCTCTTCTCTCCATGAACTCACCGTCATGCACCCCGTTAAGTCTACCCCATTCCCCGGTTACCCACTCGCTTCTCTGTCGTAGCCGTCCGGCCCTGGCGGAGAATTCGCAGGGTATGATTCAAGGCGGCAATGGTTGAGGGAAGCAGCTTAGGGATAGAGCGCGTGGTGGTTAACCAAAGGTGCGAAGAGTATGCGGTGATATGTGATGAGGTGTAGAAAAACCACGATGCAGGTGCAAAGGGGGGATGCGCAGAAACAGCTGATACAACAAAATAGTAGCATAGAATGAGCGTGCACCACACATTTCGAAGAAAGAACGCCACGTTGTCATCCATTCGCCAAGCCAGCAGTACACTCCCCTACCCCCGATTCTTCCATTTCGCTTTTTCTCTACCTTCATGTTGGCGTTTCTGTGCGCACCTTGAAGTGTGTCTGCTCGTTGACTTGCACTCATTTTTGTGTGCGTGTGCGTGCGTGTGTCCCAAAGATCAGATTTCGCATTTTTTGGACCGCTCTCCGTACAGTTGATTTTACCCCTTGTGTTTGTGTTTCGTCCTCTCCCCCTCCCCTTTCCCCCGCCTAGGTGGTGGCTTGTTTGTTTGTTTGGTGCTCTGAGTTACTCCTTCGCCGTCTCCCTTCTCGTGTGTTTTATGGCCTCGTCTGCATTGCGACGACAAAGCCCTTCCTCTCTCCGTCTGTCTTATTATTTTTAGTAACTCGACTGTAAACTAACAGATTTTTTCGTCGTTTCACCATACACACGCACGGGCACGGGCACGGAAAAAAAGCGGATAATATGCCGTGCGTGCGTGCATGTGTGTGTTTCTTTGTTCACATCCGTGCTTGACTGCGGATTCGTTTGTGAGGCTCAAGTGCGGGGGGGGGGAGGGGGGAGAGGGAGGGGTAAACAGAGGGGAGATGAATCCAGAAAGTCTATCCTAGAAAGAATGCGACATCGACATGCAACGTATTCACACCCGCCCAAAGCGCAGACATCAGATACGCATTCTATACATAAGTGTATATGTACCTGTATATATATATGTGTGTGTGTGCGTGTGTGTGTGGATGTAGATTTAAATGGGTTCGTACGTCCTTGGCTCCTGATAGTCAGTCAATGGGGAAGGGTGGGGGATGGGAGGGGGGGGGGTCTAGAACGCAACAGGATGACTCACGCGATAGAATCGATGTAGATATCGTGTTGCATTCCAGTTCGGCGGGCACCTGCACGTGGTGAAGGTTCTGCTGTTGTACCACCTTCAGGACAGACGCAACGCACATCCTGTTCCCCATGTTTCCTTTCTGCCAAATTTTGTGTTATCTCACTAAGGTCGTGACAGGTAACCGCAGGTGCGCCATTTTTTCATCTTTACACCCACCCAAAGAAGACGCATGTGTACTATCGAACCTGACGACTACGTCAACCGCCTCTTCCCCCCACCCCCCTCCCCAAAGAGCTGCAAACATTTTATGTTGATTTGTCTTCTCTCTTTTCTCCTTTCCCGCGTCCACCATCATCTGCGCCCATAAAGACGGATCCCAGGGTGGTTTGACCGGAAGGGAGAGGGGGAAAAAAGAAAAGAGGTGGAGAGTAGACTAGTTGGTAACGCCTCTTCTCCCTCGCCCCGCGTCCTTCGATCCTCCCTCTTTTTCGCATCTCTCGCCGCTGGCTGGCTTTTTTTTCTTCTGGTTTTGTTTGTAGGTCTCAAATCACCTTAATGTTTGTAGTTGATGTGTTATTTTGACTCCCTTTGTTTTTTATATATATTTTTTGTTCGTGCGCTTCTGTCTTTGAGCTGATATGGCTGACGTGTAGTTTTTGTTTTGCGTTGGTTTCGTTGGATGGTCTGTGTGTGTGTGTGTTGTCCTTTGTTTTGGTGGGTGTGCACTAGCTGGCTGACGGTGTCCCCCCCCCCCCCTCGATAATGGGGGGCTTAGACAGGTGCGTCTGTCTAGTTTAGCTCCGCTGATAACGTACACGTCTCTCCTTCGCAGTGTGCGTGCATACGGTGTAGTTGTTTCGGAGAAAAGTGTGTTACGCTTATCCTATGGTATTCCGCTTTTTTTTCTTTTTCTCGGTAATGGTTCTTGTGTATTGCCCTCTCCCCCTCCTCTCTTCGCTGATTTGGTCTGTCCGTCCCTGTGTGTTGATGTGTATGTACATGTGTTTACCTTGCCGAGTCTCAGGTTCGTTGGTATGCAGATATTCACCCCCCTCACCCCCACCCCTCCCACCACCACACACACACACACACACACAGCGAAACATACCTCTTCCTCTCTATATATATATATCTTTACATGTTTGTGGTTGTGGGTGTCTATCTGTTTCCATGTGTGCAGCCGTGTACGTGACGTTGTTTGACAGCATGTCTCTTGTCGTCGTCATCTCCCTCCCCCCCCTTTTTCCCCCACGTAACCAAACGAATGAAAATGTTTTTTTAACAGATTTCTTCAGAGCTGTCTTCGCCTCTTTTTCTTATGTACTGTGGTCCCCCTTGTTATCTATTTTGTCTGTCGCTCGTTGGTTTTCGTTGACTGTGCTTTTTTTTTTCTTTTTTTGCAGCTGTGAAGAGAGGGGCAAACGCACGTGTGTGTGTGTGTACTTGTGAATTGCCCTCGCCCCCCCCCCCCGCGACTGTTGATCCTGTCCTCCTTTTTTGTGCGTGCTTCGTGCTTCTTGTCGTAGCGATTTCCTCACAACGCTGTACCTGAAGTTTTTCCTCGGGAAAAAATCAATTGGAGACATAGCCCTCACACGTATGCTATAGCTGCTACATGCAGTGGATAAGACAGCCCCGCTCTTGTCTGTTTAGACCTCCCCGGGGGGAGGGGGGGGGGGCGATGGTGCGTCTTGGGCAAGCCGGGAGGCACAGAAAGCAAAAGGCTTGATAGAGATAGTGAAGCGATGCAGAATGGTTGCCTCAATCTTTCATCAGGATAATCTTGTGTCTATGAACTTCGCCTCTGTGTCTTTGAGGGGCTCACCCGCCACACAGATGCCATTATTAACCACCCGTTTTTCTTTTTTAAAGCCCGCAAAGGGCCTTCAAGGGTGCGTGCGTGTGTGTGCTGTGAATGCTTCCGTCTCCCTCCTTCATTCCCTCTACATCCGTTTGTCTCATCTCGCCTTTTCCACGCATATTCTCTGATTCCTGGTACCTTGCCTCGTTGCGGCACAACCTCTCTTGTGCGCACCTTCTCGGGACATCGACGCACTCACACACCCCACACGCATACACACGGCACCATTAAAAAACAAACTTGCTCGTGAAAGGTGCATCGAAACGCGTTCATTACCCTTTTTAAGGCTCTGTTTCGTGCGTCGGCGGCTCTTTGCTCTGCCTTTCGCCCTGTCCCTCCTCCCTCCTCTCTCTCTCCCCCTCCCACGCATACCTTCCCGGGGGGATCTAATGTGGGGTGGACTGAAGAAGCGTACCCATTACGGCGATGTGTTCAAGCGCTGGAGTGCATCTCAGGGGCTGGATACCCTCCGCACCTCGCTATACAAAGAACCTCGCCCATGGTACATGGCGTACACACTTCACCAGGCAAATCACTTGCTGCAAGATCATCACTGCGCGCGACTACTTGCGTGGAGCACGTCTATTGTGGAGCTTCGACCGAGCTTAGCTGGGAAACAAGAGGCGTATCAATACACGCAAGAGATGTTCAGCGTTTTCGTCCGGCATCATAAAGTTGGGCAGCAAAGTCTAAACGAGTACATGCGGCTCTGCGCAGTCGGTAAAGACCTTAGCTCGGCATTTGACTGGTTCAAGTACTGGCAAGAGGCGCAATTGGGGGCTCATGACGAGCTGAGCCTGCTCAGCTGGCTACTGCAAGTGGCATCCCTTTCGCCAAACGACGAGCGCATCGAGGACATGGCGCTGACAGTGCTGGAGCTCTACAAGCACCGCTTTGCAGGTCCTTCAGAGACATTCACAGCGGAGAGCGCCGCTGCATCCGCAACCTCGGCGGCACCACCAACCGCAGCTTCCTCGTCTTCCTCACCACCACCACCACCACCACCCTCTGCGCCGCTGCGTCATTTTCAGCCCACCTCAGACGTCGAAAAAACGGATCTGCAGCGTTTTTTTTGCCTCTTCAAGCAACTTGCGTCACGAGTTGAGGCGAACACGCAACTACGCGATTTTTTGTCGACGCTGCCCATCTCTGTGACAGAGGCTGCGGAATACTGTGCTACGGTTGGGTGGCCTACGGAGAGCCCGCACCGCCTTTTCCCTCAGCTGGAGCAGCACATCCGGAGCGGTTTTACAGACGTCTGGCCGGGCAGAGGTGAACATGTCTCTGAAGAGGAGGAGCGCCCTTTTGTGCGCCGGTGTCTTCCACGACTGCGGGATTCGCTGTTGCACCCTTCGTTTCTTGCAAAGCTGGAGGAGAGTGCCGCGCGGCATAACGTTTCAAAAGTGGTGGCTCTTGTTGACAAGTACGAGGAGGGCATCCGTTACGAGCGTGGAAGCGCCACTGGAGACCGTCTTTCGGCGGCGCGCAAGCGCTCGAGCGAGGAGGAACTATGGCGTATGTACGAAGACCCGACGTCGATGGCGTTCCGTCGCAGGCTCGTCGAGCGAGGTGGCGTGACGCCGGAGCTGTACCATTATCTCATCACTGCATTGGCCACTACTCAACCGTCCGCCGCTTTGCGCACACTGGAGCGAATGGAGCAGGCCCAGCTGCGCCCACTGGACATGACGCGTGCAGTGGTTTTGGTGGCTGTCCAGGACTCCGCAGAGGAACGCCGCCGGCTCTTTCAGGCGCAGCTGGATGAAATTCGCCGACGTGCTCGCCTCGACGCGGACCACGGGACCTTGAAGATAGTGGAAGCCTATTGGAAATACGACTACGTGGAGTTTTTCTACTACCGCAACGCGCTTGATAAGAAGGATTTCTACGAGTTTCTCCTCCACCACCTAGGACCTCTGTCGCTTCAGCAGCTCCTGCTGGACTCCCATGCATCTGGGCCAACAGCGACCCCGGAGGACTTGGTGCTTCTCGACGAGGATCTCTTGGTGGCTTCTCGACGCTATTATCGGGCTCAGGTTGGGCGAAGCGCAGTTCAGGGTGCGCTAAATGATATCAGTGCTCACATGCCAAAGCTGGACATCGGGCTGGTTGGAACGCTGCCACACTTCGGTGATTACTGCCTGGACGCTAACGACAGCATCGCCAACAGCGAGGCCGCGCTTCAGGGCATCATGCAGCCGTATGATACCGTCTACGTACTAGACACATCCTTTGTCGAGACCTCTGAAGCATTTCTTGCGGTGGGGGCCGCCTCGCGGTCGCTGGTACTCATCCCGTATTTGTGTCTCTCGCAGCTCGCCGACTCTGTCGCTAACGCAGACCGCTTCGTCACGTTCGATGCGGCTCTGCAGCAAATGACACGCATGGAACCGTTTCTGGCCTCGCAGCGGCTTCGCGGCCTCTCCGCTATGGTTTCCACCCCTTCCCTTTCACAGCCGGAAGGGGCGGGGAGGCGCACGCGTGTCCTGCACTTCACTGAGTGCCTTTGCGCGAATCAAGTCGATCCAAAGTTGCTCCACGCACTCGGCTTAAGCCCATCTTCCAGAGACAACGATCAGCTGATCCTTATCCTCGCAATGCTCAGCTCCCTCAAGGCGCCGGAGGCGCGCCTCGTGCTGTGCACAGACGATGCGCAACTCGTGGAGCGTCTGGAGCGCTTGCGAAGCTCCTCGCTTTTCAGGTCGGCTGTGGAGGTGATGAGTACGGCGCCACCGGAGAACCTCGATTTGGAGAGAGATCTCGTAAACGATAACCCCTTACTGGGCGGCAGTGAGGAGTGGGCCGCATCCGAAACCTTCGAACCTCGTTTGCACATTGTCGTTGATCCAAACGCAGTGAAAGGGGATAAAGAAACTTTCCGTGAAAGTCAAGAGCAAGTGACCACCGATACGTCTGCCACAGACAGAGGCACAATGAAATGTTCCCACAGCGAAGCGCCGGCGAATGCAGATGCCCGAGCAGCCTTGAATGATGGCGTGGACTCCCCGTGGCTGTCACTGCTCGAAGACGACGACGACCTGACATTCGCGTCGGCTGCGCCTCTTCCCGCACCACAGGTGGCCTCTGTCACGGCGACTGCACCACCACCCTCGTCGGGCACCGCACCAGAAGACGAAGAACGCCGCGCTCTTTTAATGGACCTTTATGAGACGCCGTTTGACGTCGTTCCCGTTGGGGTGCGGATGGAAGAGGCCTCATCTGTCGGATCCGTCTTCACGGAGTTCGACTCGTTGGAGCCGGAGCGGCGGGAGGCGCACGCGGCTGATCGGGCCGCAGCGCGCACCTCCTTGTCCCCGGGGGAAAATGAGTCAAGGAAACGTGGCAGCGGAAGAAATCAGCGCCGTCATCACTCGCTTCTAGAGAAGGAGATGCTTGCCAATCGCGGGGCGTCCAACAAGGATCGCTTTCAAATGGCACGTCGACTCTCCAACTGGAGTGGTGGCCGTGTGCCCTTTAATTTGCGATATCGCGTCGTGGAAGCGAACATTCGTGATCCGAGAAACTCGCATCTGCGCAGCTCTTACGAAGCAGCATTGGCGAAGAAGCGGGCCAGCTTTAAACAAAAACACTCTTGATGGTAAGTGCGAGCGCCGCACCCGCACTCTCAGGAGAAAGACCATGTCGGATCCCGTTGGTTGACGCGCTTCGGAGTGCGGGACGTCGTGCAAGACACAGTGGCTGCCATCATCTTACATTTACACTCATCGCAGTTAATGTGCCCCTCATCTACACCGGCGAATACACTCACACACATACACACACAAAGGACATGTTCAAAGCCCATCGAGACCTAATGAACAGGCATGATCGACTCGGCCACGGTATTCCTTCTCATGGATGGGGCAATGGCTCTTCCAGTTTCTTTTGCCCGTTCTGAGTACGCCAACCCTTCACTGCTACGACATGCATGTTTGCAAGCCCGGCATCACGGCTCCGCCTCGGGCGTATCGTCGAACCAACTCAGACCAACCGAACGTCAATGTTCCCCCCTCTACTTCTTCCATTGACTTCGCTCCTTTAAAAAAAAAGTTTTAATACACTCCGTCACGCTCTCCCTCACTTCTCAAGAGCGGAAGAAGTCTATTCGCCGAGTAGCTGCGCAGAAAACTACTACAGCGAACCCACCCGAGCCTGTGACTGCGACTGCAGTCTCGCCAAGCGACAATGTCAGAACAGATAGACATGTCCTCATTCACAGGCAGCGCCTCTAGGGCAGAAGGCTCTGCCACCGCGGCGTTGGACTGGTCGTACGTCTCCCTGCCGCCGCCGAGCACCTTCGACTACTTCACGGAACGCTACTACCATCAATTCAGTATTCATGACTGCAAAAAAGTGAAAGATAACAACTGCCGCATTCTGCAACACAGCAACGGATTGTGTGTACTTTGTCTTGATCCGAATCATGAGCTCGTGCGACGATGCGCGACAGCTGATTCGGGTGTGACGGTGGCCAAAGTAGAATTCTTTAAGGGTCGCACCGCCATCACGCCTGAGAGCATTCAAGTTGTGGGCAAGAAGAAAAAGAACGCTTTAGTCTGCCAGAATGACACGAAGCTCTGTGGCATCTCGCTTTCGGACGGAGCGGAGTACACGATTCCCGCTTGTGTTAACGGGTTTGTGCTCGAGCTGAACGCCACTTTGCTGAAGCAGCCGTGGATGGTGGCAGCGGCTCCCACTGCGGAGGGCTACTTGGCCGTCATCAACCCAACCTCCAAGGCGGATTTCAGTGGGTATGAGAAGGTGTGGACGGCCACCGGCGGAGACGCCGCCGTCGCCGGCGAAGATGACGACTAAACTTGCGCATCCATCAACGGACAACCCACCCGGTCCTCGCCAGTCCTAAGGGCTCGCGCAAGGGATGTGCCGACAGGTGGAAGACATGATTTGAGAAGTGAGATGGCGGGGTATCTGTTGTGCGGTGTGGATGGACAAGCGCATCCCCACGCGTCCCTGTGACCTCTATACATGCCAGCTCTCAATACCGAAACGTTGTACCTCTTTTGTGCAACTGAGGGAGGCTGGTGGTGGTCGGAGTGGGTATTCGCCTCACACTCTTCTTCTCGTCTCTTACGTCTTCTCCCGCTCTGTTTCCCCCGCTCGCTGTATATCGCCTTTATGGCCAGTGTTACTGTGTGGCGCTACATGTGCAGCCCTGCCTTTGCTACCCACCCGTACTCCTCACACACATGCACGCACACGCGGTACCCCCCCCCCCCCCAGTGTGCGTGCTCTCTACACGTGCATGCTCATCATCTTACACGGGCGCCCATCGCCAGCTATCGTCTACTTTTGAATCACTCACCACCCCCTTACTTTGCTTCCTCAGCTGTCTTGCCGCATTTGGAAGTGGGAGGAGGGGGGGAGGGGCATGCATTCTAGCAACTCTGCACCTCTGTTGAGCAGAAACATTGATCTCACAAGCGTTGAACTTGCGCTGTCTGGGCCACGACCGTTCTCCACAGAGTTGACAGGGGAGCCCGTCAACTACCACGCCTCCTCGCCAGACGAGATTGCGCTGGTCAAGTTATGTCGCTCTCTTGGTGTCGTGTTGACCTATCGAGACATCACATCGGTGGCCTTCACCGTCGGCGACGCTGCGCAGCCGTACACGTACACAATTGTCAAAACGTTTCCCCTCTCATCGGAGCGCAAGTGCGTGGGCATATCATACTAGGCGAACGCACTGGGAGCAGCGACGGCAGCAACGCACAGGAGACCTTCAAGCTCTATATGAAAGGCGCGGATGAGAAGATGGCGTCCGTTTTGCGGCAATCGGATTGGTTGGGCGAGTGTTGCCAGGAGTTGGCGCAGATGGGGCTGCGAACACTAGGGTTTGCCGGTCGCACCCCCAGTGAGGATATCCTCCGTACTTTTCTCCACCAGTACGAGGCTGCCATGTCTATCCTCGGTAACGATCGTGCAGAAGCGATCGAGACCGCAATGCGTGCATTAGAGCGAGACACGACACTCATCGGGGTTACGGGGGGGGGGGGGAAGATGAGCTGCAAGATGATGCCGTAGTGTGTCTGGAAACGCTCGGCATGTGCGGTATAAAGGTGTGGATGCTAACTGCTGACAAAGTCGAGACTGCCACCACCAATTGGTCGATCAACTCGACTCATTCCCCGGCACTGCCGCATCGAAAGTACCTCTGCAGTATGGCACCGGCAGACATGTACGAACGGCTGGATGAGCTGCAGGAAGAGTTGCACTGGTGTATCAAGGATGGCGGCCTAGTGCTACAATAAACCTTGGTTCTAGATGAAAATACATTGGTGTATTGTCTTTCTGATGCCTCCACCTTCGCTGAAGTGGTCAGCGGCATGTGCGATCGCTGCCGCGACGCGCGGGTTTCGGTCATGGGTGATGGTGGCAATGACGTGTCGATGATTCAGGCCGCCAACGTGGGGATTGGCATTGAGGGAGAGGAGGGGAATCAGGCAAGCGTGGATGTCGACTTCTCCATCACCAAGTTCTCGCACTGTCTGCGGCTGATCCTGTGGCATGGGCGCAACTCCTACCGGCGCACATGTAGGCTCAGTCAGATCATCATGCATCGTGGCATCGTCTTCTCCGTATTATTTGCTGGGACAACGATGTCTTTGTTCAACGGGTACCTGCTGATGGGGTACTCCACCGTTTTTCACAATGGCACCAGCCTTTGCACTGGTGCTCGACGAAGACCTCGAGGAATCCGACGTGCACGAGTACCCGTTTTTCTACAAAGATCTGCTCAAGGCCCGCCCAATGAACACCCGCACCTTTCTGGAGTGGGTACGGGCATCTTTCTTTCAAGGAGGCGTCATGATGCCTGCGACGCTGGAGCTCTTCAAGTCGGAGATGTTTCAAATTGTTACGATCGCCTACACGTCCCTCCTGATAACAGAGCTGAGCGTCATTGGTGCTACCGCACATCTCCGCATTCTCTGGCGGGTACGCCGTCCGCGTTTTTTTTTTCTCTTTTTGAGCTCCGAGGTGGTGTCGCTCGTGATGTTTTTCCTCGCCCTGGTTTTGCTGCCTGAGACATTTGATCGCAAAAATTTTATCTCGTGGAGCTGCTAGTGGCGCGTGGCGGTGATGTGTCTCGCCAGCTTTGCACCACTCATAATATTTCAGTTGATTGGCAAATACTTTCTTTTTAACAGGCGCATCGAAGTCTCCTGCCGGGGCCGTCGGAGGTGATCCCCATGCGAACTCATCACATACTGTGAAGGCCCCAAACACTTTTTTTATGATTTTTTTTCGCGTCGCCTCTCTGCCTCTCTCTTTTTATCGTCTTGTCTGATGCTCCCGTCTGTTGCCTCGCTGTAGGAATGTGCTGTCGTGCATTGCCACGTGCTCTTTTCTCCTCCTCTTGTTTCACTTCCATAAAAGACGAGAGCTCAACTCAGTGTGGCGTGTTAGAGACGAGCACACGTCTTCCCCACGGAGAAGACGTGACCCTATCCATCCCCCCACCCGGCGCCGGTGAGTCGAAACAATGTATCACCACAGATGTCCGGCGCCTAGGTCCTAGGTGGCGATGCGTTAGAGAGAGAGAAACTAGCGATAGTGACAGCACCTGTTCTATCCGAGGGATACATAAATTGTCTGTGTGACTCGAAGGTGCCTCGTCGCGCCCTCACTGTCACTTGGGGGAATGCACCGTCTGCTGACCAGCTTAATGGAAGCGACGTTGAGAGGGTCCGCCTCCGCAGCGGGGGGAGGAAAGGAAGGAGAGGGTGGGGGGGCAGGGGTTTGAGGCAGCTGAATTGAAGTGCTGCATGGAAGCACGGAAACGTGGGAAAAGAAGCAAATCCTTTAATGGACGCACTTCCGAGGGCTCTGCTGCAATGACTTCTCCTCACTTTCTTCTTCTTCGGCATGCCCCACCCCACCCTTCCCCTCCAGACTCTGCCGTACGTTTGTGGGTATGTGTCTGTGCGCTTCCTCTCGCTTTTCTGTCTTTTTTTTGTCTGCTGTGATCCCTTTTCCTGTCATGTTAGTCCTGCTATTCGTATCTGGTCTCTCGCTTAGTGCCGCGCTCAGCTGGTCTTCACGGCCCATGAGCGCACCTGTCGCGTAGACAGCGAGTGGAAGATGTACAGGAATATGCACACGCTAGGGAAGAACACAGAGCGAATATTGGAAAAGATAAAGAAGCGATGGCAGTGAGACGCAAGCCGAAGACATCACGAAGGATAGGGAGCGCTGCCTGTGCACTGTGAAACAAAGCTGTAATACACCACCTTTCTTTTTCTCCCATCCCTCTGCATATATATATATATATATATTGTCTGCTTATACATATAGAATGTATACCAGAGCGTGTATGGGTACATGTGATTGAGGACCCCAATCAAAATAGCCTGCGCAGGAGCGTCTCAGACCTTGTCTCCCCCTTCCCTTACGTGCTATCAGTACGCGACGAGTACTCCCCCTTCACATGACGCGCTCGCACGCCTACGGAGGACTACGTCTCCCAACACGGAGGAGAAAAAAAGGAAAAAAAAACAGTACATCGGCAATGCTACTCTCTCTCTCTCTCTCCCGCTAGCACCTCTTACACCGATGCTCTTGAGTTGCTCTCTCGTTATTATCTTCCGCCTATATACCGCTGGGTCTATTGGAGTGCGTGTGTGTGTGTGTCTGGGCGTCGCAGCATTTTCCTCCTTTCCTTGGTGTGAGCTGTAGTCTTGCTCGCGCGCTCCCCCCCCCCCCCACACACACACACACTCCACTCTCTCTCATTCACGCTCGGCCTCCTCGCCAGCGGCCTGGGCTTACTTATCGGGACAACTAGCAAAGAAAAAAAAAGCGAACGGAAGAGAAAACCCACACGGTTGGAGAACCTGAAATCCCTTTGCTGGGGTGCGGCTTCTCACGTGTGGCGACCCATCATGCACTGTGTCGGACGCGCTCGCGCGGCGCTAGCGTCTCCAGCTACGTCGTCATCAACTGCTGTGGTGGACTTTGTACATGCCACTCGCGCACTCCCGATAGCGGTACATCCATTGTGTGCAGTGAGGTCACGGCTGTCAGCTCTCCTGTCAAACAAAGGTGCGCGTGGCACTTTACACAACCAAGCCCAAGCGTCATGTGGATCACTACAGACGCCATTGCGGCACTTTAGGGGCTGCACAAACGCCCCTGATGCCATCAACCCCGAGGAGATCGACTTTGTTGGTGCGCAAGAGACGCTGGCTGGTGCTGTGAAAGCTGACGCATTCCGCGGAGACGAAAACCCACACACCACCATGTCCACGCCATCGGTTGCATGGAGCACAACGAACTCGCCAGCATTTCCCTCGGTCTTCGCTGATGTCAAGGTTGTGGACCCGTTCACACGAGCGCGGATGCTGGGCTTTGTGCGACGACACCACACTGCGACAGCCCAGGAGTCCGACAGCACCTCGGATGCCGCCAGTGGCGCTACCGCGGTCGGTTTTCGGACTGAAGCGGTTTGTGGTGGAGAGCTCTTTCACGCCCGCCTCCAGCTCCCCGTGACGAGCGTGGCTCGCCACCTTCTAGAGGAGATGAGCGCCGTCGGCGGCTCAGGCGTACCGACGGTGCTCTGGGCACACGGTGTTTCCAACACGGCAAAGGAGGCGGAATTGCTGGCTGCCATGCACGCGGAGCAGATGGCAGACCTGCTAGGGTACCACGTTTTCACCCTACCGTCAAAGCAGCACAAGCACGCCGAGGGGGCCCGTGCGGCAGGACGCTACGCGTCCTCACCAGAGGACAAGGACAGCGGCCCCTCCACCGAGCAACGCATGGCGCAGTGGCCTCTGCCGTTGAGGCGTGTCCTGACGGACGAGGAGACGGAAAGCGGAGAATATCAGCTAGTGAACACGGCGTCCGCCATACGGCACTACATCTTCCCGGACCATACACTGTTGTCACCGTGCGTGTTGGATCCCAAGTCACGGCACCGGATCGAGGCCATATTTGCGCGCGCTCCTCCTAACAGCCCCTCGTTTGCGCAGCAGCTGAGTACGGAAAGGGTGCGAACCCTGACCGCGAGCAGCGCGGCCAGCGGTGGCGAAGAGGCTATGGTGGCGAGACTTGTTTTGCCACCACAGGTGACAGGCATCACGAACCCTTCGATGGACCTGGTTGCCTCTGGAAAGGCAGCGGAACGGGCAACCGCGGTGCTGCTGGCATGCATGCACGCCGAGCTTCTCTTGGACGCCGTGGGCGTGCCCATTTTCGACGACCCAGTGACACAGAAGACGCATGCAATGGCGGCCTGGAGCTACGGACGCCCCGCCCCCCTTCCCGGCGTGAAGCCAAAGAATCCGTCCCACGTGCACCTGCCACAGCCCCTGAAGGCGCTTCCAGTGGGGGCCGCAGGAGACGGTCGCGCTCGCACGTCGTCGCGCTCCGCTGAGGAAGACTGGTTCCACAGGCATGACGTTGTCACTGACCAGTGCGGAAGCTTTGTCGAAACCGCGGTTGGCGAGTCAACCGCGGTGGAGGACATCACTGCGTTTCTTCACGCCCACGGCGCCATGCGGGCCGCTGCGCCTTTTCTGCACGTGTCGATCGGTCCTCGTGTCAAGTCCACAGTGTTGCTGCCTTTGCCGGACTCCTACGGCATTCGCGGTGGTGTAGGAATAGCTTCGAACGCACAGGATGCTGACACCCTTGCTGCCATGCACGCACTGGATATCCTGTGCATGCTCCGTGTCCCGGTAAAAACAACGGCGGGCACCGATGACACGTGGAAGCGTGCTCGCCGTGAACGCATTCCAGATGTGCCGTACGAGTCAGCGGACATCTCCACGCCGAGTCCGCCAGCTCGCCGGTGCACCTTGAAGAAGCTAAGCAAGCAAATCACTGTCGCCGCAGCAACATTGACAGAGAATCCGGTGTCCGTGGATGAAACACAAGCGAGTCTCCACAGCACCACCAACACGTCGACACCGTTGCGGCGCCGTGCGGTGAAGCGCGCGCGACTGGCCTCGGAGGCGTCTGCACCGGAAAACATCGCCCCGCGGCGGGGGTCAAACGAGGCGACCGTCTCCTCCTCGCCGTCATTGACCGTCCCGGAAACGGCAAGGAAGCCTGATGAGGAGCGGTTGACCGCAGTGCGCGCCGTGGTGCCGAAGGAGTTCTGGGACATGCACGCTGACAGCCCTGATGGGTACATTATGATAGCCCCGGGCGTGCCGGAGGGGTCTGCGATGGCTGCGTATGCAATCACATCCCCCCGAAAAATGGACAAATCGGCGAAGGGGCGCATACTTGACTACTTGGCAACTGTCGGACGTCGCCTCGACGATGTGATCGTGGTGAAGCAAGCCCTCAGCGAGGACGAAACGGAGGGCCGTCCGCGGCATAGGTGTGCGCTCAAAGTGCCACTACCGGCCGTTTGCGGTGAACCTCGACTTGCGCTAGGCGAGGCGGACACGATCGCCGACGCTGAAAACGCCGCCTGTATGCACGCGGAGCTCATCCTTGACACACTCGGGGTCTGCCTCTACACCGATCCCGTGAAACAGAAGCGGCACGCTGAGGCGTGCGCACAGTGGGGTCGATGGGCGCCATGTACTCCTGGCGAGGAGCGATCAAGCGAAACACCTTCCCCGCCGCCGCTGCGCCGCGAACACGCCGGCTCGCTCCACTGGGAGCGCCAAAAGGAACGGAAGAAAAAACGAGGCGGCGGATTTGGCGCGTCGCAAGACACAAGAAAAGAGCCGACCAGCACTGAAGAGACCCGCGAGAAGGCCGCGCCCCCCGGCGGCTCCACCGAAGCGAAAAGCACGGATGCATTCTCTTCAGAGGATGCAGACCAGGCGGCGATAGAGGACTCGGAAGCGTTTGAGCACGTGGTGGAAGCACAACTCGACAGTCTCAGCAAAAATCGTGTGCAGTACTATTTGAGGTACGAAAATTTGAAAGTGTCCCCCATCACGTTCACAGCTGTTATGGGTCGCAATGTGCTCATACATGTGGCGACCTGGCTTCTGCCGGTACCTGCCCGCTACAGCGGCGAAGGGGAAACTCCGAAGTGCCTGGAGTACGCTGTCAAGGGTGCCGCCTCAACCCGGAGAGATGCAGAGCTGCTGTCCTGGATGCATGCAGAGCGCATCTTGGACTTTCTCGGCATCCCTCTTTTCCCGAACTTGCCCATGCTGCAGGCATATCACGCCAAATGTGCAGAAACCGAGGGGAGGGTCGCCCCAACTGCGGTCACCGGGCCGTCGACCCCGCTGCCTAGCCCCAGTGCCGTCCCTGTGAGGCCATTGCAACTGCGCCTGAAGTGCTTTCACGTTGACCTGACGATCCCGTCACCGCCGTGTCCGTCGACTGACACCGAAGACGGCTCTTTTGTGAGCCCAGGTGTTTGGGACGCGTACGTCGAGTCGTGTGCCACCTACGTGCTCGCCAAACAGATGGCGACCAAAAACAGCTTCTACCAGGAGCAACGGGTGCCGCGCACAGGAGACGTGGTGATCGATGCCGCCCTCGCTGAGGCGGAGGCGAAACCCCTCGATAAAGATGCCCGGGCCCGTCTTGCGGCCTACTGCCTTGCGACGCTCAAGAAGTTTGTTCCACAGTACGAGTCTTATGTTGTTGGTCCACCTCATCACAGGGTGACCTACGCGACGATCCCACTTCCCGGTTTCGAGTACTTGCTAGGACGTGGTGTGGGGTCTAATAAAGTGGTGGCCCAGCGGCGGGCCGCCATGCACGCCCTGGCAATCTTGCGGCGTGTCGACGACTCGTACGACGACAAGTTCGCCGTAGCCTCCGCGTTCGTGAAGAAGAAAAACGCCACCAACAAGTTGAATGAGGACACCCAAGCCCTCTCCGACGACGAGTTTGACCTCGACACCTTCAACACGCTTCCCCTCATCAACGCAGACGCCGAAAGCGCGATGACGAAGCAGGAGCAACGCCACCTCAGCCGTTTCAGCTCTCTCTTTGTCAGCCAGTTGGCGTGGTACTCGAAGGAGCGCACTTTTACTTCGAGTGGCAAAAAGCGCGCCGTTCAACTGTACACGGTGTGCTTCGATCTGCCACCCCCCGAGGAGCGCCAACTTGTCCGTTTGCTGCCGAGAGAGGAAAGCGATGTGAAGTCGAAGACACCGGCCTCTACGGATGTGATGAAACTAGACCTGGGTAGCGCCTCAGTGACAGACCCAGATGCGACGCGCGTGAGATCGGGTGCAATCTTTTCTGTCTGTGTCTCCATTGTCGACGAGGAGGGGCAGAAGCTGACAGCCCGCTGCAGTGGTGGTGGATGCAAGGACAACATCACTAGTGCCTACGAAAAGCTATTCGTAATGATGGACGAAAGCATTCCCGCGATGAAGCAGATCTGCGAGTTGCTAAAACGAAACCCGTACCTGCTACCGGCGTTGATTCCATCGTTGACGATCCCTGACGCGGTGCGGGAACGAATGCAGACTTGCCTGCAGAACCAGAAGGACTTGGCTAACGAAACGACCTACTCGACGAACAAGGCGTCCTGCATACCACACCAAAAGCGTTCCAGTGAACATAACAAGGCTCAACTTGACGAAGGCAAGGAAAATAGTATCACCGCTGCGGAGAAGGCCGTCGAAACGATGGCGAAGGAGTCTGCCCGTCTTCTTGAGCAGCTACAGCGACGTAGCACAGACCCTGTATACTTGGATAAATTCGCGACCAGGCGCGCCCAGCTGAGCATTGCAGAGCATAAGCAAGAGATTCTTGACAGCATTCGAAACAACCCCGTCACCATCATCTGCGGTACGACCGGCTGTGGCAAAACGACTCAGGTTCCTCAGTACATCCTCGACGAGGAGATTCTCAAGGGTAAGGGCGGGAGCTGCTCCATCGTGGTCACGCAGCCGCGGCGACTCAGTGCAGTGTCGATTGCGCAGCGCGTCGCAGCGGAACGACTGGAGCCGCTAGAGGAGTCCACAGGGTATATTATTCGCTTTGACGCACGCCAGGGTCGCCACATTACTTTTGTCACGACAGGGCTGCTCCTCCGCATAATGCAGTCGGACGCGCTGCTGGGGAAGTACACTCACATCATTATCGATGAAATTCACGAACGTGATATTTATTCCGATTTCGTGTTGACACTCCTGCGACAAGTGCTAGAAAAGCGGCCTGACCTTCGCGTTGTCCTGATGAGCGCCACGTTACAGGCCGGTGATTTCCAGGCGTACTTTACGGGTGCCCCGCTTATTCAGGTCGAAGGGCAGGTCTTTCCGGTCAAGGAGTACTTCTTGGAGGATCTTGTTCCCTTTGCGCACGAGCACAATGTCATGACGCCTCTCCTGAAGGAGGCCGCCACCGTTCTGGAGAGCGACCAAAACAGAAGACACGACATTTCAGGGCAGCCATCTATCTTTGGTGCACGTACCCCCACCTCGGCGTCAAGCGAGGACAGTGTTGCGGCCACCATCGCTCGTCCACGCTACGGCATTCTCGAGGCGTCGACGCCAATAGACTACCCCACCATCCTTTTCGCCGTGGAGCAGGCACTTCGCATGATCGACCTCACCGACTCCTCTATCCTTGTGTTCCTGCCGGGGTGGGACGAGATTCGAAGGGCACTAGATGTGCTGGAGCGCAATACATCATACTACGTCCTCCCGCTGCACTCGGCAGTGTCTGCTGAGGGGCAGCTGAAGTGCTTTTTGCCTGCACCGCCCGGCAAAGTGAAGATTATTCTCTCCACCAATATTGCTGAAAGTGGCGTGACGATCGACGACGTTGGCGTTGTGATCGACACCGGGCGAATGAAGCAGCTCACCTACGCCACACGGATGCGCTCTTTTTCTCCGAGAAGCGACCCACAGGGCTACGACTCAACCCGGGTCGAAGACGCTACAACCACGCCGTCTAGATCAGAGGTGCCGGAGGATGCGCAAGGCAAGTACTCGCATTTGATGCACATCTACGCGAGCCGTGCTAACTGCGTACAGCGCCGCGGTCGCGTCGGTCGCACACGCCCTGGGCTGTGCATACGTCTTTATTCGCGAGAGCACTTCCGCAATTTGCATGAGTTTCAAACACCTGAGCTGCTGCGCACCCCGCTGGACACACTGTGCCTCACTATCTTGAAGCTGGGTGTCGGTGCTCCTCCGCAACTTCTGAAGAAGGCAATGGAGCCGCCACTCGAGACAGAGGTGGAGGGCGCCATGAAGCGACTCTACGACCTCGGCGCAACCGACGAACGCGGTGAACTCACTCCCCTAGGGCATCGCCTGGCAAAGCTGCCGGTCGAGCCGACAACTGGCAAAACGATTCTACTCGGCGCCGCATTCCGGTGCCTCGACACCGCCTTGACAATTGCTGCCACGGCTGAGAACGGTGTCTTCGCTCGCTCGTTTGATATGCGTGCATCCTCCCGGCTTCACCGCGAGGATCTTTCCTGCGACACCCTCTCTGACATCCTCGCCTCCGTAAACGGGTACAATTTTTGGGTGTCCCTGCTCCGCAAAGAAGCTCAAGGGCAGATGGCGGTGCAGGTCAAGGCGCGTCAACTGAGTGTGCCAGCGCTGATGCAAGCCACACTGCTGAAGCGGCAGTATTGCAACCTCCTCGTGGAAGATGGCTTCATTGGTGAGGAGTCAAAGGCACCGACGCCGACAAACGGAGGCCGCCTTTCCCGCGACGACATGGTGTTCATTGAATCCTCGGAACACTCGCGCAACGCATTCGACGTTGGACTGTCCAAGTGTCTGCTCAGCGCAGGCGCGCTTCCCAAAGTTGCAATGATAACTGGACCACACGTGCTGCGCACGCTTTTTGAGAATTACATCATTATGATGAACGACACTGTACTCAGGATGAGCGGATTGACGGAGACGTCAAATCCCTATGTGATTTACAGTGGACTTATGAAAATACCAGACAAGGAGACGCTCATGGCGCATCATCTAACCTCTGTCTCGCTCTGGTCGGTTCTGCTGATGAGCACGCGTTCGACTCGGATAGACTACGATCAGGAGCTTCAGCTCGGTATTGTGAGCGAATGGATCTTCTTCCGCGCGAGCTACGCCACAATTGAGCTTGTGCGGCGCTTCAAAGCTCTTCTCGACTGTCGCCTCTCTCGAAAGTTTCTCGAGCCGGCAGACGCAGTCAACAACGCGCAACTGGATGAGCTGTGCGATATTGTGCGGGAACTCGCCAATATGCGCTACCACCCAAATCAGCTGCAGCCTACATCTGTGATGTGGGGTGAAAAAGGGAAAATTCTATCTCCTGACGGTGACGTGGACAACCCAACGGGTGACCCCGAGGTTGAGAGCGCTGAAGTGAACGACGCAGTGGAGTGACGCGCTGGCGCACGTTACGGGGGATGAGAAGGGGTGGGGTGGGGGTGGGTGGGTGGGGGGGGGTAATATGACCAGTGGTGCGGGAGGAATGGGAAATGCCCGCATCGCATCGGCTTTGCTCCCGCACTTTTTCCTTGTCGAATCCGATTCATTCCTCGCGACTGTGTGTGTGTGTGTATGCAAGCGCAACTCTTCGATAATGGCCATCTCGTACGATGGAGGCTCGTTGTCCACTTGGAGTGGGTACACTGAGCTACATCAACGTCGAGTCCGCTATGCGGTTGTGTTGTGGTTGGCCCTCTTCTTGATGGCGCTGGGTGAATCGGGGATGGGGGGGGGGGAGGAAGGGCGGGGCTTGACCTTCTGTTCCGCCTATGTACGGGTTATCGAAGGCGAAGCAACCACGAATTTGGCATGGGCAGCTCTCAAGCTCTGGTTGCTGCTGTCATTCACGCGCTCCTCTTCTGCGGAGACCGTGTATTGTTTGCATATTTTTTTCGTTTCCCATGTGTGTGCGCTACCGCAGATCTGCGAAGCGGTGTGCAGCATATCCCTCATCATCACAGGTGCCTCTGTTCCTTCTTTTTTTGTGTGTGTGTGTGTGTGTGTGTGTGTGGCGATGGTGGCTGGTCCCTCGGTTGCTGGGGATATAAATCTATATATATATTTTTTTAATCTCCGCTTTGTCTGATTCCTGACCTCCTTTGGATCCTCGCCACGTGGAGATACGGGCCGCCGCCCCCCTCCCCCCGCCTCTCTCTCTCTCGTGTTATATGCGGGGGCTGGAAAGACGCATTTGTTTTTTGCTTGGTCTGTTTGGGGTCCGCCAGTACCACACCCACCGCCACACACAGGAAATAAAAATGGGAATGAACAACACAGAATCTCAGTCGGCTTTTTGCTGATCTCTGCCATGATGGAAAGCGTACTTTCTACTTCCCCTCCTTGTATAAACGCGTGGATCCCCTCCTGGGTTCGCCTGTCATCGCAGGGGTAGCCCTGGATCTCCACCACTGACAATGTACGACAGGCTTCTTAGCGGGGACCTCTCTCGATCTCGGTAGACCTCTTTCGCGTCACGCGCTAGCGCGTCAAGTGTGGAGTAAACGCCGACTCCCCCCCCCCTTCCCTCAACTCCCCCCCCCCTTCCCTCCCCCCACCGACACCGCCACCGCCACCATCCCCACCAACCCCCACGCCTCGGAAAGATTATCCCAGATGCAGTCATAAGGCTGCAATACCTCCCACTCAAAGTGTGTACTGACGCCACTGCATACTCCTCTCTCCTCTTTGTAAGCCTTCCTGCTGCTCTACTTTGATCACTTGCCCCTCGTACAAGAAGCGGTCTCTCTTCCTGTGGGGAGGGGGGGGGGGCGAGGGAGCTGCACAAGGACACACGAAAATCGCGAGACGCTCTCACGTGAACGCGTGGGAGTGACGACAGTCTAACAATGGATGACTTGCTCTTCTCATCCTCAAACGTTGCAGATTCGCCCTATTACCTAGGCGGAGTAAGCGACTCTTTAAGTCACCTGCCACCGTGGTACCAGCTGCTTTCCCTCGGTGGGGTCTTTTGCGTGATACACCTGCGGAATAATGCCGTTGTGACATGGCTTGTGGTGCAGTTGCACAGCTCCTTGGGCACAGAAGCCATGTGGCCAGATGAGTACAAGGACACGCTACAGGCTATGTCCTTCACGGAGCGGCTCTGCTTCACACTCTATGGTGCCGCTCTGGCAGCCGTGGCCGTCTTCCTCTTCCGGGTTTTCTGCCAAGATACGTGGAACATTGGAGGAAACGCATATCAACTGTTCCCCGACAAGAAGCTGCCAACGATTGCGATGGTGGCCCTCATGTGCGTCGTCGAGGGCATCCGATTGCAGCAGGTGATTGTGCAGCAGTTTGACACCCCTGGGTCCCTGTCGAGAATTGCTATGCGTAGCTTTGACCAGGCTACGGAGGCAAACACGGACCCGAGAGTCACCGAAAGCAACGCCCATTTAGTGATTCAGTTTGAGCTCCTGCGCGCCTACCTCGCGCAAACGTGTGCACATCGTCTCCCTGTTCTTCTCCTCGCCGGCGCCTATCGCGCGTTTCGCGATGTGCCCAAGAAAGCACATGTAGCGCTACGGTGGTACATGGCGACTATTGCCACCTTCATTATTCTGCAGGAAACGATCAGGATGTACATTCGATACTCGTGGACAGATTGCAGCTCGTGGGCCATAGTCGTCTGGTCCCTCGTGTTTCTCGGTGCCTTGAACTATGTATACGGTCCGTCTAAGCGAGCCGGGACGGTTGTGACAGTATCTTCGACGAATTGTGTTACAGAGGCATTTCGTGGTCTCATCACGTGTGGCGCACTCTGGCTCTTCGTCTCACTCGTCGTTTTGGCTGTCGTCGTGAGCGTGCACGAAGAGCTTTTGCTCATCTGGCTCTTCATCTCCCTCATGGTCCTGTGGACACCTGCCATCATCGATGCGTGTGCCACCGACTACATGGCATTTCTCGCTATCGGTGCGGGGTGTGTGGTGTACGCCATGGATGGGGTCTCATCTGTGTGGGCGAGCGTGCGCTTTGGTGCACTGTTTTTTTTGTGGTGGCTCTTCACGTCTCTTTTATACAACGCAACGCTGCACATCACTGCTTCCCGCTACATTGCCATGACAGTTGCTGCGGCCTGGTTTGGGGGCTCACTGACACCGCCAAGTGAATTGTGGATGAACACCGAGTCGCTGACGGAGTTGGGTCTAAGGGACAGCTATGGTGTTGTGCCTCTCTTCACGGCCCGCACTTTGTGGCTTCGCAACGTCGCAGACTTCCGCGCCATTCCAAAAGACTCGTGGATCTACGGCCCGGCGCAGGGCGACGGGAAGAGAGCCTTTGATCTTCTTCTTCACGGAGCGGCCCTGGCATGCGCTGTGTGTGTAGCAATCAGCTCCCTCGTTGAGCAGAGCCTCACCACCGAGGCGCGTTTTGCATGGAGGCAGCGCGATATCGTCAGCGCAACACCGGGGGTTCTTCTGCACAAAATGCTCCACACCGCTGTCGTCGTGGGGTGCGTGGCTGCATCGATCGGCATATGGTGGGTCGTGCGTTGGCAGGTGCTGCCAATGTGGACCCAGTTCCTACCCGACATAATCAGCAAAATACTCGCGACGGTGGCGGCGGTGACAGTGCTCGGCAATCTCATGGATATGCAAGATAGTATGTACATGGCGTCTGTACGCATTCTGGGTCTGCGTGATGCACTCCGCACTACAGATGGAAACGCAAATGCCTTTGACGATGAACCCAACCCCGCCTCCCCGCAAATGCCTACCGCTGCTGGCAATGACGGCCACCGCCGCAGGGCGTTTGAGTAACGAGGTATGGCAAATGAGAACTCCCCCCCCCAAAAAAAAAAAAAAGACCGAAAATCTTCGATAGTTTCGCCGATGGTGTTC
Organism: Porcisia hertigi; assembly: GCF_017918235.1. NCBI lineage: Eukaryota > Euglenozoa > Kinetoplastea > Trypanosomatida > Trypanosomatidae > Porcisia > Porcisia hertigi. The sequence goes on from NC_090593.1 coordinate 1,333,872, forward strand.
GCTGCTGCCTAATATCTCCCCCAGAAAAAACGACATGCAAAGTCACTGTAAACCTGCCACACTCACCTCAGGATTTTTTTACCGTGTGCTTCACTTAGCCGATCACGGCACTCTAGAGTACCAGCGTCCAGTACCCGATCTTGTGGAGACACTCCGAGTCCGCAGTTGTGTCCTTGAAAACGGGTGCGAAGCGGTCTGCTCACCTCCTAAACTCCGACTTGCTGATCTTCCCGCACGTTTTTTCCCCTGCATATAATAATAAATTTACGAAAAAAACGGCTCAATACGTTTTCACACACACACACACACACCCTCTCTGCTGTACCTGTCGAGAGATGACACTATCTCTGATTGCGCTGAAAAATCCACAAGCCCGTCTATATCACCGAAAGAGTATTTAGTCATAAACTCACGTAACTTTTTTGCCTTTGCCTTCTCGCGTTTTTTTTTATTTTTCAATAGGACTCCTGTGCACTCTTCGGCATCATTACCATTGCATATAAGCATAGAGTTCTCTCCAACGCTCGTCGCGAGTCGGTGTTTTTTGTTGCCTTCCTCGTTTTTTCTCCCTTCCCCACTTCTGTGTGGCATTTTTAACTGCACATTTTGTCACAAGAGTACTGCAAATTAAGAAAAAAAATGCCGTACAGTGGATACACGGTAGGCTGTTACCTCCTCGACCGCCTCGCGGAAGTGGGGTGCGATCATATCTTTGGCGTCCCTGGCGACTTTAATCTGCGCTTTCTCGATGATGTAATGACTCACTCGAGCATCAAGTGGGTTGGTATGGCAAACGAGCTTAACGCCGCCTACGCTGTCGACGGCTATGCGCGTCAGCGCGGTATCGGTGCTCTCACAACGACATGCGGTGTGGGCGAACTCTCCGCGCTGAACGGAATAGGCGGCAGCTTCGCGGAAAGCGTGCCGGTGATTCACATCGCTGGCTCCACCTCCACGAAGAGCCAAGGAGACCGCCAGATATTGCACCACACCCTTGGCGACGGCGACCACAAACACTTTCTGCGCATAAGCGCCGAGGTGACCTGCATCGCAGTGATGCTAACGCCTGAAAACTGTCTGACGGAGATCAATCGTGTCATCACGGAGGTGCTGTACCAAAAAAGGCCAGGTTACATTGCTTTACCTACGGACTTGGCAGAAATGATAGTCACGCCTCCGGCGACAAAGTTGATGCGGCGTATGCCGGAAGTCTCCCCTGACTCGGTCAGTGCGTTTAAACATGCGGTAGCGTCTCGGCTGAACAACGCTCGCAATCCGGCGGTGCTGACAGGCCACTTCATCCATCGCTTTCAGTGTGGTCCACAGGTGAACCACTTCCTTGAGAATGTCCGTATACCTTACGCCACCGCCGTCTACGGCAAGGGTGCCGTAAACGAGCACCTGAACAACTACGTGGGCACCTACCTTGCTGGCGATACCCCGTGCCCGGCAAAGTCTGTCATTGAGAACGCGGATGTGTGCATTACGATCGGTGTTCAGTTTAACGACTCCGTCACCGCAAATTTCCAGCACAAGATTGACCCACTCAACATGATCGATATTGGGCCCTTTGTTGCCAAGGTCGGGGACCAGCTTTTTTCCCAGGTGCCCATGGATGTGGCCGTGAGTGTGGTCATGGAAGCAGCAATGGAATGTCATACGAACTGGAGCACAGAGTACCCGGAACCGGAACGCCTCCGCTCTCCGGAGAGCGCTGACACCTTCGACCTTTTCCATGTGTGGCGCGAAATTCAGAAGGGCCTCCGACCGAACGACGTCCTGCTAATCGACCTCGGCACCTCCTCCTTCACGTCTTCTCTGCTTTGTTTGCCGGAAGGCTGCGACATGCATGTCCCGCTGATGTGGGCCTCCATAGGCTACTCTCTCCCCGCCGCACTCGGTGCCCAAATCGCAGACGAGAGTCGCCGCGTCGTGTGCATCATAGGCGATGGTGCCGCACAAATGACAGTACAAGAGCTTGGTTCAGCCGCGCGCTACAAACTCAAACCCACGTACATTCTCATTAACAACGACGGCTACACAATCGAGCGCTTCATCCGCGGTTGGGAATCAGAGTACAACGATGTCGCCGTGTGGGACTGGACAGGCTTGGCACGCAGCTTCTGCAAAGGCGCGGAGCCGCACACCTGTATCGTGAACTCTGTCGGTGGCGTTGAAGAGGTGCTGCGCGAAAACCAGGACAAGATGGTATTCGCTGAAGTTCTCGTCGGCAAGTTCGAGGGTCCTTTGAGAACTCCCGTGCCCCTTCCTGGGAAACCCCAAAGCAACTAAAAACGGAAACGGATAATAGGATAAGTCAAATAGAGTGGAAGTAAAAGGTGTACTGTGACTCAAGAGACAAGGAAAGTTGCAACAGTATCGCCATCAAATTGTCAAAGAAAAGCTTTGCCTGTGGCCGTACAAGGCGGCACATTGTCTGCACAACGATGCGACCGGTATTAAACCCTCCTCAACACCTCTTCACAGAATTCACGACCTCGTGGTTACCACATGCCCCTGTGCCACCACACAGAGAGAGAGCCACCGCCATCCTTGCACTGCTTTACTTCAGCGTGTATTTTGCTCTCACACATTTTTTTATACGATGGCATACCAGATTCTTCTTTAGTTTTCCGGCTCCGCCGCCACCGCCGCGATCATCTCCAACGTCGCCCATTGCGCTGCATGCACCCTCTCTCTCGGTGCGCGTATGTTCGTGTATCAGCTCCCTCATTACAACTGCCCGGAACAGGGGCAGCGTCGTCGCCTCTGTGAATCCCCCTCCCTCTCCCCCCCCCCCCCGCATGAACTTTATGCGTGCTGGTGTGCTTCATTTGATGCGCGGATACGAATCGCTGTCGATCTCTGATAGTGAGAACATTTCTGTTTCATTTTTTTCTTCCTTTTCATGTATCTCAAAGACGTTTTGATTATGGTGGTTTTTTTTTGTGTATTTGGCTTTTTTTTCACTTTACGATTGTGGAGGGGCTAATAAATTCCCGATCCCTCACTTCCTTGGGCTTGTTCCCCCCTTTTTTTTTTCGTGCGGGCGTAAGTGCACGCTCTTGTTTTGTCTGTAAAACGTCACCAGATGAGGGGGGGGGAGGGCAGGAGACGTGCTAAATTTGTCTCATGGTCTCTCTCCCCCCACCCAATTTTCCCTTCGTCTGGCAACTGCGTTCCTTTTCTTATTTTGTCTTGTTGTTTGAAGCATGGAAACGTCCCCCCCCCCTCCCCCCTTTCTTCTTTCCTCCATTTTTTATTGCCTATTTTATTTTGGAATTTTTAAAAAAGGATGCGATTTTCACCGCATTTTTTTGTCTCGATTTCTCCACTCACCCCCTATTTTCCCCCGGCTTTTTCTTCACTCACCGGATCAGCACGGCAACCCCCCGAGAAGGATACGGGGTCCAAAGGGGTTGGCAGGGGGGGGGGGCGGACATATGAGCTTGGGGGCTATCAAGGCCCAGTGCCCATTGTAAGAGGAAGCCTTAGCACCCTCCCCAATTTATTCTTCTATGCCGACATGCTAGTGCTGGGACAAGAGTCCATCCCCCCACCCGGCGCCGGTGAGTCGAAACAATGTATCACCACAGATGTCCGGCGCCTAGGTCCTAGGTGGCGATGCGTTAGAGAGAGAGAAACTAGCGATAGTGACAGCACCTGTTCTATCCGAGGGATACATAAATTGTCTGTGTGACTCGAAGGTGCCTCGTCGCGCCCTCACTGTCACTTGGGGGAATGCACCGTCTGCTGACCAGCTTAATGGAAGCGACGTTGAGAGGGTCCGCCTCCGCAGCGGGGGGGGAGGAAAGGAAGGAGAGGGTGGGGGGGCAGGGGTTTGAGGCAGGGTCGTTGATTGGCCACTTGAATCGGCTTTTTCTGCAAGATGGGGTTTTACCGTTGTATTTGCGCCACGCGAAGAGCCTGTAGAGAAGTTGGAGTACATTCAGATCTTGGACTCATTCACTATTGTGGAAAGAAGAGTGTGAGACCCCCAAAAAGTTTCCAATGCAGTACCTCGGCCAAACATTCATATCCTTTTCCTCACTCCGCCACCCCACCCCACCTCCACAACAAAGGGATATCAAAGACTAGTTATTCGTGTAGGGGTTACACCTGGGCACGCCCGTTGCACTCGTCATTTTGGTTCCGTCACGGCACAGCTACTCTCGGGGTTATGTGCTTTACTGTTCCCTTGGTATATACACATATCATTTCTGCCGAAGTTCATGCACGATGTGACACGTGTTCAACGGCCTTTTTTTTCTGTTTTTCGGGACGCGAGCAACAATTGCTAATGTGGGGGGAGGGAGGAGAGAGGAAGAGGAAGAGGAAGAGGGCAGCATGGGAAAATAAGACTGAGGAAGAGTGAGTCAAGGTGCTCTCCTGTATTCCGATGACGTGCCCGACCGACCATCGATCTTCCATCTACCCCCATTTGGCCCCCCCCCGCCTCGAATCTGGTCCAATCCAGTCGTTGTAAGCGCATTTCGCTCCCCCTCCCCCCACCCCCGCCCCACACCCCTTGGGGACTATTCATAAAGACACGGCTCCCCGGGGTTTTATGGGGGCAAAAAAAAAGTAGGGGGAGCACATAAAACCCACATGAATGTGTGAATTTTTTTTTTTTACAATGTGAACGTGACGGCAAGAGAGTCCCCAAGGATGGCTGTTGCGAGCACTGGGAGATGTGCAAGTCACGAGGGGGGGGTGCAGTTTGGTGTGCTCTTCCGCGGCAACGAGAAAATCGCTCGTGAGGGAGAATTCTCGATGCCTATTCAAATTGCACCGTAATCTTGTGCCCATATTGTTCTCCCACTCTTTTTTTTATTATTGGTTTCTATGCTTCCTTCTGCCCCCCTCCCCCGTGTAGCTCACCTGGTATGTGTGTGAGTGGGCTGGTTGGGGATGCATACTTCTGTTTTCCCTTGGCTACTTTCACCCCGGTCCAAGCATCTTAAATAATTTTTTGGACACCGATGTGCAAGTACGAAAATATACATGGAATGTAAAAAAGGAAAAAAACTGCGCCTACCACCCGTTGTCTTTTTTCCTTGGCGCAGGCAGTGGATGGGGGCTGGCTTACGAGTGTGCGGCTTCATAAATATCCAAGTAGTAAACGTACTCGTCAATGACATGACACTGGGGAAGGGGGGGTGAGGGCACTCCTGGTACTAAAGTCTTCACCGGCGCGTCTCTTCATGGGCGGTTTTCCAGCCTCACTTTGACCTTCCTTGATCGCCTCTCTATCTCCCGCGCTGCTGGCTGACTTGGGGCCCACCCGCCTCAACCCTTCATACAGACACACACCCACACAGCATTCATAGACTTGTGCATAGATTTTTTGGACGCGGTTCTGCTAGTCCACCATTCGGAACACATGCCCCCCTCTCCTCCCTGCCGACCTTCATCTTTGCCTGTAGGTGGCTCTTTTTTCCATAACTAGAAACACCCCGCGAGTACGCATAGACACACATTTGTCGTAGCGGTAGTGCTCATTTATCGAGGCAACCGCCTACCGACACCCTCCCCCCCCCTCTCCCAAGTTAGACAAAATCACGCAGCAACATGAAATACTCAAAGATCGAATCAGCTCCTGGCGCATCCAGTCACAGAAAGGAAGACTTGATGCGAGACTATTTCGAGTCACGACAGGTGTATCGGGGCTTCCAAGGCACTATTCTGGTTGATGCCTTTCGGTTTGTATGTCAAGACGCATCCCTTGCCGACGGCACGTGTCGAGCACATCCTGCGCCCCCCTCTGCTGAAAGAGCCACGCCGATACCGAGGACGTGTGGGCCGCCCTCTACTTCGAGAGTGGCGCCAATGCACACCTTTTACTTTCTGAGTCATTTTCACTCGGACCACTACACAGGCATTACGAACCGCTGGCAGCACCACACCATCTACTGCAGCCGTCCCACAGCAGCACTCATTCAATCGCGGATCGGGGTTCCAGCGTCGTGCTTGTTTCCCATGGACCTGCGTCAGACATACATCTTCTCCCTGACTACTGGCATGTGTCTCCACCGCGTGTGCGAAACACCGCACCACCCGCGTGTGGACGCGCTGCTGAATCCACCAGCCAAATCCTCAGAATGGGGGCCACACGCGGAAGAGGGCGACGCCATGTTTGCTGTGCGGCCCATCATGGCTAACCACTGCCCCGGTGCGGTGATGTTTCTCTTTGTGTCGCCAACTTTTGGTACAGTGTTACACTCAGGCGACTTTCGGTTTAATGGCTCGCAGAAAAACTGGCAGAAACAGGCCCTGTCCTCCTACGAAAGCGGGGCGTATGTGCGGCCGTCACTGTCCTTGATTCAACGAGGAAAGCACCAATACGCATCGGCAAGAGCGATGGAAGAACTGGTGGCACCTCCTTCCCCATTTTACGAGCAATTCATCGCAGACGACGAGGCGCTGCAGGAAGTGGCACAGCGGCAGCTCCTAGATGTGCTTTTCCTAGACAACACTTTCTGCGCGCCGGCGTACAGGTTCCCCTCGCAATGGAAAGCGACACAAACAGTGATCAGTGTCCTCCGATCTCTTTTCCACCGCGCCGCCTGCAGCGCCTCAGGCCCTGCGCCCTCGCGGGATCATCCACCACGACGGCAAGTGCGCTGCGCTGTTCTGATTGGGTGCTACACAATTGGGAAGGAACGTATTGCCCTGGCGCTGCGAGAGGCCTTCCCCCTCGTAAGGGGGGCATCTGTCAAGAGTCACTCGAGAGACTCCTCGGTGGGTTCTCAGCGGGACGTCAACGCACACGACGTCGCTTCGTGGCGAATTCATGTTTCGCCAAGTCGGTATGCCCTGTTATCCTCAATGCAGTTTTTTGAGGAGTGCTTTGAACCCCTGCAGGCCTCCAGCGTGAACGAGAAAGCCGTTACCTCGAGCAGCATGGATGGTGATACCTGCTCGAGGTCACTGGCAGGGACGGCCGACGTCGAGGACGTGCCTGTCCTACTTCCAGTAGAATTTCGTGCGTGCAACACGCAGACTGTCAAGCGCGAGAGTGGTGCAAGGGACGTAACCCTCCAGTCGGTGCAGACTGACGCTAGCCCCGCTTCCCCCACACCTAGTTCCTTAGCTGCGGACATAGACACGCTGAACGGCGAGAGAGGCTCGTCCGCCATCGCGGGAGAAGCTGGGGAGGTTGAAAACCTTCTCAGTGTCTTTCTGGTCCCCATGGCCAAAGTAGGCTATCGATCAGTGGTGTCGTTGGCGCGCGCCAACGGTCCTGCCACGGTGGACATCGAAGATGGGCTGTCGCTGAACCTGAGTCGCTACGATCAGGTCCTCGTTGTAGAGCCATCAGGGTGGTGTAAGCGCACCAAGACTTGGAATGTCTCGGGTAAGTTCACTCTTCTCTGTGTCCCATACAGTGAGCACTGCGCCTTTGAGGAGCTTCTGCAGTTCGTCGAGTTCGTCAACCCAGCGCGTGTGGTGCCCACTGTGTCTAAGGAAAGCTTTAAGAAGCACGAGACGCTCTTTGTGGAGAGGACCCCACGTTTGCGCAGCCGGTTGTCCAACGCGCAGCCCATCACGAAATTCTTCACCGCACATCCGCTGCACAAAGAGGATACTCCAAAAAGAAACGCAGAGGAGGATGCAGGTCATGTCGGAGGAGCCGCCCACGTCCCAGCGGTGGGGCATAAAAGAACGCGTACCGAATGTGACGGCGCGACGGTGTCTGCGCCGACATCGAGATCAATGACAGCCTCCATCGTATCGACGACCGCGTGCACTCTCAAGCAGCTCTTTCAGAAACTCAAGGGAAACTCAACACACAGGTCACCAGCGGCACACCGCCTTGGGGTTGCGGTGGATGAAGATGAGGATTGCCAAGTAGTACGCGTGCTGCAGAAGGTGGTGGAAATCAGTGACGACGACTGATCAAGTGGCTCAGCCGCACCACGGTCGCTGGCTGAAGGGAGGGTTTCGCTTCTAAGAATGATGAGCGCCACATCATCTTTCAGTGTCTCTCTCTCTCTCTCTTCCCCCCTCCCCTCCCCCCTTCCTGGCCCCACGCTAGGCGACGATTTAGTTTCCTGTAGTCACTGCCTCTGCCGCGCACGTGAGCACCACAGAAGCATTGCCTAGCAGCCACATGATGCGGTGGTGACAAACATAGAGAAGCGGACACACTTCGTCCGCACGGTGCGTGTGTGTGCGTGAGAACCGCAACGTGTGCCTCCATCCATGTGTGTACTCTTCGTAACACTTGAACGCCCCGCTACACCTTCCACGGACTGTTTTACAGCTACACATGAAAAAGTAAAGAACGCTCTTGCACCCCCCCCCCCAGCAGGCCCCTTCCGAGCGTATGTGGAACGCACATCTCTACCCCCTGGTGTTCTTTTCAGGGTTTCTCCTTCGTTACCCTGCGCAGGATTTTCTTTTTTATCGTAGATGCCAATCGCACATCGCTCTAATTTCTGCGCACACACACACACACACACACACCTACATACAAGTAACAACAACCAATACCAAGCTACGGTCACATTGTATATTTTTTATCTATAGGTGAGCCCTTCGCGTTAGTTTTGCGCGTCTTTCGTGGGCAGACCTCGCTGAAGACCCTCCCCCCCCCCCCCACCCCCATGCTCTACCTCGTCCTCGTGCGCTCGAACGATTTTTTGACAGCGAACGCAACTCCAATGGAAACGGCAACGGAATGAGCAGCACACATCCTCGGGTAAGGTATATGGACTTCCCCTCACGTTTATCCCCGCACGCACTCGCGCACGTCCCTGTGTGTGTGTACGTGTGTGTTGGTGCCTGTGTGGACATGCCGAAAGTGTTGCCTCTGATTCTCCTGCGTTTTATTTTCTTCTATTTTCTCACACACTTTGTGCAAAAAAAAAAAGACATTAAACTCGTCAGCAAAAGTGAACGAACAGCGCCGCAGCGGCACACCTGTCATCCTTTGAAGCCCAGGCGGAGGGGGGGGGGAAGGCTAGTCTTGTCTCATTCACATCTACACGCGCGCGCGTCTCATCTCGCTTACCTGCTCTCGCTCCCTTTCCTTCGGGGACCCTCCCTCATAACACTAGATTAGCGCTGTCCGACTGGTTAAACCGTCAACAACAACAGAAGACGTGACTAGCCGGGAGTTGCTCACTGCAGGCCCGTGCTTGCACGTCTCTCGCTGCTCTCATACCCACATCTCGTTCTCCCCTTCCTGTCGCCTCAGGCGGGACCCTATTTTTTTTTTCCGGAGGGCCCCTTTTCTAATCGCACTTTGCCGCAGTAGAATTCGTGTGCTCCTCTGGCTTGATGAGTCCTCCCAGAATGCCGCACTACAGCATCCCCTACAGCTGCTATACGCGGCTTACGACGACGATCACATTCCCCGCAACCATGTGTGTCAGAAGTGGAAGATTGCCTGTTAGTGGTTCGCTGCATCCATCCAGGCAGCCGGTCCTACTGATGCCGGTGCGCTACAAATCGTCCACAATCCGCATTGCAAACCGCAAGAAGGTTGAGATGTTCGTAGGTAAGCGCTACCACCTCCCGACACGACTTCGTACTGCAGCACCTGACATTGCGGTGGAGTGGGATTATGGTAAGAACCCTATGCATCTCTACCCAGACATTGTGAGCATCGGCTACATGTATCCCGTCTACTGGAAATGCCAAACGTGCGCGAATTCGTATCAGATGAGCGTAGAGAAGCGCGTTGTGCGCGGTGGCGGGTGTCCTGTCTGCGAAGATCGGGAGCGCAGCCGTTCAACGGCATGCGACACTGCCCCAACGACCGCTGGTGGTGCGCGCAGTGGTGGTGCTGATGTCGGTGGCGGTGGCGCTACACTGCCACTCCTGCCCGGTGAGGAAAATCGATCACTGAGGCCGAAGCGCACCACAATGCTCAATCTGCGTACCAAGTACTAGGCCCACGCGCGGAGTACAAGGGGTGAACTGGTGTACGAGACGGCGTGCTTTGTTCACGGATTGTGGTGTACCCCTCTACCTTTTGAGGAGGTGGCTTTTTTTTACCAATCTTTACCTCTCACAGAACGCATGAATGCCTCTAAATTCAAGCACACGTGTGACCTCCAGCACCGGCAATGAGTCGCGTGGCTTGACAAAATCCCGATACAAAAAAGAAACCAAGCAGGCGTCTGCCTCGGTGCGTGGGGTGCCTTGGATGTGCAAGCTCACGTTGCCTTGTAACTGGCTCCTCCTCGGGGGGGGGGGGGCATCTCAAGGTTGTCACCCCCTCACGCACACACACACACAGCGCGGATGACGACAGGGTGTGGTGGGGTTTGCTGCGTGCGCCTTTCTATGCGTCTTTCTCAATCTCCCTCTTTTAATCACACTCTTTCCGCGCCCCCCTCCCCCTCCCCTTCTTTCCACATGTTGTGCGTGTCACCCCTCGCCGCTGGATTCATCGGCAGACCTCGAAATACCAACACTACACTCCACAGTCTTGATACAAAGCTCGACGCAGCTAGTCGCACTGGGATCCCCTTATTGAGGAGTCAAAAGTCCTATTTGGCTCGTTTCCGTGCTTCGCTGCGGGGGGGATCGAAGCGAAGAGGCGAGAAGGAGAGAACGACGGTGGACAGCGGTGTTGTTGCGGCCATTGTTGCGCGGTCTCGAGGCAACGCTCATCTCTCTTTCGAACATCAAAAACACTCCCCCTTCCTCCCTTCTTCCCCAAGCATCCTGCCCGTTCGTAATTTCTCTGGCTTTTCCGCCCCCTGTTTGTCTCACGCTCCCATTTATGTCTTGTTGTAAAGGGGGAACTCATATCCAAACGACCGCCATACTGCCCTTTTTTTTTTTGATCTCCTCCTCACCCCCCCCCTCTGTGATACCCCCTGCTGCCCCCTCCCCCCCTTCCTCGCATTCTTTCTCGATCTTTTGTTCATCTCGCTGCTGTCTCGGCTGTTAACCAATGCTGCGCTATGAGGTCATAAAGCAGCGCGGCACACAAAGTGTCACACTTCATTCCGGATCGAGATCGATCGCAACAACTTTTGTATGCGGCGAAGTACGACTCCTGCGAAAAAAGGCCTTCAAAGGAAGCTTCTTTACCCCCGTTGTATCCACCAACTATGTCCTCCTCATCTTTCCCAACTCCTGCGCGTCAAGCAGAGGTCAGTCAATGGCGCCGTCATCATCTCTGGAGGCAGCCACTGGCGGTGGTGAATTGGACGCTGGTGTTTCAACCCTAACGCTCGAGGCACAGTCGTGCCTCAGCGAGTTTCTCGGACTACTGGGACACATCCCCTTTAGTGTGGCGGACGCGGCGGCATGCAGCTTTTCAGGGTGCGCCATTGTCGTCCTCGCCTGCGCAAACATGCAGGATGTGTTGTCTGTGCTGGAAGCGTGTGCCAATGTGGCAGAGCAGGGCACCAAGGTGCGGACAAGCTGCCTATATGTCAAGGGATTCCTATGCCTGGATGGCACGCCAACGACGGTTGACGCACACATTCTCAGCTCGTATTATTATATCCCCACGTGTCCGGTGTGCATTGATAGGCTGGAGTGCACCGTCTCTGGCTACAGCCCTCAGACGCCGCTCTGCACGTGTGCGCAGAGCGGCAGGGCAAGTCAGTGCATCTGCTTCTTCTGCTCCTCATGCCACGTGTGCCAGCGCTTTGCCGAATCGCTTGAACACGCCCAGCAGCTGCAGCGTCAGTCGCAGCCGGCCGCTTTCCCTTCCACCAAATGCGAAGCCTGCGCGAAGGCTGGTGACCCGTGGATTTGCCTCATCTGCGGCTATGTCGGCTGCAGCCGCTACCAAGCGATGCACGCCAAAGACCACTGTGTAGCCCAGAGGCATTTTTTCTCTATGAATCTGCTGACGCAGCAGATTTGGGACTATGACGGCGATTGCTTTGTCCACCGTGTCGTCATCTTGCTAGACTCTAATACGGGCGCCTCCACCTGGATGCACCTCCCAGGGAGAGAGGAGCCAATGCTGGACGACGGCGCCACTGGCGAGACGGCTGCGATGACGGCCGCCCAAGGTGAGGCGCAAGAAGCGTGGAAGACGGAGAAAAAAAGCATATCGGCTAAGTACGACAAGAAACTCACTTCATCGCACGCGCAGTATGCGATGGTCATCAAAAGTGAGCTGGATGCAAAGCGAGCCCTGTACGAGTCGCAGCTGACCCAGGAGGCAGCAAGCGGTGAGGATTATGAGGACTGGGACGTAGCCGAGCCCGATGACCTCACTCCCAGGAGCCGCGCTGGGGAGCTGGAGCGCAGCGAGCACATGGATTTGGCAATGGCATTCGAATCACTGGATTCGGTCATGGCGGACATTGTCATAAAGCGCCGCAAGACGATGGCTCTCCTGTACGCCGTGAAAAACCTGGAGCACGAGTTCGACACACGTAGCGAGGAGACAGGCCGCCTCGAGGAGCAGCTGCAAAGTTGCAAGAAGGCGCTGCGGAATGTCATTCAGCAAAACGTAGCCACTGATCTTCAGCTGAGCAGCCGCATACAAGAGCTGAACGAGACCCTGCAGGATATCGAGCTGAATGCGAAAACGCGCCGCCGTCTCGCCGCCAAACTTGGGGATGAGGATGTGTCGCGGGTGGTGCTGGTCGGTGGCCAAGATGGAACTACGAAAGCGCAGCCGGGCAGAGTGGCTGCTGGGCGAAGACCAAATGAAAAGGGGCCGTCGAAAAACACCAAGAAGTGAACTCATCAGGACGAAAAACGGTGTGTGACGGAGAAGCGATGCGCTGGGATGTGCTGCGGCTGCCTCCCTTCCGGGAGACCCCCTATTCTGTTCTTCTTCGCTGTCTGCCATGTTGCTCTTGGCCTAGTCTCTGAGAAACTGCCGATGGAGAGGTGGGGAACTCTTCTTGTCTCGAAATATCAACCGTCCTGTGAGCTCATTTTCACTCGCTTCGCGTTTCCCCTTCACCGCACCTTCTCCCGGTGTTTTCCGACACAACGGTCGTGTGTGTTTTTTTTTTTTGTGTGTCCTGGACACTGTTACGATTCTGCGCATCCACGGTAAACGCGCACAGCGTTTCAAAAAAAAGAAGCAGCAGCAGCATGGACGAGACGTGCTCCCCTCCTCTCTCTCACTCCCCTAACGGCCGCTGTATGACACCATACCTTTTGTTGTTGTTGTTCTTCACCTTTGGAGAAAGGGGCAGACAAAACCTCAGGGGGGAGGTGGCCACGTGTGCGATGTTTCTCGGCTCAGCGCAGGTCCCTGCCCCCTTTCCTTCCACACACACACACACATACACCAAAAGTGCCTCTCGCCTTCATTTACTTCTCCCCGACTCCCTCCCTTTTTTTTCCGATCGCCCTTTTTGTTGTTGTTGTTGCGTACCTCATGGCGTACGACGAAGGCGAGACAGAAAGGCTGCTGCAATGACATCGCACGAGGAGCTGTCTGTGGGCAACCTTCAAGATTTTATAGACGCCTGTGACCAGCACGTGGCCCAGGCAGACACCCTCACAGTGGAGGGCGCTGCAACCCGTCTCCACTCGGAAATCGCGAACTACGCAAGGTGTGTTGCAGCCAACACGATCCATGCCGACCAAAGTAGTGAGAAGGCCGATGAAGCGGCTGCCATTTCCGTAATGGTGCATATGCAGCGTTTCTCACTCGTGTGCTGTGCGACATGTGCCCCTGTGATTAACACCAAGGATGCAGTGGACAACGATACGCTCACATGTATCGGAGACTGGGAAACGTGGCTCTTGGGTCTCGAATCCCAGTCCATTGCGCTCGCAAGCAAAGTAGCTGTTTTCCTCCCATCGCTCCAGGAGAGTTGGCGGGGTGACTATGTGGTCGGTGGTGCCGGCAGTCCCCAGATTTATCGAATAGACGAGATAATCGGTGCCTTTTTTTCCCGATGGGCGCGTAGGTGTGTAGAGGAGTGGACGACGTACGGCACACCGCTCCGCACGTTACTGCCACCTCTCGAGTTGCTGACGACTTTTGCGCGATTCCGCTGGGCATGGGGTCGCTTTATGGAGCTCAGGCATGCGGTCAGCGAGGGGTACTCGGGGGAGGCAGATGCCTGTGAATCCGTCGCCGAGTCCACAGAGGAGGGGGTCCGTGAGCAGAAGCGCGAGGGTGCCGGTTTTCTCGACATCACATGTGAAGTAGAGAAGTGCCACGCCGATAAAGTCGCACGCGAGGTGCTTCTGTATTCCTTTAAAGCCATCGATTGGGAGGGGAGCAGCGTCGTGCCGTCTGTGAAGGGGGTCGCACCACTTGTCTGGTGCTTGTTCCTCCGCTGCCGCAGCTACGCTCTACGCGCTCACTCACAGAACCGCATATCCTCTGATTTTTTTGCGTATGAGGCGTCTGCGCGTCTTATCGCAGAACTGCTGCGGTGTACGGTTGATGGCGTTTGTGTATTCCTGAACAGGCAGGCTCCTGTCATGCACGAAATTCGTGCAAAGCAGCTGTGTACCTGTGACATACCGTGTCTTGTCCTGCTGACACGGCTTTTGTTCTCGTGGATCGCACTTGCCTCTGATGCAGAGACGCTCCTGTTGCCGAGCCTAGACCACTCTCTGCGGCATCTAGTCTCGTTGGCCATCCAGCTGTACAGCGTGAGTGTCCGACAGATCCATTCACCAAGCACGATATCCCACCTGAAAGAAGACCGCAGCGAAGCGAGCAGGACATTGGAAGAGACGCTTTTCATCGAAGTCGCATGTAAGACGCCACCATTGTCTGTTTCTGAGATCCTGTCTGACACAACAGCGGTGCCGTGGGCCGCTGAGTTCGCGCGGGCCAGTGAAGTGCAGGTGATACTCGACAAACGGACTGTTGTCGCGCCGATTCCATAAGGGGAGAGGGGAAAAAAGGCGCCTCTTCTTTCTCGTGGCAGCGGTATGAATGATGCCGCCCTTTCGATCCCTCCCTCCCCCAGCGCCGACACACGTGTGGGCGTGTGTGTGCGCGCTGTCTCGGGTCCGCTTCCCTGCGTGCAACCGTAGCGTTTTTCCTTTGGTCGTATTCCACACCGCTCGCGATAAAAAGGGGGGGAGGGGAGGAGATCCCTTGACAGCAACAAAATCGACAGTCAGGGATGAGCGAAGGGCCCAATAACCGCACGTAGAGACGACGAAAACTTCACGGATCTGGGGCAATAGATTGCCGTTCAGAGACGCACTCTCACCCTGAAGAGGCACTGACGAGTCGACTGTCCACTTTGCTCCCCCTCACGTGTCGCGTTTCGTTATCTGCGGCCAATGCCCTACTGCAAACAGTTGTCCCCCCTCTCTCTCCCTCCCTCCCTCCCTCTCTGCGTCTCTGCTCTTGTTGCAACTTGCCGATCAGATACACACACACAGCGCCAGTATGAAAACATTCAGGGACCTCACGATCACTGGTGCTACCCCCGCTTTGCGCCGCGGTGTTCGACACTTGATCCACCTTATGCTTACCCTGGAGCGTGCCCCTTACGACACACGACTCCATCTACACTTCGTCTCCCTCTCTCACATGCACCAACTCAACTATAAAAACAAGGGCTTAGATCGTCCAACTGATGTGCTGACCTTCACTCACACGGGGGAGGTAGGTAACTTTATGAATGATCTGCTCTTTGGTGATGATTTGGGAGGAGAGGCCGAGGGTGCAGGCCCCACGCTGGCCGCTCTATCCATGCGTGATGTGGCAGTTGAAGCGGCACCGTCCGCCATGGCACGATCTGCTATTCGCGCTGATTTGGTCGACCTCGGCGATATTTTTGTTTCGCTTGATTATATCCTACTGAGATGCAATCGCTGCCCTTCTACCACTCTTCCCCCGGTGCCCTACCTCCACGCGGCGATCGTACATGCCACCTTACACGCCCTAGGGTACGACCATAACACACCCGGCCTCCTCCGGCACATGGTGCAGAAAGAGCAGCAGCTCGGTCGGCAGATAGCGACGATCGCACGACAGCACGCCAGGTTTCTTCCACCGCTTGATATGTGGGAGTTGATGTGAGGCCAAACGCAGAGGGACACAAAGAGCGACCCAAGTGTCGGCCGTTAAAAGGCTTTCACAACAGTGTATTCACACACACACACACACACACACGCGCGCGTGCATACATACATGCACAGGGAGGCCCTTGTAGGGCGCACCTCTGCCACCCCTCGCCGAGATGCGAATGGTGACATTGCATACCCTGAAACAGTTTTTCTCCACCTCCCTCACTTCGGAGGAGGAGGTGCATGCGCATGGCCTTGTGCTCTACGGTGGGGCCCGTTATGGCGTTTACATCTTTTCATTACGTGGAAAAAAAAATGAAAACTCTCGTGATGCCTCTCTCTTCTTCCTTCCCCGTTACGCCTCTTTTTGTTTTTACGCCTCTGCCCCCCCCTCTGACAATCCACACGTGCCGCCACCCCCTCCCCCCCCCCCCCCCCCAATATATCTATATACATACCTAGTCCAGCCTTGAACCGTCCTCCAGCAATGGAGGCTTACCGAGTCACGCGGGTGACGTACCACACCACGTTGGCCCCTACCATCGCAAGGGAGGAGAACGAGCACGTGCTGCGAATTTTCAACGCCCCCACGCACCTCGCAGCGCACGGAAAAGCCAGTAGGATGCACCGCACACACCCGCGCGGCTGCCTCCTGAAAACTCGAAATCAGCTCAACACCATCGACTTCGATGCGCTTCGCTTTATTGACGGCATGACCACAGAAAGACTCTCGGACACCAATGCAGACAAGATCGTCTACCCAAGGCACACGCATGCCACACCGTTCGCGCAGCTGCTGGCCTGTCTTATAGAGAAGCTCCAGCGAACAGTGAATACGGTTTCGTGGAACAGGCCACACCACCGCCCGGAATGGAGTACCGATTTGCGCTTCTACGGACCGTGGTGGCTCGTGGTGCGATCGGGGCGCCACTTTACGGAGAAACGTGACCCGTCTCTTGCCACATCGACGAAAAGCGCAGACGTTTCTTCCACAGCAGCGGTGGAGTACTCCTCCAGCTCCGCCACATCGCATGACCTACTCTTCAAGGTACATGAAGGAAAGCCAGAGAACCAATACGCACCCCTGCTGGTACACCGGAGCATCGCGGAGGAAAACCAACTTGTAGCGGATATCGCACTGAGATTAGGCGAAAAGACTTTTAAGCTCGACCTGTTTCACCTCAGCGGTGTACACGTAAGCCCAGACCGAATGCATGTGCTTGCCTTTGACGGCTTCCGGCGACTATGCAGAAGCGCGGCTGACAGCCAGCCAGACATGCCGCTAGACCTATTGAGCGACGAGGACAGTCTTCTCTCCACAGTGTCCTTGTCCGCTTGCCAAATTGGCTCCGCAGCGCTTCTGGTTCTTCTTGCCGGGATTGTGAACCTCTCAGCGAATGACCACTGTCACGTGCACTCGCTTGACCTCTCGTACAATAGCCTCACCAACACATCCCTGCGCTGCCTTGCGCAGACTCTGCGCTTCACGAAAATTGAACGGCTGAGTCTTCGTGGCAACGTCCTCACTAGCGATGACCCATCAACATTGCTCGAGCTTTTGCTAGACGGCTGCGACCGAGAGATGCTGGAGCTGGACCTCAGCTACACCGCTCTCTCCTCTGAGCAGACGTCTACCTTGATTGATTGCCTGCCGCGCCTCCCGAATTTGCGCGTGCTGCTACTTGAAGAGGTGACCATTCCGTTCCAAAAATGGCAGGTCTTTATACAAGCGGTGAAAAAAACCTACTTGTGGCACGTGCGACTCCTTCCCGGCCCCCCGTCGTCCCTGATAGCGAGGTATGTCAGAACCATTGAAGAGGTGTGCATGAACAATCGCCAGCAATCGATCAGCGACAAAGGCAAGCGAGTCTCGCACTGGAGCGCTACCGCTTTCGTCGATGACAACAACTCAAGCTTTTTCGAGGCGTTTTTCCAGATTTCGCGTGCCCGAGGCCGCCTTCCGGCAGGAGCGATGGCGCTTCCAGGCGAGTATGGCGTCTTCACCACCAACGATCCCAGTCTGAAAGTCTGTTAAACTTGGGAGGATACGCGCCTGTGCCTCTGTGATAACGATACCCCCCCCCTCCTCCTCCCCTTGCCCCCCTCCTCCTCTTAGCGGCAGCTGCTATATTCGTGTGAGTGAATTGGATAAACGGATAGGCGGGGTTGGCTTTGCGATGTACAATGCAGTCTCGGTCTCGGAGCTCAGTGTCAGCCTCCCCCACCCCACTCTTTTTTTTCCCCTTGGTGGGTGCGTATTACCTCGACTGGCGTCTTGAGTAGAGGTGGATCAGTGTGCCGGGACCCTGCACGTTTTTCTTTGTTTTTGCAACGTGTGCAGTACCCCACCTCACCACGCCCTTGTCCCTCTCTCTGCTTCCTAATATTGTGTTCGTCTTTGCTTTTTTCCCCCTGGAAAAAAAAAAGGGAGGGGGGCAGCAGAGAATCGGTACACCATCTCTACTGTGGCTCAGCTGCTTCTGGTATGCACTCGTAGGTCAACATGCATAAACGAAGGGTTTTTACACACGCGATTTCATTTTTGCGAACGTCTTTGGGTGGCTCTTTTCTTCCGCGCGTACTCCTCGTGGTGCCGACCTCGCAAAACGACCACAGAGAAATTAGAGGGGGAGAGAGGAGACATGTATGTAACTGATCTGTGTGTTTCCAACCACAATCGCCTGCGCACTGATAAACGTGCGGTCAAAGCTGAACGATAAATGACAATCCAGTCTTTTGTTTCCACGGATGTGTAGGTGGCGCCCTCGCGAACGGCGATGAGCCACAACCGCTTTCCTCTCACATGACCATCTGTCAGTGCCCTTGACTTTTACTGTGCCTTCCCATCACCCTCTTACGCTATCCTTTGTCCACCACGTATTCGTAGATTCTCGCAGCAATGCTGCGCCTTTGGGCTTTGCGACTCGCCGCGAACGCCCGCGGCGGCACTGGAGGCACCTCTGCAGCCAATGGCACTGGCGGCTCTGGTCTGCATATGAATTCGCAGCAGCGCGTTCTTGAGATCAGCTCTCCCATGTCTCTCCTTCGTATGTGTTACCGCAGTATTGACATCACTGTGAAGTCTCGCCACGCCCGCACCTTTCTCAAGAAGCAGCTGATGGAGCAATGGGCGGAGAAGAGCAAGGAGACGAACCCGGAGAAGCAGCGCTTCTACATGGACTTGGCCGGCTCCTTTTTGCAGGCATTGCACACGGAAAGAAATCCCAAGCCGGGCAGAGTCGTGGAGTTTCAGCTTTCCCGTCGGACCGCTTACGAACAGAAGCTGGCGGAGCGCGAGAAGGGCACCGAGGTGCGACGGGTGCGACGCATTTGTAAAGAAGTGAAGGCGGAGGGGCATTAGCGGCACAATCTCTTGCGACACCCTGCTCTCTTTTGACGCCTTCGCCCCTGCCAAAACTCCGCACTCCATATCCCTTTCCTCTATGTCTGTCAAGTGCTAAGGGCTCCACCGTGTACGCTCCCTTTTCCCTTGCGACAGTTTTCATTATCGATGTGTGTGTGTGTGTGTGTGGAGGAGCGGGCACCCCCCGAGGGTTGCGCGGTTGTTGGTCTATGAGCCAGCTCGAAGTCTCGTCGATCTCAAATGTCTATTTATCTTTGCTCATATGCATTAGGACTCGAACTGAGTAGCTACCGTCTCCATGCGGGCCACAGTGTGTCCACATTGCTGTAGGAAGTGAAAGCACACGCCCGTTTCATTTTTCAGCCCCATGCAAACAACCACGGGGAGAAGTCTCGGGCAACTATCGATGTGGATGAAGCGCATACGCGTATTCGCTTCACTACGAACTCTCCGATGAAGTCGCGCTCGTCTCCCCGGGAAAAACTCGCACGCACTCAGACACAAAAAAAAAAGAAAATGAAGAGCCATAGTAGGATTTTTGCGAGATCCTTTGAAAGACGAAAAAAAAACGGCCCAAACCCATCAACCGCAGGGAAAGGGGCCAGCAGCGAGTGAAACCAGGATCTCCTCGCCGGGGTGCCTAGATGACAGGCAAATACATCACAGCACGGGCATCAGGAAAACCCAATACCCACACTGTTAGAGAAGCCGCCCAGCCCTCCTCGCAATCCCTTGATGATGCCAAAGCGCTGCTCGTGGTGTCGGGGTGGTTGGGTGCTCCTGGTTTTAGAACTCCGATCCTGGATAGCGTTGCATCGAGGGGGGGGGGACAAAGGTGCACTGGATTCGTACCATTTATAGGATAGGCGAAGTCTCAGCACTACTCGAATGCACCTCACCCAGTCCTCGATCTCTTCTGGCGAGGCCGCTTGCCCCCTACCCCTACCCCCCCCCCTGGCGGGGCGGGGCGGGGGGAGGCATGCGCCACTTGAAGACGAGTGTTATCAAAGCAACCTGCAAAGTGGTGGTACTTGGAGTGTTGAGTGCAGAAGTCGTCTTCACAAGACTGCTTCTGCACTTCTATGTGGCGTGTCTTCTGCTGCCTCGCATGATACCATGGACCTCTCAAGTATCAGGAAAGAGAGTGCGGGGCCGAACACATACGATGCATGACAGAATGCCAACCTGGAACAACAGAGAGGGATTCGTCACCGTGCTTCCTCCCTCCCCTGAAACCCACTAAATATACACGCAGTTGAAGAGATCCAAATAAAGGGGAAAGCGCCACGCACATACGGCAGCACGTCAGGACTGCGCTCTTCTTTTCGCTCATTACTGGACATACCCTCACGGTCCCTCCCTTTTCTGCGCCTCTTTTCACCTCGCTCTCGACTTGTGTCTCGCACGCCTTGCGCGCCTGCAGGGCATTTGTCAGACTTTCGCAAAGACACCCCCACCACCTCTTTCTGTAACCACGGTCTTTCTTTTCATGACGTCTTGGTTCACTGCACCCACCTCTGGGGAGTACTCTCTCATCTGAATGTCGCCACAGCTGACTCGCCCGTCTCGCCTCTCGACAAAACGCTCCATGAGCACTTTCTCGCCGCTCAAAGCGGGGGCTATAGTTGCAAGTGTTGCTTTTCTCGTCCATGCCACCACGCGGATTCTGTACGCGGTGTTTTCTAGGCCGCCGAGAATGCCAGAGCCGGCAATTCCGCCCAACCCTGAGGACGGCCCAGTCTGGGGCGTGATTAAGCGCGCCCTCTACCGTCACTTTTACATCGTCCGGAAAGGGGATCCGTTAAAGACTCTTCAGCAATGGTGCGCGGAGCTCGACTACCGACCGTTCATCATGAAGATCTTCTTCCGCCCACATGTAGTGCTCTCCAGTCCTCACGATATTGAGCACGTCCTCTTGCGGGCAGACACAAAATTCTACAAGGGCAGCGGCTACGACATTGTGCGCATCGTTGTTGGACGCGTTGGGCTTGTTGCAATGGGTAACAAGGACGAGCACGCCCTACATCGCCGCATCCTGATGCCGATTTTCACCTCGGAGAACGTGCGCGGTCTTTCGAATGAAATCATTCGCCTACACGCCATGCGCATGATGGGCGAGCTCTTCGACACCATTCATCGCGGTGGTGAGGCAGACGCCATCGTGAACCTCAGCGAATACATCTGCCGCATGACGCTCTCCGCTATAGGTGAGGCTGCTTTCCGAGCCACCCGCGGCGACTCGTTGCGGGTGCGCAGTCACTTCGATGTGATCATGAAGATGTCCCGCATGAACTACTTCTGTCCGTATCTCAGGTCGACCGCCCAGCGAAACGCGCGCAACATCCTCAAGGAGATTAGTGCGCAACTGCTGGATAAAAACATGCAATTGAATCAGATTGGCAGGCGTCGGTGTGTGATGGACGCGCTGATCGATGAACTTTACGTTCATTTTAGCATGGACGATGTCCTGGATCACCTCGTCATGTTTTTTTTTGCCGGTCATGATACGACGAGTCATACAATGGAGTTCCTGTTTGCGCTGCTTGGTGCGCATAAGGAGGTGCAGGACCGTCTCTACGAAGCCCTGGTGGACTTGATGCCCTCCGCCTGCATCTGCCCCACTGTAGAGGAGCTCATGGGATGCGACTATCTTGTCGCCGTCGTGAAAGAGGCTCTGCGCATGTACCCGGCAGCGCCTATTATCTACCGCGACGCTGCCACGGATGTGTATCTTCCCGGATCGGGTGTGGTGATCCCAAAGGGCATGACGGTTGTGATCACTCTTTTTTCGCTGATGCGCAACACACACACTTACGGCCACGACGCCAACGTGTTCCGCCCCGAGCGATGGCTTGATAAAGAGGGGGAAACACTGCGCAAGCGCTGCGGCCGCTGTGGCTACATCCCTTTTAGTTGTGGCAAGCGCAGCTGCATTGGCCAGGAGCTGGGCTACCTCGAGCTGCTCATTATGACGGCATTGTTGGGACGGCACTTGAAGATGGAGCTTATAGGCGAGTTCCCAGAGGCTCGATACAATATCACCATGGTCACGAGTCACCCCGTTTCCATGCGAATCACGGCTCGCGACAATGTCTCTGTCAGCGGAGTTTATGATCGCATCGACGAGGCGCTTCACCTAAAGGACGACCCCGGTGATGTTGGCAGCATGCCGTGGGTAGCAGGGGAAGAAACACGCGGCAGAGAAGGCACCGTACGCGGTTAGTGTGTCGGGGCGCCTCACCCTCCCTTTGGGTGCCCCCCCCCCCCCACCCCCCCCCCCCTTCCCTTACCCCCACCCCGCCCCGCGATTCGAGCTCCTGCATACATGCCAATAGGGTTTTTTTTTCCGGCTCTGGTTATGGTGTCAGTGCACGGGGCGCTGGCGCCGAGTAAAGCCACGTCGGTCACAGACGTTGGGTAATGAGGGGGCATACTCGGGCAGAACGCGCTCTGAGAACGCAAGGGCCAAGCATGATGCGTAGGCCCTATTCTTTTCCCTCTCTACGATTGCCCATTTGAGCACCGCCGTGACGATCTTCTGAAAGAGGGTCGACCATCGTCTCCTGTGGACACTCCAGATGGGGGAGGGAGGGAACGTTTATCGGCGTTGACGCCACCTGTCAAACGTTCAGCCATCCCCTTTTCGCGTAGGTGAAAGAAAGGTGAGTGGATATCGGCGAATCAACTCGAACTGCATTAAGACGTGACTCCTGTGTCGTGTTATAACTCCCCAAGGCTCGCTCACGGTGTATACCGCACACACGCACACACACACACGCCTCGTTCTCTTCCTCTCCACTGAACAACAACCGTCAGCAAGCAAAAAAAAAAGTACTTTCGGATGTGCGACTTTCTTGACTTTAGATTGTTCCCTCATATCTTCGTTTTTGTTTTTTTTTCTGTTTTTCGGGACGCGGGCAGCGGTTGCTAATGTGGGGGGAGGGAAGAGAGGGGAAGAGGAAGAGGAAGAGGGCAGCATGGGAAAATAAGACTGAGGAAGAGTGAGTCAAGGTGCTCTCCTGTATTCTGATGACGTGCCCGACCGACCATCGATCTTCCATCTACCCCCATTTGGACCCCCCCCCCACCACACGCACACACTTGCAGCATTTCCACTAGTGTTATACATAGTTTGTTTCGTTGTTTGTCATCCACACCACTCCATACCCTCCTCTTCTTTCTCTCAATCTCTTTCTTCGTCTCTCGTCTTCATTAGGCGGACTTATTGTGTATTGTGTGCGTGAATGTGTACATCTTTTTTTTTTGTGTGTGTGTGTATGTTTATCTGAGAAGGCTTCCACAATTCTTATTTCTAAGTGCTATGTTCCCTCTATTCTTTGCGCCCCATTTTTGTGGCTCGGCTCCACTCTGCAATTACTACGCGGTCGGCCGGGCGCAAGTCTGCTTCCTTCGTCGTGGTTGTCGCCTTGCTTTTGGAAAGGGGAGTCTCTTATGTGACGTACATGTATGTGCCTTCTCGTGTGACCATTCTTAACTGTTTTTTTTTTTTTGGCGGGGAGAGGAGGGGGGCTATATTGGTCGCCAATGCCCCTCGTGCTCATGTGTACACTGCTTCCCGTTCTCATCAAGTGCACGCGTCTGTGCCACGCGCGCTTCTTCATTTGCCTCACTTCCCGCAACTCGTCTTTTCCCCCATACCTTGGCTTTCCTATATAAGTGTGATGCCCCCACCCCACCCACCCCTCCCCCTTCATCTATGTTTCCCTTCAGCTGGAATGGCGATGCACTGGCGCCCTAATCAAATAGGGGAAGAGAAGACTGGAACAGCGCTCCTCCCTCGTATGTGCCTAACCAAAAAGAGAAACTCAGCCGGGTCTTTTAGTGACAGGGTGAAGATGTTGTGCCTCGTGCGTGGGTGCGTGCGTTTATGGATACTGCGCACCCTTGGATATGACTTTTTTTGTTTCTCAAAGAGGAGGGATGGGGACCCGTTGCTTTCCCGTGTACCTCTGCTGCTTCTGAATATTTCCTTTGTTTATCGGGCCAAAACGACAACGATGGCGCGGCCTGTGCGACCACACCGATTCTCTGATGTGACACACCGTTTTATGCGTGTATTATATACATACATATCTGCTTGGCCCTTTCCCTCACCCCACCCCCGACTTTCCCCTCGTTCTCCAGGAACATTTTTTTTTCATAGTGAAACCGTACGGCTTAACCTCTGAGAGTCGCCTTCGGGTGGAGTGATAAAATCAACGGCAATCTTTCTTGCTTCTCTGAGCATTGTGTATGTGTGTGTGTGCGCACAATCGATAGGTATCGATATTTGGAGGGGGGTGATAGGCCGCATCATCAATGTTTGTGTGCGTGTGTGTGTGTACAATCGATAGTACGTAGTATGGTGCTTCGGTGTGTGCGGCCCAGGCTTTCGGGATGAGCTGGGCATGGCATTGACGACTTGCGCTCAGTAGGGCAACTTGATTAAATTTTTTTTTTCAAGACGCTCTCCTCCATATCATATTTGGATGCAGAAAATGTGCAGCTGTAAAGTGGGGAAACAGCGCAAACGTGCGAAGGCTGTTGTGGCTCTATCGGTACTCGGTTGGATCTGAAGCCACGCTAGGAGGTCAGCTCTGGTAGGATAGACCGCATTCCCTGAAGCACGGTGACGTGCAAGTTTTATTTACTTTTGGCCGGGTCAACCTCTCTCGAGCGACGGCGCTGCCTAACGCCTCTTGGAGGAGAACATGAAAGTGTGGTCCCTCATCTTTTACCTCGCGTTCCCCCCCCCCCTCTTCCCCCCCCCTTTCCCGCTAAACAGGAAACACAAAAAGATGGCTGACGCGTAGGGCAGCAACACTGATGCAGTTCGGTGTAACACAACCCTGCGGCGTCATGTACCCCTTAGGTACCAACTCCCCATATGTGTAGGTGTGCACCTGACTGCATTGGAGCTATGTACCTAGTACCAGGGTCCGCTGGGCAAACACCTTGTCGCGGAGGCCAAGAGGCATCATGGCCACCGGCAGGGGAATATCGATGCGTTGCATTTTTTTTTTATCATGCCCTGTGCAACGTTTATCCGATTTTTTGGTGGCCTGTCGGCTTCTCTCACCCTCTCCCCCTGACCTCATCCTCCCGTTCGCCTTTTCTACACACAAGTGCACACTACCACTACTGTGCGTGCCTGAATCAGGTTCTGCAGTGAAATAAATCTACGCTACGGCACGTGCAGTGTAGCGTACGCATGATGGCCAAGGCGATTCCCCGTGTCTCCGTTCAGGTCGAAGAAGACCCACGCACCCACCGCGCTGCATCGAATGTGATCGCTGTGCTCCCGTCCTCCTCCTCTCACGGTACCTTCGTCGCTGTTGCCTCTAACGGAGTGGCACCCGTGGCCGGTGCTTTCAGCGTGGAGAGGCCAACGACATCTGGGAGCTCGCCTATTGTGAGTATTGCTGTTTACATGATGGGCACCGCATCACCGTCGATGGCAGAGGCATCTTCTATCGTCAACATGAAATCCCCTGACATGATGCTTCTGCACACCGTCTCTCTTTGTAGCGATGACCTGCGTCGCACACCATCGCCCCACGCCGCGCGGACGCAAATGGTGAACAACAGCACTCGTGGTCCGGAGTGTATGCCGCGTGCAACTAGCCCACCAGAGCCTGGAACTCTGACGGGAGCGGTGTGGGCAGGGAAAAATTTCTTCTCGCCGCGGGTGAGCGAAACAGCGCCGCCAACAGAGCCCTCACCGGCGGAGGTGGAGCAGATGGTGTGGGTCGGCCTTGAATTTTTGGCCCTGAAGATGTGGCGGGGCCAACTGCTGCTTGTTCGCTCTGGCCTCACGGAAAGTGTGAGCCCGTCCGGCTCTGATGACGACGACAACACACAGTTGGACGCATTCGAGGAGCTGCACGGTAACCACCGTGACACGAGCGCCGTGTGTACGTCCTTTGCGCGCGTCGCTGACTTCTGCAGTACAACCACTAGTGGCGGCAGCGCAAACATGGAAAAAGGAAGCTCACCAATGTCCCTCATGATAGTCGCCGAACAAAGCCACGTTACCGGAGTGGTGTGCTGCAATACGGCGGCTATGGTGTCGGACCGAGCTCAGAAAGCAGGATCGCGGCATTCCCGGCTGACGAAGCAGCAGCCATTGCTGAAGAAGCACACATGGAACATCGGGCCCTTCAATCACGTTGCGGCGACTCCCCTTGCCAACCCCAAGGTGTGCATCTGCGGAACGTCGTTGAGCGGCAGCGTGGAGGTGTATGTGTGGGCGGTGGAAGGTGCCGGTGGTGAGGCTGTACCGCTGTGCGTGCACCAGGTTCTCATGGGGCGTGGACACTTCTTCTATAGAATCGCTGTTGCCGTTGCCGCGGTATCGCCAAACGAGACCGCGAATCAAGCGCCAAGGGACATCAGCTTCTGGGTGGTGGGCAGTGAGTCAGCGGTGATCCAAAATGTCCAGGAGGAGTGTAACTGCGACGCAGAGGCGAAAACATCGACCTTACCAGCCCTGCGTGGCCTTGACGGACGCGTACTTGAGGTGAACCCCAAGGACTCTCAAGTTTCTCGCGGACATCAGAGTAGCAACGCACCTCACGTACCTGCACCCGTAATCAACGCCGCCCCTCGAACCTTGAATGCGCTCTGGGAAGCACAATCGAATCGGACACCACAAACTGCAGGCGGGGTCTCCAAGCACGCTGCCGTTTCAAGTGCTGCAGACCAGACCTTATTGGAAGACGTGTACAGTCTCCGAGTGACGGAGGCGCCCTGCTTCCTCTTGCCACAGAAGGATGTGCTGTTGAAGGTCGACGTCGACCCTACAGACACTATGCCGGACTGCAAACTGACACACCGATACGCCCTTCTCGTACACGTGTCGGCGAAGTGTGTCAGGGGCTCTGAAGAGGATACGCTTCGCCCGTCCAATGACTCTGCCCTAGAAAGTGTGGCTGCCGAGGAAAAGGTAGCGTGCAGCAGTGCCATCTTGTCATTGGACAACACCGACGGCGCCTCTGCGCTAGGCTGGCTGGCTGCGGTGTCGTCAGAAGGCGGCACATCTCCCTTGTTTAGTGTTTCCCACGATGCACCAAAAGACGTGTCGGATGAAGCGCGTCAAGCAAGCATCGCCACAGTTGTGAGCAGCATGCACTACCTTACATTTTCTACGCCCCATCGAATCCTGCAACTGTGCGTGAGTCACAGGCGCGACCCAGCTGACGACAGCGTCAAGCAGCTCAGGTTCAAAGTGCATGGGACGTTCGAGATCAGCCGACCGCAGCGCATTGTTGGCATTGCCCCACTCGTCTCGCCAGGGGCGACACCGCAGCTCCTCCTCCTCTACGGCTCGGCAAGCAGCGCCATGGGAAACAACGATCACCGTAGTAAGGATGCGCAGAACGTGTACGGTCGATCGACGAGGAAGTCGACGTGGATGGTGGTGGAGAATCTTCACGCCTCTATTCTGCATAAACTCACTCCCTGGGACCCTCTAGTGATGGCGGGGACGAAGTCGAAAGGGTGCAGTGATGAAAAAAAACAACTCTGTGAGGCAGAGCTTGTGGAAAAAATCCACGCGATCGTGGAGGCAGAGGGCGCCCGTATCCAGGGTCACTTGGATAGCCGCATGAACAGATTGGAGGCGATGCTGGAGCGACTCCTCAAGACTTGGCAGGGCCAGAGTGCGCAATCGTGATCGGGCGTTGCGAGTGACCACTGTACCAAAGCACACAACCACACACTCGGATCCCTGCTACTCCCCCCCCCCCCGCTCCTCCCCGTCCACAACAAAAAGGACCATCACAGATAACCCAGATACAAAAACGAAATAATTAGTGAAGAAGCGTCCAAAACTGTAAGGGAGCACCTATTGCATCCGTATAACGTAGTGATGGCAGCGAAGCGTATTAGGAAGGGAGGGGGAGGGCTCAGAGGCGTTGCGCATAGATAACACGCACGCGTTCTGGCCCCCACCTTTCATTTGCTGATCCGAGAAAACGGTATACCGAGAAGGCTCGGCACGGTGCGATCGCCTCCCTCAGGCTCTTCCCCATCCTCTCCTCCTCCCCCTCTCCCCTCCTCTCCTGTGCTTGATGCTCCATCTTCGGTCTTCACTGAGCCTTCGTCCTCCCCTTTTTTGTGTGTGTGTCTGGAGGGGGGAGGGGGGTTACACACCGCTCTGTATATGCGTCCGTTGCACTCAAGACACAATGGAAGCGAGGAAAGTCCAGGAAGCGCGCGCACTGACGTGCCACGCACGTGATTTACTGCGACAACAGCTTGTCTCCACGTCCCCCCGCTCCCTCTGCATTGATGTGCAGCACAAACTGCGCACCACACTGCAGCAACTTCTGCCGTGCCTTTGCATTATCCGGTCTTACGAGCGTCAGCATGTCTTACTGGCTATGTACGAGCTTATCATTGGTGCTGTCGGGCAAGTCGTCGGGAGCCTCACAGGAGCGAATGCAACAGTCGCTGCAGAGATCGACCAGATCGACACCGCAAAAAATGACGCAGAGTATCACAACGGGGACAACGACGTCGAAGCCTCTGCTGCACTCTCCTCCCTGGCGGCGCCTTTAAGGGTGGGAGCGACGGCGGCGACGACATCGAACCGGGCATCCTGTGCAAAATATGCCCCAGCGATTGGCTCCTCAGTGACATGGAAGAGCACGTATGGATGCGAAGATGCGATTCTCGCCTTGCGGCAAGCCACAACGCTCCCGTTGCGGCATCCATCGCTGTTCACCGGCCCGCGTCAGCCGTGGCGCCGCCTCCTGCTTTACGGACCTCCGGGCACTGGCAAAACTCGTCTAGCCGCCGCAACGGCAACCGAGTATGGCGCGGTGTTTCTCAGTGTCTCTTCCGCAGACTTGCTGAGCAAGTGGGTCGGAGAGAGTGAGAAGCAAGTGCGCCAGGCATTTGCACAGGCCGCCGCCTCTGCCCCACGGTGCATCCTCTTCTTCGACGAAGTCGACGCCCTCTGCAGCGCGCGTGGCGGTCACGGAGAAAGCGAACTGGCGCGTCGGCTCAAGACGGAGCTCCTGCTGCACCTGCAGGCAGACCTGCCAAAAGTAACAGTACTGGCGGCCACAAACTTGCCGTGGGAGCTGGACGCCGCCTTTCTTCGCCGGTTCGACCGCTTTATTCACGTCGGGCTCCCCTCTGATGCGGTAAAGCGCCGTCTCTTGGAGACTGAATTGCGCGGTGTGGCTCACAACGTCACCAGTGACGCCCTGGACCACATCGTGGCGCAGACAGATCGCTTTTCGGTTGTCGATGTGCGGCGGCTCCTGTCACATGCAGCGATGGCGCCGGTTACCGAATGGCTGCAGCTGGCACAGACAGCAGCTGGAAATCACAGCAGTGGCAGCGAAGAAAGCACCGAGGGGAGAAATGATGGCACCCATGTGGTGGGTGCAGCCACTTCTACTGCGCCGGCGCCGCTACTCCTCGATCCCTCACCCCCACAAATGCACATGAGGCCACCATGTCTACCACTCGATGGGATTGGCGACACCGAGGTTCTCGGTGCTGGCGCACGGAGCGTGATATCCGGGCGAGATAACACACTCTCATCCTGCAGCTCACCGTTGCCATCCTCTCCGGTGGGCCCCGAGTATCTCGTCTCAACTCACTTTTCCTCTGCTCCACGGGGTGAGCACGTACTCTGCCGGGATCTAGGCAGCCACACCAATGGTGTGCCTGATGTGGAGTATCGTCACTTTGAAAAGGCACTAGAGGCAATCACAGCAACCACCTCTGCCGATGATGTTGCTCGCTACGCCATGTGGCGCTGTCGAAGCACAGGCACCTAAGTACTTGGGGTAACACGTCTGCTGCAATGGCATCGCAAGTGAGCCGCGGCTCTCACCTGACCAGCGCAATGTTGCGGTTTTTGCTTATTTTTTCCTTCGTATCCCGACACTCCCGTTTCACATCATCTCTGCTCCTGTCTGCTTCTCTGTGTGTGTGTGTGTGTGTCCTTTTTCCCTTTTTTTTAAACTCCACACACACACACACACACACACAGACGTACACTCGTGCCTCAACTGTGCTCAATGACGTGGAATGAGCTGAAGTGGGAAAAAAAAGAGGGAGCATGTTGGTGTCCCCCGCACACGCAAAGGAATCATCAACTTTGCGAATTGGTGCCAATCTTCCCGGTACGTGTGTGAGGGGGGGGGGAGAAGAAGGGAGGGGGGAAAAAAGCACACAAAAGACGCAAAAAGAGTACCCCCGGAAAGAGTCCCGGACAAATGCGGTGGCTTGACTTTGCGGTTTTCCTTCTACGGTACACACAACTGAAGCACTGGTCCGTCACTCAATTCTACGCCGACGGAAGCGGCGAGTCTGGCCTCCCCTCCCCCCCCCCGCCATCTCTACACCTGTCCGCTAGTGGGCACTGACTTGCTTATTGTTTCTATCCCCGCTCCTTCCCTCAGATCAGACAGCGCTGCACCTCTCTCTCTCTCTCTCTACCTATCTGCGCAAGTGTTTCTGCCTTTTTTTGGAAGTAGTTCGCTCATTTTGGTGAGCCGGTTGCTACTCATTGAATACAGCGGCCGTGCCTGCGTGCGCGCGTGTGGCAAGATGGTGATTCGACTTGTGCTGCAGGCGATGGATCAGGGCCACCTGCTTGTAAATAATATCGACAGGTATGTCCGCACAGGTCGCGGTGTTATGGTTTACATCGCGTT
Source organism: Porcisia hertigi (assembly GCF_017918235.1). Lineage (NCBI taxonomy): Eukaryota > Euglenozoa > Kinetoplastea > Trypanosomatida > Trypanosomatidae > Porcisia > Porcisia hertigi. The sequence goes on from NC_090593.1 coordinate 1,364,847, forward strand.
TCTCGCAGACGGCGACAACAATCAGATCACCGATGAGGCCCTGCAACGCAGCGTGGATGTGATGCTTCGGACCAAAATATTTACACACTTTTCGCCTGAAAAAATGATCTCCCGCCCCCAGTCACTGGAAGAGTGTCCTGAAATGGACATCCTCATTGTCCCGCAGGCATCTCTGGGGGGAAAAGTGAAGGGGCGCACTGTGCAGTTCCACCAACTCGTCGCCAAGGACGTCGGGACCGCGCTTTACGATCGTTTTTGTCATTACGTGCGCGTCGCCCGTGGTGTGGATGAGACTCTGGTGGACGTCAACGGGGCACCGCTGAGCCAAGACGAAGCCCCCAATGCAGAGGGCTGGATCAAGTACAACTCCCGTGTGATCTCCGGCACCTTCGGAAACCGCCAAGGTCTGCGGTTTGAATCGGAAGGACCGTTCACACATTCGTTTGATATCGAATGATGGCGACGTTGCTGGGACAGTTTAGTAGAGGTGGTTTCACAGCCAGCCGCAGCTTGGTACCAATGTGCATTATCAGAGCACCCCTTTCGACATGAGCTGAGGGTAGGAGACGTCGCAGCAGCTAGCAGCTCTCCCCTTCAACCCCCTCCCTCCTCCCCCCCCCCCGCCTATCCTCATCGTGTAATGTGGTGGTGTTCATACCATAGCATTGTTGAAAATCAAGGGAACAATGGTACCCCGGCTCGGGCACGTCAAATCCCGAATTTGAAAGCTCAGAGGCATGTGTAGATGGAGAACGTGTCGCTTGTAAGCCATTCCGAGAAAATGTAGCGTATCTACAACGAACCCACGCATCTTGGTGAGCGGCCCGCACCTGAGTATTTTTAGGTTTGTGTGCATTCATGTCTTTGCTGACAGGGCCTTTGAGCAATCATGTCGTTTGGGTGGAACAGAACAACAACGAGGCCTTTTTTCATGTTCGCGCTGCTTTTAAGCTTCTCCTCCCTTCCCTCAACCACTTCACAACCGCCATCACCCTCTCCACCGCCTACTTCTCCACCAGCCTCACCATCTCACACACAAAAGCATCGATCACACCAGTGTCGACTTGCAGCCTCTCAAGCACTCGCGCGTGTGGGTGTGCGTGCAAAGGAGTATAGCGACACTCGTGTGCAGTTCCTGCGAGACAATCATCACTTTTTGTTTCCCCCTCCCACCGGGGGAAATACCCATGGCACTGTCATGCAGCGGCTCCGTCGCTTTGGGAAATGGTGTTGGACGGGCCCCAGCGGCGGCAGCAGCACAGCAGTGGACGGCACAGCAGCGGTGCTTCCGCCGATTGATGAAGTCGCTTCGCAGTGCCTACTTTCACGACCGTTCGAAGTTATTTTGGGCACGGCATCGCGTCCTCGTTGAGTTCTATAAGTACTCTCGTGTCGAGGAAGAAAAAAATGTGCAGCTGCTCGTCGCGATTGGCAACGAAATCGCGACATTCGTGGCCGAGTACATGAAAACGGATGTCGGCGCCATCATGAAGCATAACGAAAAGATCCAAACCCTTCCCGTCGCCAAGGCAAAGAGGTACCGTGAGGAGTACTTGCTGCACGAAAAGCAGCATGAATCGTGGTGTAAGCAGAAGATTCGACTCATGATGGACCGTCGTCCACCACCACCCTATCCGTTCTTTTAAGTGACGTTTTCTGAGGGGGGCGGTCGAAGAGGAAAACCAAAGTGAAGTAGTGCGTCTTCTAACATTGGCCGACACGGGAGCAGAGGAATGATTACATGAAAGGAGTTGCTTGTTGTGCGCTCAGTCGGTGCCGGCCAACACTTTTTGTGTCGGCCCACTCGCTCTCGCATGTTTCTTCTGGTGTCTCCCACGGCGCCTCCACAAGGCTACTTCCCGTACCCCGCGGCCAATATGCCCCTCCCCCTCGTACCGCGCACACGAGCACATCTGGGGGACTCTTTGCGTTTTCACACAGCTTAAGGGAAAACAAAACACTCCAGCAACCGGGGGGGTGGACAGAGAAAGGAAAAAAAAAAGTGAGCCGTGTCACTATATCGTGAGAGGGGGGCAGCAAACACTGCTGAGCGATGACGTCGGTACTCGATTTATGTTGCGAGTGTCAAACATGGCAGTATAATTCTGTGCCCACGGCCTCTTGCCCCCTACCCCCCCCCCCCCCCCCCCCCCCCCCCCCCCCCACACACCACAGACGACGGCCCGAATTATACCGTCGAGGCCGAGCGATGGGGCGCAATTGTCGCCCTCTGATGTAAATGTCTCCCTCGCTCTCCACTCCTCCTCCCCCTCGGTTTCAGTTCGGCTCCCTCTTTTGTTCTCTCATTATTTCATCTTTTTCAGCTCGACGCGGATGCGCTAGCCGCTCTGTGATCACGTCAATATTTGTCTACCAAAACTATCACAAAGTTTTTCGAAAACGACCAAAAAAAAACATATTGTACATATACGCGCGCCCCCTACTAGCGAAATGGCTGCTTTCACTTCGAACTCCGACGGACGCAAGTGCATCACCATCAATCATGAGGATGGCTCCAGCATTACGGTATACGAGCAAGGCGCACACCTCACTAGCTGGAAGACGAAGGATGGAAAAGACTACCTATATCTCAGTCCAAAAGCGATCTTCTCTGACCGCGTCGCCATTCGTGGTGGTGTGCCGCTCATCTTTCCGCAGTTTGGCGCCTATGGCTCAATGCTGCCCCCGCACGGCTTCGCGCGCATCCGCCCGTGGAACCTCGAGAGCGCCGAGAACGGCAAGGCAAGCTTCTCGCTGCGCGTAGCCCTATGCGAACTTCTGCCAGGCGGCTGCTCCCTCACCGATGCCCCGGAGAACGCTGTCCACCTACTCTACACCATCTCCTTCAGTAACACAGAGTTGAACCTTCGCATGAAAGTCACGAACACCAGCGAGGAGCAGCCGGCCTCGTTTCAGTTTGCCTTTCACACGTACTTTGCGGTGTCTGACATTTCTCAGACCGTGGTCAACGGTGTCAGCCGCTCGCCTTTCATCGACAACACCAAGTCTAACGGCAACCCGCTGACACCGCCGAGCCCGCCAGAACCTCTGTGGATCATTCGCGGCGAGCACGATCGCATCTATCCTGATCAGGCATGCGCGATTGTTCTCCAGGATCTGGCCGCGAAGACCGTGCTTCAAGTGTCCAGCCCTAACCTACATGATGTGTGCATCTGGAACCCTGCCGCGGCCAAGTGCGCTGCGATGAAAGATATGCCCCCAGATGGCTATCAGCGCTTTGTGTGTGTGGAACACGGTGATATGCTGAAGAAAATCGAGTTACCGTCTTGCTCGAGCTGGACTGGATCACAGGAGATTTCGATCTTGGCTGGAAATCCCCATGAGTCGAACATATAAACGGGGGCGGGGGGGGGGGGTTGAAGACAGCAATAGCAAAAGGGGAAGCCCAATGCAAATCTTTTCCACGAAGGGGTGGCGCCGCAGCGACCTTGAGCGGCTTCCTGTAACGTGTTCTCCCGAGCAGTTGACACACACACACACACACACACACATGCACGCATACATTAACTGCGAGTGTGGTGTGTGTAAAGATGTATTTAGGCTGAAGAACTGTCGGTTTTGCAGCTGCAAAGATCGAACGAGTGCCAGCCACAACAAGAAAATGACGCAAACAAAAAAGTGAAAAGGATACGCATAGGGGGAAGTGAGCAGGTTCTGGATATCTGTAGTCTATCGTGTTGTGCGAGTCGTTTCCTTGTGTGTTGACAGGTCGCGTCCTATTTCAAAGCGAGATCTCTCCCCCCCCCCCTCCCCTCTCTCCCGGACCCCTTTTTTTATCACCCTCCCCTTTACAGCCTGGCTCACACACGTTGTTGTTTTTTTTCTGCTTCTTTATTCACGCAGACAAATGCGCGGGCCACGCGCCCTATTCCTCCTGCGGCCTTCATTTTTCTCCCGCTTCCCTCTTGCACCCTACTCCTTTCTTTGCACTCTCGTATTCGCTTGTGTTCTCATTCGGTGATGAGCGGAAGAAGCCTTGGCTATATACAGACCCATAAATATATGATGTGGATGTGTCTCCTACCCCCCCCCCTCTCACCCTGAGTAGCCACTTCATTGCCTTCTTTCTTTTTTTTTTGCAGGAGAGGGGAGGTGTATTCTGATGCACGCACGCCCTCCCCTCTCCACTTGACAACTGGGGAGAGAAGGGGGGGGAACACATCGAGTTGAACCTGTGAGGGGCCCCGGGTCTCCTCTTCAAACCCGTTTTGTCGCATGCCCCCTTCCCACCGCCAGGCGGCCCTCAGAGACCAACTTGGCATTTTACCGGAACTGCTTTTTGACCTCTGTCCTCCCTTCCATCCCCTCTCGTCTCATCTTCGTTTCACATTTACTGCCGGCACTTGCTTCTTCTCGCACAAAAGTGTCTCGGCACGACCGAGACCCAGTAGTCGAGTGCGCGATCCCTAGCAGAGGTGCTCAAGTACCCGGTAATACGGAAGCACTGGACAATACGCACACGGGCGACCACCTTGTACGCACATTAGTCACACTACAAGTTAATATTTATATATATTTATATACATGAAGGGAGCCACGCTACAAATGTACCCTTGTTGTAATGACACCTTCTTGACGTCCTTCGCACTGGATGCCCTTCTCAACAAACTCGTCGCCGAGGTATGCGAAAAACGTCCGGTTAGCTCTCGGCAAGTCCTTGAGCTGATGCGGGAGGCACTCGAAACACAGAAGATGCATCAATGGTATTACTCCGAGACTATCCGCTCCTTCAACGAGGCCGTAAACTCACTTAGTCGCCGCGGATTCCCGCACCAGATGGCGTGTCCGTTGTACTTTCGAATTCCACAAGAAGACGGTGGGGTGCACGAACTGTTCCGCTACGGCTCCGAAATCGCCGTCACGCCGAACAACTACGACAACTTTGAGCTCATGCTGAAGCAACACCAAGCTGTGGTGAATCACGAACTATCCCAAGAAGGCTACTACCACGCCGTGCGCCACCTTCTCCCCATCAGCGCTCAACGCAACTTACTGAATTCGAGCTACACACCCATCATCAACTTTCTGCAAGAGTGTCTGCTCAATCCACGCTCGCAGTGGGCCACCCAGTCGTCTGAGGTGTGGGACCAGCTAGGAGTTACGTATGCCGTGCCATTTGCTGGGAGACTCTTTGCGGTCGACCCTACAAAACCTGTAACAGCCCTTGTGCCCTTTGAAGACGCTAACCGCTATGTGGAGCTGGCCAGTGAGCGCTGCAGAACACTCAACAGCCTCCTGACGACTGGCGCGTCGCTTAATGTTGTGCGTAAGGCGGGTGCAACAGTCGCAATGCCACCGCCCACGGTGCATGAGAGCGCAGTGCAGAAGCCCGCACCATCTACAGTGGTCGTACCCGGCAGCACCACCGCGGCTGAAGACACGAGCCAGTGGGAGGCATTCAAGACGATCGGCCTGCGCAGTGAGTTGTTTGGGGACATGTCGCAGGCCGAAGTTGATTTTTGGAGATATATTCTGCAGCTGCGACAATCGCCTTCCCAGATTCACGAAATCTCCTTTCACTTAGAATTCGGACCGCACCACATGGACCTCAAGGAGAATGGGCGCTTCATTCCTGTGACGCGGCTTAATCTCAATCAGTTTATCGAGGCGGTGGTCGCGAAACAGGACGAGGTGCACACCTATATTAACGAAGTCGTCTCCGGAAACACGACACCCAGCAACATGTCCACGACAAAGAGAGAGGGATGTGCTGGTGTCTCTCCGAACCCTGTGGCGGCTGCCAACGCTGCAACTACACACCAGATGCCCGCGACCCACCACGACCTCCAAAAATTAGCGAGGCCGCCACCGCGCGCGTCCGGACCGGAGGCAACCGCTTCAGCCGGCCAGTCACAAAGCGACACGCACCGTGGAGAGGAGGAGGTGCATCTTACACTGGATGACGTAGACTCGACCGTGGTACGTTCGATTCTCGAGATGCAGTCGCAGTTTGAGCTCGGTCGACTGACCAAAACGGAGTTGAATGCGCGGCAGCTGCGCTTTTGTCTGCCCTGCCACGAAGGCGTCTACAATCTCATACCCAATGGCCGGCATATCCATGTATCAACCGGCAACATTGGCCTCTTCTTTCACTACGTTGAAGAAGAAACAAGACGCGTGGAGGCCCGACTTGCGCGCAAGGCAAAGGACAGCGCAAGGCACGCGCGCACCCCTTCTGCCGATGCGCCGCCTGGCGATACCGATTCCTCGAACGCCACGCAGCGCGACCAGGAGCGCGGCGATTGCGCTATGGAGCCTTCAAGCCCGGACGCAGACTACTGGACGGACAGGGACGTTCTGGAGATCTGGACGTACGAGTGCACCACCGAGTGTCTTTTGAAGTCTAACATGTCTCCTGAAGAATTAGTGCGGCAGACACAGATGCAGTGGGATACGAACTTCCTTTCTCGTAAGGACTCTCCTTATGTGGATGTATCGGTGGATCGGGGTGCCATTCTTCCCAAAGATGTCAAGGCATACCTGCGGCTCTTGGGCAAACGCTTGCAGTCGATTCGATTGACAATTTTAGATGCGGGCAAGTGCCCACGACAGCTATCCGAGTTGGATAATGCCGAGTTGGGCGAGGTGAATCCTTCTGGGCCACCAGTGGTGGCTGCGATCCCGGTAAGCGCGCGCCCCCTTTCGCCGACCCAAGAGGAAGACCCTTGCATACTCTCACCCACACACAACACTGGTGGCCTACTGGCACCGCCGTAGCCTTCCAACTTATAGATGATGTGCTACACGTCGCCTTTCTAGACGTGCATGTTTTTTTTTGTTTTCGTTTCGCGCTTTTTTTTCCTTTTTTTTTTGAAAACGCCTGTAAGTGTGCGTGTGTGTAATTTACAAATCTTTACCCCGATGTCTTCCCCATCCCCCCCCCCCGCCCCTCCCCAACCCACCGCACCTCTCGTTTTTTTCTTTTTGGTCGTTCCTGTGTGCATGATGGTGCCTTTACCGCTTTCGTTCCCATTACTTGTGAATGGGTGTTTTCTGCTCCATTGTACGACCTCCTCAGAGTAGTTTTCTGTAGGGATCCCCATCCCAATACAAGGCCCAAACTGTCAGCATCACTATTCTTGTTCTCCTCTTTTTTGTTTTTACAGTGTCCGTCACATATCTTTCCCCTCTCGTTCCCTCCTATGTTCGGATCGTCTTTTTCAACTACCAGAGTTTTGCATTCGCTTCGTGCTTATTATCCTTCATTTTTGTTTTCTCTCTCTCCTCTCTTTTTTAGATTTGTGTGTAGCGGCAATAGGTGCGTGTGTGTTGTGTTATATATATATATATATATATGTCTGTGTGTAACGTGAAAAGGAAGGCCCTCTATGCCACTTTGTTTGGAGATACTGTCGTCGTCGTCTTCACCGCAGACTTTTTTTTTACATCGCGGAGCCTTTTGTTCACACACTCGTCCATCGCTGCTAGAGTCTTCCCGGACGACACTGAGGCCTTTCTCAGTCTTTTTTTTTCCCTTTCCGCAGCACACATCACTCAACTCGCCTGTCGTGTTGTTTAACCTCTTCTGGTTGTGCGTGCGTACGTGCCTGTGTATTCTGTCTCGGTGTCCCAATCCTCCTCTCTGTTTAGGAATAGACCTGGGCCAGGGTGCAGCAGGGGGAGGGGGAGGGGGAGGGGCAGGGGCAGGGGTCTCGCTTTCTCAACATTTTCGAGTTGTTACCCTCTCACCACCACCACCCCCTTCTCCATTCACAGACTCAAACAACCAAAGAAAAATCTCAATAAAAGCAAGTGTGTGTCTATATATACAGAGAGCAAGACGTATCCGTCGGTTGCTGTCCTCGACTGTGTATATGTGCAAATTTATGTATATATTTGGAATTCTTATTGTTCCTCGTGCATTTGCTTTCACTTTGGCTGTCGTGTCGTCGCCGTGTTTCTTTTTTTTTTCGCTCTCTCCTCTCTCGTTCCAGGACAAATTGGATGCGTTCTCTATTTTTGTTCTTTTTCCCCTCTTTTGTTTGTATGGCGGAGTAGGTGCTGGTGAACGACGAGTCGTTTATAGAGGACGTCTCAATCATGTACCCTTGCGGTTCTTGTTCGTTGTTTTTCTGTGGCGCTCTCCTCCTCGTCGATCCATGTCTCCCTCTGAGTTAAGCTCTATTTCCATTACTGGGCCGGAGCAGACACCCCCCCCCCCCAGCGCAGACTATGAGAGACCAGGTACCTCCTCGGTGTGTAGGGGAGGCAAACCGATGTGTCACCACAGATGTCAGTGCGTCGGACCTGCATGAGGTGCTGCCAAGGCGACCTGCGACGTGGGTGTGAGCCACTGTTCGGGTGCTGAAGTGATGCACACACGACTGACTCGATCGCTGCTTTAACGCGCGTACATCGCGCCTTTTACACCACAGATAGTGAGCGTGCCGCAGGGACGGGAGTTACAGTTTGGAGCTGAACACATCTGTTGTATGGGAGAAGACGAACACGGCACCCGGATAGGGAAATAAGAATGTACATCTTTACCACTACCCTATCCACCTCACGACGTGCACCACTGGTGCCTCTTTCTTTTTTCGATGAGGGTGGGGTGGAGGGAAAAGGGGAGGGAAGGGCTGTCCGTCTTCATCAAACGCGCTAAATCGAATCGCCACTCCTCAGCACCGCCGTCGGCTCTTTCAGCTCGCTCATGTGTGTGTCTGCCGGTATGTCTATGGAAGCCACCGCCAGTGTCGTTTTGTTCATGACACCTCGGTTCGCTCTACTTGTCCCTTCAGCCGCCTATATATGAGTATTTTTTTTCATAACCCTGCGTTCCTTTTCAATCGAATGCAGACATGTGCGAAGCCCGGTGTATAGAATTTGTATTTTAAAAAAAAAAAGTAAGAACCGTACAAAAAAAAAAAGAGCAAAAGACACGTGTAGTCGTGGTGGTGAGGGGGGAAGGGGGTCGGGGGGGGGGGGGGGCTGTTACAGCGTCTCGCTCAAGGGCACTTTCTCGTTGAGTTTCCGCGGCATGCCCCCGAACCTGCTTCGAACATCAATAAGTTGTGAGAATGATATGGATGCTCGCCTATGTACGCGCATGACGGAAGGAATGGATTGATGAACGAATTCTTGAGAGCCTTCAAGAGCAGCGGTGGAATGAGGAGCGATGTTGTGCCGCTTGCTCGCTCGCTCTCAGTAGACATCTCTCGGGCCAGCGCTGTACTGGTTTAGCTCAAGTCACTCCCACATCACCCTTCGTCATTGGGGGGGGGATAATATGAAGGCGGTACCGCTTGTTTGTTTGTTTCTTGGTTTTGCTTCAAAGCACCTATAGCGATATCGGACCTCGACTTCGGCCGCTCCGCCCCCCCCCGCCCCCCCCCCCCTACTCTCTCCCCTTCATCACCCCTTTTACTTTAGCTGCACTCATCAACGCTATTTTTACTGCCCCTTCTTTCCCTTCTCTTACGGCCTCCAATGATATACACTCATGTGTTACCATCTTTTCTAAAATGACATTGGCATCCAAAACGATAGCAAATTGCCTTTTGGTACTCTACTTACTCGACCAGCGCTTGTCCTCACCAACCTCTTCTACTCCCCCCCGTGCCAACCCACGTGTATGCGTGTTGCGTATTGCTGCGCCTTTTTTATTGCTTTTACACTTTTTTTTTCATTTTCTGTCGCTCCCCACTCCCTCGACTGGGGCCAACGCGACGGCCCTGCGTGGACTCTTTGGAAACGTGTCGTCGTAGTCTATAGACAGTGCCACGGGTCTGTTTTGCCTTTACTGTAAGGGACGCTTCGTCATCCTCAATCTCTCGTCCCCCTCCCCCCTCCTCTCTCTCCATCCCGTTCGGGCTCTCCTCCTCCTGAACTCGTCGTACCATTGGCGCTGTGCTAACTGTTCTGTCTGCCTTGATCGACGCCACCTTTGCCTTCTCCTTTTCTATGCACCTAAAATTTAGAAAGACCACCGCAACAAAGAAAAAAATATTTTTTCTTTACAAAAAAAAGGCGTCATTTTTAAAAAGACGGTGTGACGTGTCACCCTTCTTTCTTCCTGCCTCAATGTGCTGAGTGTCTCTCTCTACGCTTGTGCTCGCTCGCCGATTTGGTCGCAAAAAGTTCAAAGGGGGTAAAGTCGTTGGGCTTCAAACCAGGGAACCACTTGCGCCTCGGCCTCTTGTGTTCTTTTGCGGGTCCATGCACGTGTTTGTATACCCTACCTTCCCTCGTAATCTCTCTCACGCTTTTATTATTATTAAAACCGGACAAACCCCTGCCATATTCTTCTGTCCCGCCGCGTCAAAGTCCTCGGCCACCCCCCCCCCTGTTTCAAGTCTTCTTCCTTTTTTGGGGGTATTTGATGCGCCTTGTGTTCTTTCGTCTCCGCCCTCCTTCTCCCCCAATCCTTTGTTTTTGTTAGGGAAAAGGAATTTGAACAGTCGGAATGAGACGGGGTTTGAAAAAATTTTTTTTCGATTATCCGTTTTCCCGCCACGCACCAGAGACCCGCTCCTCACACACACGCACACACACACACACACACACGATATATTTTCGTTGGTGTGAGTGCCGGTGTCATGAACGCGGCAGCCCCCTTTTGTGTGGCTCCGCAGACGTGGCAGGGCGGCCTCGCTCGCTATCCTGCTAGTCAATCACATGTCTGGAATAAAAACATCATTCTTCAGCCGGAGGACATTGACGCTGAGGTGTTCAACGCCATGTGTCAAGTGGAGAACCAATACAAGAAAAACGAAATCAGCGGCGAGGACTTTGAGAAGCTGCACCTGACCTTCTGTCTCTTCACCGCGAACCAGTCTTACTACGACTTGATCCCGAACGGACGTGAAATCCGTGTAACGCAAACTAATGCCTTCGAGTTTTTCCAGCGCATCCACGCTGCCTATGACAACCTGAAACAAGAGCCAGTACTGAACCGGTCAGCCGAGCCTCACTTCCCCCCGCGACTTCGCACCTCGGGGGCACTGTTGCGCCTTACTCGTCAAGACACAGACGACCTCGAGTGGATTCGCTGGACCGCGCAGAACGACCCGGCAGCACTCGCCTTCCATCCAGACGAGCCGCTACGCTGGGCAGTCATACCGCGCAGTGGTGACTTTATGATTCGGTTGCAGCCAGAGGGCGAGAACACGTTTGTCGACCCAGACGACCTCGCGTTCTTTCTTGACATGCTCTCAGCCCTGTTGACCGAGATTGAACGCGCAATCTTCATCTTCGGGTACTATCCACCTAACTGTGTAGCAGCCGCGCCAGTTGGAGATCCAGACGAACGTTCAATTTGCATCTCACAACCGGCTCGCCCTTCTCACACTCCCTCTTCCCTGCAAGGCCTCCATAGCCGCAGGCCCTCGGCACTGCAAATGTCAGTCAACGCAGTACCAGCAGCAATCACGGAGCAGTCTCGCAGGACAATTCGCAGGGCTTCTTCGGCAGAACTAGAGAAGCAGCGCGCTCTCTTTTCCCCCACACATGACACGGGTGGCCTGCTCGCGCCGTTTCAAGAATTGAATGTGTAGAAGTGCTCCAACGCAACACATTCAGCAGCCAGGAGAAGGTTAGGGGAGAGTGCAAGACCGGTTAGCCTTTTGCATGCGTCAGGGATGGCGACAGACTGTGTTGTGAAGGGTATCGTCAGCTTTCTCCTCGACCTCTTACATCGCTGCCCTCCCCGCCCGCCCGCCCCCCCCCCTCTCTCTCCTCACAGTTTTTTTTTTTTGCTGAGTGAGTACCTCCTCCAAGTCTTTGGACTTTTGTGTGTTCTCTCTCTCGTTGCACTTTTTTTTTCTGAGGGTGTGCACTAATGATAGCCGTGGCCATTTAGGTGAATATGTGTCGGTGTCTTCTCCCGGGCCTCTCCGAAATATCAGACGTAATGCGCACTTGTGGTCACCTCTGCGTGCGAAATAGAGTAGGTGCTCGTCTTTTTTGGGGTATATGTTGTTTACTCTGTCTGGTGGTGGTGACATCTCCCGCTCCTCACACACACACACACACGGCCTTTGGTGTTGTTGCCTCTACGCTTTCGGCAACCACTCGGAATCAAAAACAGTTTTCTTCGTTGAGGCCCCTTTTTTGGCTGTGACTCCGCCCCCTCTGTAGGTGTGATTAGGTGTCAATTTTTTGGAGATTTAAAAGGGTGGCGCAGGTCTTCCCGAGCCTCGCTCACTTGTGCCTTTTTTTTCTTCGATGTGCTTGCCATTACGGTGAACGAGGTATGCCTCATAGAGTCTTGTCGCTGTAATGGCTTCATTTCTACCGTCCTGCTCTCCCCTTCTTGGCGGCACTCGTGCGCGACGGTACACTCTGCACAACGCTAACCTTTCTTTCTTTTTTTATTTGTTGTTATGTTCAGATGTCGTGCGCGTGTCTGCGTGCACATGGGTCTTTGTTTGGGGGGGAGGGGGGAGGATATACTGTGTTTTCGTTCTGTGTTCCACTATATCACTACCTTCCTCCGCACTCAAAGTCTTTTCTTTGGCAATCGTGCGTTTGTATGCGCAGTTGCACCTTGTGCTTTGGCCTCGCCCTTACTCACCACCCGCCCCTTACCACGGATACTTTTTTGGGGGGGACTTTTCATTGTCCTCTCGGAATCGCTGTCCATCTCATTCCATTACACCCGCTACCGTAGTCCCAGCATCATCTCTGCACCCCCTTTTTTTGCCCTTTTCTCGACTCCTCTTGTACACATTAAAAAAAAAATGGAGCTCGACAAAAAAAAACCGAAAACGAAGAATTTGACGACGTTACCGCTCCCCCTCCCTCCCCCCCCCCTCCCTCCCTCTTCAGGTATGTATGTATGTTTGTGTAGTGCACTCCTCCTCTCCGCTCCCCCGCACACTGTGCCTTTCTGCCTTCTAGCGAGACGGATTCTCGTTTGTGTCTTCTTCAGTTATCTTGTAGCGCTCATCCTCCGCTTGTGTGTGTGCGTGTAGATGTTTCTCTCAGAAGCCCCACCCCCCCCCCCCTCACGTACCTTTTCTTCGCTCTCCCTCCCTCCCCCCCCCACTCTATCATACTACTTTCACGCCTATACGACCTCCTCATTCGCCTTTCCGTTTTTATGTTTGGAGGAGGTTTCTGCTGCTGTTGTTGTTTTCTGTTCTGTGTGAAGTATTGTCTATGCCGTTGTGTATCCCTGTGTGCTTTTATATTTTTCTTTTCGGGGAAGCAATACCTGATTATTACTATTACCCAGTTTGACTGCCCTAGTGCGTTGCTTTACCTCGCTGCTTTCCGCCCACTCAATCCTTCCCCCTTTTTTTTACTCCTTTCTTGACTGCCCCAAAAATAAATAAATATATAAATAAATAAATATTTTTTTTTCGAGGCGCTCCCCCCCCCCACCCCACCTACACACACACACACGCCTCACTTGTGCATGCGCAGTAGGCGCATTTGCTCTTTAGAGGGTTTTACCCACCCCCGCATTTATATATATTTATATATATTTATATACATTTATATATTTATATATATTTATATATATTTATATATATTTATATATATTTATATATATTTATATATACGCATAGACACACCCACTAAAGCGTAGAGCCCCACGTACAGAAAGGACGGACGTTTCAACCCACTTATACATGGGTTTTTTTTTTGTCTCTCCGACTCTCTCACGCCGCCGGTAGGTCATCCCCTCCCCACTCCTGCCATGAATTTGAAGGTGAAGACAGCAACGAAAAGCACACATGGGTGCTGCCATTTGATATGAAAACAACCATTTTTCCTTTTCTCGTTATCTTCTGATATCCTCGTCTCCCTGTGTGTCTGTCAAGTGATTTGTTTACTCGTTTGAAGTGATTGTTCTATGCGCGTGCATGCGATTCAAAGATGTGAGGGGCCTCTATAGTGACTGCGTTCTCACAAATTGGTGCCCTTTGCCATGACGCTCTCTACTCCGATTTGTGCTGCCTATATCGCGGGATTGTCTGCTAGGGTGTCTTACTGGACACCGCTATCGTTGCTTCTTGGTGCTCGGTTGCACAAACAGCCCTACCCTCTTCTTCCTCTACTGCGTTTTATTTTTTTTTTCCGAGGCTCGCTGAATTCGAATGCCCCCCTTCTCTCTGTTTGGCACCCCTTCATCGACACTTCAGCTCGTTTTTTTTCCTTGATTTTGGTGCATCCGTGCTTCTCATCTCTATTGGCTGAACATGCGCACATAAGAGAAGGAGGAGCTCTAATATACTCGAACCACACACACACTCGCACCCATTGAGTGGAAAGGAGAACGTGCTGTTGGTACTAATCAGGGAGAGGGAGGGGTCACATGGGGAACTGGAATGCAGACGAGTGAAAAAGCTCGTCCAGAGAGCAGGAGGGGAAGAAGGGGACGCCAAATGCCCGCATGCAAAACAGGGAAAAGCCTCGGTTCTTTTTTTTTCCATTGTTGGTACCCTTTTGGGGGGGGGGGGATGCTCTTTGGTGCAGACACGGCGTGAACAAACATAGTGCAACACGCAATGTTTATTCCCGGGGGGGGGGACGACAGCGGCTGATTGAGCCGTCTCTCCATCACGTATACTTGCTGATCTGTTCTCGATACAGGGCGTGCCCCCCTTCGGAAATATTTCTTTCCATTTGTTGAACTTTTCCCCATTGCTGGTGTAAATTGAAGTGGTAAGTGCGGTGCCGACACATGGACGGTGCAGAGTTTAGTGGGCCAGCTTAACTGCTTTCTAATACGATCATCTTCTGGAGGGTGACATTATTCAGCGTTGTCGACCGCTCTTCTTTTTTATTATTGCCTCCCAGGCCTTGCGTATAGTCACTCTCCGTAGCCCATTTCGCCTCAGCACCACTCACTCCCCTCGGGGCCAGACCGTCTGTGAGTCTAACGCTCCCGCACATGTGGGCACTTGTTTGAAGCTGTTGTATGTTCCCTTGGCATGTTTTCCCTCTTCGTAGATTTTTGACCTCTCTTTTCTCCCAGTGTTTTCTTTTTCCTCCCATAATCTCCTCCTTTTTTTTATGTGTCTTCCTCTTGCCCCCTCCCTAAGTGCCTATCACACACACACACACACACACGCCTCCTTTCACTACACTTCATTCGTTTTTTTTCCCCGCTCTTTTCCGCTCTGCTGTGTGTGTGTGTGTGCACGTCCGTTTGGTGCCTCCTCTTTTTTTTTTGCGGATCGTCCAGATTTTCCCCCCTCCCTCTGTCTTTGTTGCATCTTCTCATGTATACAACTGTTTGTTTCTCCACACCTGCATCTACCTGTATGCCTCTCTCTCTATTGGGGAGGGGAGGGCTTTCTTCTTGAATCCTCTTGGGGTGTGTGTATATGTATATTCATACGTACCCGTTTACGTGTTCATGGTGTGTTTTTTTTTTTCGGGGGGGGGGGGTTGGCACCCCCTCATTTTTTTCCTCGATGGAAGCCTCTGCCCCACTTCTCTCTTCTCCCCCAAACCAATATCCTCGTCCCATCGAAAAGCACGGAAAACACGGCATTCAAGAGATTTGAGCTTTATGAAGGAGGGATGTTGTTGCTCTTTTCACGCCTCATGAAGTCTATCATGTCCTCTGTTCTCTCCCCTTCTTGCGTGTTGGGTCTGCTCATTCCCCCACCCCCCTCCCCTCTTGTCATCCTTAGATTTAAGTATGCAGCCATCATTACTTTTATCACTCTCACTTTTTTCCCCCTCCTGTATGCGTTTCAAAGTATAGCGTAAGTATGATACCCTTGAAGGACGTCCAACTACACCTGAGCCCCGCCCCTCTTCCTCCGCGGTGCATCCCCTACTGCGTGTGCAGCAGCAAACGAAGCTTTTCCTCTCTGAAAAATGCGGGGTGCTCTCGGCATCGATTCCCTACCCACCTCCATTCAACGGATTAGCCGTTACGGCTCTTGAGATGCGGCAGATGTGTAATACGATCCCTGGCTACCTTTACAATCTCTATGGTCAAATATAGAGACGATCTGACCCTTTCATGCCCACTCCTCCTCGGCCTACCCCTTCACATTCTGTTATTCTTCCCCCCCCCACACACACACACACATACACACACGTGCTTTCTGCATCTTCTTCATTCCTCACCTTCTCTGCACCTCATCACTGGCACCTGACCTTTCAACTCTGGTGATTTCTTGGAATTAGAAATAGAGAAAAAAGCACAAGGAGAACCATGCATACACAGTTGAGCAGTTTGTTTTCATGGGTGGGACCTGCGGCTGTGGTGGCATCCGTGGCTTACGCGTATGCGGCCAATCATCCCTCCGCGGCCCAGGCAGAAAGCGGCACGGCCTACCGTTTTCCTCTGACCACGACATCCTACTGCAGCATTCTCTTCTTAGTCTACGCTTCGGGGGTGATGCCGCGCAATCCCTTCTTCCCCAGATTTGTGTTTAACCAAAACATCTTTCCCCTGCTATACAAGTTGTACTGCACCTACACGATTGGATACCGCGTTCTCCGCCCTGTCATGCACCAGCCTGTTGCCTACCCACACTCGGATTACCGCAGCGGTATTCGCTGCATTGACGCTGGCAGTCCGCTTCCGCTGAAGTCGGCCCCTCCAGGTACCCCAGGGGACGATCTGTTTCTCACAAGGTTCTACGCGCGCGCCGGGGGTGTCGTGGATGCGGCTCTTTGGAACGGCTCAGTCGTGCGTGGTGTTGTTGTTGTGCCCATTCCCATCTTCGCCGACAACTACGCCTACCTTATCATCTCGATGCAAACGCACAAGGTCGCCGCAGTCGACCCAGCAGATCCGGAGATGGTGCTGCGCATCATGGAATCTCTTCGCGCCCAGCTGCGGGTACCGCTCCAGTTGACGGAAGTCCTCACAACCCACAAGCATTGGGACCACGCAGGAGGCAATGAGATGCTGGCAGAATTTGCAAAAAAAGGGGTCCCGGTGCCGCCGCACAAGAATGCCGGCGTCGACTGTGCCCCGAACATCCCGCTGGTTAATCCCCTGATGCGCTTTATCGGGTCTGAAGAAGATGCGCCTCTCTGCTGCGACGTCCTCGTCAATGATAAGTCGCCCGCGTTCGATATCATTGGCGGTGCGGGGAAGGTGCAGGCGATGGCTGCCCCCGGCCACACGAAAGGATCTCTCGTCTTTGTGGTTGGCTCAGCGGAAGAGGGCATCCTTGCCGCCAGCCCGCCTCGCGTGGCTGTCTTCACGGGCGACAGCCTTTTCTGTGGCGGCTGCGGCGCGCCGTTTGAAACAGCCTCAGTAACGCAGATCATGAAGGTGCGTGCAACGTTTCTGGAGGACCCACGCATGCGGACGCAACCGGGCACAGGCCAGGAGGTGGCAGAAGAAGACGTCCTACTCTACGTGGGGCATGAGTATACGGAGCGCTTGTTGACAGAAGTGGTCACGCTGATGGCGCGCGCCGTGACGAGCGACCCTTCCAGCGACCCGCGCGGCAAGCAGTACGCTCGTAAAGTCGCAGAGGCGCTTCACGGAGTGAAGGTGCTGCGCATCGAATCGGATGGGCTCAAGGATGCAGCGCATATGGGACAGAAGGTGGACGGGCAGAAGCCGCCATTCCGCCTTCCGTTGTGCACTATGCCGTCGTCGTTGAAGGTGGAGAAGACAGTGAACCCGCTCTTGACCGTCGACGAAGAGGTGCTTGCCGCGCTGGCAGAGGCAGAGAAGGACAAACCAATGGATTCAAATGCAGTGGAACGGGCCATCTACTGCTCTGACCGTCGTTGCCTTCCTACCTCGGTGATGTAGGCACAAGGCGGCACGCAAGCTGCGGCAGCCGAACCAATGGATTACTGCCAGTTCACTTGTTCTGTTCATGTCGTTGATCCTGATCTCCTTCGATCACCCCCTCCACGCCCCATGGCTCTTCTTGGTGGACTGCGGTGTTGGGTGTAACGATTTTCGTCTCGAAAAAGAATGGAAAGCGTCTGTTTGGGTCGGGTGAAGAGTTGTTTGGACGCAGGTCAACTCTTCTGTAGTCCCCTCCAGAATTGCTGCTAGTAATGGGCGAACGACTGCTTTGGGTTCTCCTGAGATACGGGGGGAGGGGGGGGGGGGGGGTGCTAATGAGTTGCTCATTCACACCACAACGAAGGCACCGCTCTCGACCGCTGCTTATTGCTTCTCCTCTTTGTCCCCCTTATTCCACTCTTGTATGTTGGCCCCTGGCTCTGTAATGCCCTCATTCTTTGTGCGTAGGTGTGTAGGAATGAGGGAGGGGAGGAGGCTTTACGACTCGTCGCTATGGCGCCTACTCGGGCATAGGCTGAAGCATATGAAATTCGAAAAGACGCGTACTCGGCTGCGTCACTCGTCCGCATACAAGTCTCTTTATGACGTGCGGCGTGGAAAGGGGAAGGTTGGAAAAAGAGAGACGCGCACAGCGTTCAAAAATCCGCACCTGAACTGCTGCCGGTGATGCTCAGAGGAAGAGACCCCAGGGAAGCATGTAGTGTCACCACCCCGTGGCGCTATGTACTTTTCCCTTTTCATCCTCTCACATGAGATGCCTAAAGCTGTGTGTGTGTGTGTGTGTGGAAAAGGTCTCCGTCGTTGAAAAGGGCTGTAGATTTGCCCATATGTGCTTGGCTCTGCAGAAGAAGCAGCTGCCGCTGCTGCTGCCTCGTTTTTTCATGGCAACTGCGTCTGGTTTTGCTTTTTTGACCCGTGCACCCGCCGGCCCCTTTGAACCCCCCTTTTCCGGGGTGGGGGATTTCCTTCCATCTCCCTTCGCTCTCGCTGATGTACGGTACCCTTCTCCGTACTGTTACACGAGAGACCGTAATATAACCACCATGGTGTTTGGCCTGTCTGCACAAACGCACACAGACACACCACATGCATCGCGCTGAATCGACTCCGTTCCCAGATCCCCACCGTCTTCATCGTTCCATCTCCTCTCATATTGGTTTTCATCGCTTTTTTTTTTCCGCGCCCCTGAACACAACGTCCTGGGCACGTGCTGCTGCGTTGTGGGGTCGCCTGTTTGGTAGTGCATCTTTCTTCACTTCAGGACCCGTGGCCCCTCTGCGCACCCACGCGTCTCCACACCCTACCTTTCTTCCGCCCTGTATTACAAAACATATCCCCTCCTGTCATTTTCTTTTTTTGCCACTTCTCCCACGAGAGACATCTACTGCTTCAACACGCACATCGCCTCTATATTGACTCTGGTGGGGCGGGTGGGGTGCTGCTTATCGTCTTCAAGTGAGTCGGAACCCTCCGCTCCACTCAAACACACACAAGCAGTTATAACTACGAAGCGGGCCGAATGGCGGCACCATTGCTCCCTGAGGTGGACACCGCTGCAGCGCCAGCGTCCCTTCGCTCCAATGCCCAAGATGAAGTGGAAGTGCTGCCAATCGGCAGCGGCGGCGAGGTGGGTCGATCCTGCGTGGTGGTGCGGTACAAGGGGCGCGGTGTCATGCTGGACTGCGGAAACCACCCCGCGAAAAGTGGCCTTGACTCTCTTCCCTTTTTTGACAGCATCAAGTGCGATGAGATCGATGTGGTGCTCATCACGCATTTTCACCTAGACCATTGCGGTGCGCTGCCGTACTTCTGTAATCAGACGTCCTTCAAGGGTCGCATCTTCATGACTAGCGCTACCAAGGCCTTCTACAAGATGGTCATGAACGACTTCTTGCGCATCGGCGCTGGGGCTAGTGACCTCGTCACAAGCGAGTGGTTGCAGAGCACGATTGACCGCATCGAGACGGTCGAGTACCATGAAGAGGTCACCGTGAATGGCATCTCCTTTCAGCCGTTCAACGCCGGCCACGTCCTTGGGGCAGCCATGTTTATGGTGGATATCGCCGGCATGCGTGCACTGTACACCGGCGACTTCTCGCGAGTACCGGACCGCCACCTGCTAGGGGCGGAGGTGCCGCCGTATTCACCCGACATCCTGATTGCGGAGAGCACAAACGGCATCCGCGAACTCGAGTCCCGTGAAGAGCGCGAGCATCTTTTCACGAGTAGTGTTCATGACGTCGTTCGCCGCGGTGGTCGCTGTCTGGTGCCAGTTTTTGCCTTAGGCCGTGCGCAGGAACTGCTGCTCATTCTCGAAGAGTACTGGGATGCACACAAGGAGCTGCAGAACATCCCCATCTACTACGCCTCCTCCCTGGCGCAGCGGTGCATGAAACTCTACCAAACCTTCGTAAGCGCCATGAATGACCGTGTGAAACAGCAGCACGCCAACCACCACAACCCCTTCGTCTTCAAGTACATCCACTCGCTTGTGGACACAAAGTCCTTTGAGGACAACGGCCCCTGCGTGGTGCTGGCCTCGCCAGGCATGCTTCAGTCCGGTATCTCGCTGGAGTTGTTTGAGCGTTGGTGTGGTGACCGGCGCAACGGCATCATTATGGCTGGATACTGCGTTGATGGCACCATTGCAAAGGACGTGCTCGCGAAGCCGAAGGAAGTGACGAAGCCGGATGGCAAAGTCCTACCGCTGCGCATGAGCACCATCGAGGCCGTCTCCTTCTCCGCCCATTCCGACGGTCGGCAGACACGCGACTTCATTCACCATCTCACCAAGGTGAAGCACACAATACTGGTTCACGGCAACCCTGGTGCCATGGGGCAACTCAAGAACAAGCTCCTTCAGGACTTCCGTGACCGCAACATGTCTGTTTATACGACTATGAACCAAGAGTCAATACGTATTCCGTTTGTGCAGGAGCGCACCGCGAAGGTCATGGGCAAGCTGGCGAACATAAGCCTACGCGAGGGTGAGTTTGTAAGCGGGGTGATGCTTGTGTCGGGCCAGCACCAGTACAGTATTGTCCACCCCGACGATGTCCCGGTGTTCACTGACTTGAGCGTGAACCGCGTTCAGCAGGCCATGGTTCTCCCGCTCCCACGCCACCGCTCCCCACTGGAAGTGCTGCAGGTGCTCCAGCGGTACTTCGCGCAGAGCAAAATGTTTGAGGATGTGGCGCCGCGTCCGTCCAATCCCGAGGAGGCGGCAGAGGCTCACCGGGTGGCTGCCGAGCGTGGTGAGGTGCGCGACCCCGACACGAGGCAACTGTACGTCTCCAAAGATGTCACCGTTGACGTGCACAAAAGCTCGCAGGCGCAAACGACGCTCACCATCACGTGGTACAGCAGTCACTACAACGACCTCCTTGCTGATGTCACGTGCATCGCGCTTGCCAAGCTTGCGGAGGAGCCTCATGAGGCCGAAGGAGAGGACGTGCTAGTGCCTGCCGACGTCTCTAGCCAGGACCGTATCTTCCGTGTCAAGTGCTTCCACTACATGATCTCCCAGTTTTACCCATCCGTCAAGACGAACTTGTCATCGGGCAGCTGCAGTATCACCCTTCCGGATGGCCAGGTCGCAAACATCGTAGACTGCATTGAAGTTTACTTGGAGCGCAGCACTGGCAAGAAGGACGTGGACTACGATGCGCCAGAGGTACAGAAACTGAAGCAGATCCTCAAGCGCATTTATCTGACGTTGTTTCCTATTCCAGTGGACAACGGCTGGTGCGATTGCGGCATGATTCACGGAGAAGAACCGGTGGCAGAGTAACGTTTGTCTTGCGAGCCGCCCCTCTTCCTCCTCCCCACCACCACCACCACCACCCCAGTTTCTCACGGTTCTCTACTCGACTCCAGATCCCGCTTGCCTACACGTCGAGAGAGAGAGAGAAAGAGGGGGGGGGCGTACAAGCTTCGATAAGCAAGGGCATGAGGAACTCTCTATGATACTCGATCACTCGTGTTTTTTTTTTTACCTTTCTAGCGCAGCCGCCTCGATGTGAGGTATAAGAGACGGTACTGAGTTTTGTCAGGTGCGTTTGGAGAGGGATGAAGAGGGAAGGGGGGGGGGGGCCGTTTTCTCGGTTTATTTGGCGAGTGCCGATAACGTGCTGTTGTGCGCCTCCACACAAATTCAGTGTTGATGCGCTTAAGTGCGGCTCGTTTTTCCTTTCTAAAGAAAGAAGAAAAGGGGTAAAAAAAAACGAAAGAAAAAAAAGAAGCCCATGCGTGTGCGTCATGCACCGCACACACCAGCCAACATGGCAGAAATATAAAACACAGCAACAGAGGAAACACCCAAAGGGTGGAAAGAAAGAGAGACGACATCCTACACTCGATATGGCGTGTAGATTTTTCGTTTCTTCGCCTCCGTCAGATTCCCCAATGGAACCCCCTCCCACGCCCTTTCGGCCACAGTCACGCAAACTCACAAGAGCTTCTTTGGTAACTGTGAAGATCATTTCACTGTCCATGGGGTAACTCTGCTCGAATCGGACCTAAGGGAGGGGAGGGGAGGAGGTGGAACACTATACCACATGCGTGCATGCCTACGCACGTCTACGTTTATAGACTCGCTTTGTGAGGTCCCCTTTCCTGTCCGTGCCCCCCATCAAGCCACAGTTCACCCCTTCACCTTCACACCCTGTCACGCTCTCAGAGAAAAATATGTTTTTTTTTTTGCTGGTGTTGTTTTTGTTGGTGGTTACCCTTCATTAGGTCTTGGAGTGAAAGGGGAGTAGTTGGCAAAATTGCGATTTTGCCAAAGTCCCTTTCGGTGGTCTGCTGATGTTTCGTGTCTCTCTCTGTCTCTCTCTCTTCCCTCCCCCCCCCTCCTCACCCTCCTCTCTCCCTCCTCCTCCCTTGCTGGGCGCCTCTCTGTCACTTCATCTGCTTGCTCTTTAGTATTGACAAACACCACCTGTGCACTCGCCTCCCCCTCTACCCCCCCCCCACACACTCACCCACATACAGGTGTTTGGATTAAGCTATTCTTCTTCTTTGACCACCACAGCATCATGAAAGTGGAGGATAGCAAGACGGCGGTAAAGCAAGAACCGAGCCACTCTGGCGACAATGAAGAGAGCAGCGAGGAGGACCTCAACTGGTGGGAACAAGAAAACTTCCGCATTGCCGGAAAGGGCGAGCGTCGCTGGGAAACGCTAAGTCACAATGGCGTTCTCTTCCCGCCCGAGTACGAGCCCCATGGCATCCCCATCTTCTACAATGGGGAAGAGTTTAAGATGACGCCGGAGGAGGAGGAAGTCGCGACGATGTTCGCCGTCATGAAGGAGCATGACTACTACCGCATGGAAGCGTTTCGACGCAACTTCTTCGAAAGCTGGCGCGAGATTTTGGACAAGCGTCAGCACCCCATCCGTCGCCTGGAGCTGTGCGACTTCGAACCCATTTATCAGTGGCACCTCCGCGAGCGAGAAAAAAAGCTCAGCCGAACAAAAGAGGAGAAGAAAGCCATCAAGGAGAAGCAGGACGCGGAGGCTGAGCCGTATCGCTACTGCATGTGGGACGGACGTCGGGAGCAAGTGGCGAATTTCCGCGTTGAG
This sequence comes from Porcisia hertigi, assembly GCF_017918235.1. Taxonomy (NCBI): domain Eukaryota; phylum Euglenozoa; class Kinetoplastea; order Trypanosomatida; family Trypanosomatidae; genus Porcisia; species Porcisia hertigi. Next base: position 1,388,139 of record NC_090593.1, read on the forward strand.
CCCCCGGGCCTCTTCCGAGGACGCGGCAAGCATCCGCTGATGGGCAAGCTGAAGGTGCGCGTTCGACCCGAGGATATCACTATCAACATCGGCGAAACAGCAGAGGTGCCGGTGCCGCCCGGAGGACACAAGTGGGCTGCTGTGCAACACGACCATACGGTAACGTGGCTTGCCATGTGGCGCGACAGCGTGGCTGGAAACTTCAAGTACGTCATGCTCGCCCCGTCTTCAAGCATCAAAGGACAATCTGACATGATGAAATTTGAGAAGGCGCGCAAACTCAAAGACATTGTGGATGACATACGTGCCGCCTATATGAACGACCTCAAGTCCAACGATACGCACGTGGCGCAGCGAGCTGTAGCCATGTACTTCATTGACCGCCTTGCTCTCCGTGTCGGTAATGAAAAGGGCGAGGATGAGGCAGACACGGTGGGCTGCTGCTCGCTGCGTGTGGAGCACATTCAGTTGATGCCGGATAACATTGTCCGGTTCGACTTCCTTGGTAAGGACTCGATTCGCTACCAGAATGACGTGTCTGTGCTGCCGGAGGTGTACGCGCTGCTGCAGCGCTTCACCCGTCGGAAATCGGCAGGCGTGGACATCTTTGACCAACTCAACCCCACGCAGCTGAATGATCACCTCAAGTCCTTCATGGAAGGTCTCTCCGCCAAGGTGTTCCGTACCTACAATGCGTCTATCACTCTCGATAAGTGGTTCAAAGAGAAGCCGGTCAACCCCGAATGGTCTATCCCCGACAAGCTGGTCTATTTCAACAAGGCCAACACCGAGGTAGCGATTCTGTGCAACCATCAAAAATCCGTCTCAAAGAACTTCAAGGTGCAGATGATGCAGCTGTCTACCAAGTCAAAGTACACCCGCAAGACAATTGAGCTGCTGGAGAGGGCGTTGGTCACGGCAAAGAAGCAATCGGTCGAGGAGGCAGCGAAGGAGTTTCTAGAGGAGCAAGACCGCATGCAGCGCGAGTGGCTCGAGAACTACGGCACGGAAGAGCAAAAAAAGGAGTTTGAAGAAATCGTGGCAAAGCGCACGGCGCCGCGCGTGAGCTCTCACAAGAAGAAATCCCCGTCGGCCACCAAGAAGACAGCGCCTGCTTCTGGCAAGAAGAAGGCGGCCAAGAGTGGAAAGTCTTCTAAGAAAGCGAAGACTTCGAGCAAAAAGACAGCCAGCAAGTCATCCAAGAAGAAGGCGCAAAAGAAGTCGAAAGAGGACGCGGATGATGTGCCTCTCATGAGCCTGGCCGCCAAGGTAAAAAAAACTGCTGGTGTTAAGCGGCAGCGCGCCGTCAAGGAGGAGGATAGCGACGACGATGACGTGCCCCTTGCAGCTCTGAGAGCCTAAGTACGTTTTTACACACCGCTGTTGACGGGAAAGAAAACTAAAAAGGGAAGAGACCACTCGCCGCGGACAAAAGGCGACGCCAGCTGCTCTGCGCAGAGAGGGTGACATGTCGGCATGCTGATTCTTTCTTTCGAAAAGCCTCGTTGGCGCCCTCAACTGTTTTATAACCTCCAAGTGCACATTAACAGGTGAATCTGTTTGGGCACGTGTGTTTGTGTGTGTGTGTGTGTGTGTAGAGAAACGTTGTGGCGGTACTTTTCTAGATGGCCATGCGTGTGTGTGTGTGTGTGTGTGTGCTATTATTACTATACCTTTGCTCGTTTGGGGTAAGTTAGTCTAAGCGGTTGGGGGGGAGGGGGGCGCCCTGTGCTATGTTTGGACCCACACTACCCTGTATTTTCACGCCGAGGTGTTGTGGTGGTTTCAGTGTGCACTCGACCTCTAAAGCGCAGACTCGGTTTTAAAGTAGACTACAGCGCGCTTGTGTGTGTGTGTGTGTGTGTGTGTGTATTTTGCCGTTGGTGTGGGTGAAGATTGTCGGGCCTCTCTGTGTGAGCCACCGCCTGGCAACTCCCTGCGGTGCAGCACGGGCAAACGAACGTGAGACATAGCGTGTATGGGCGTATGGACAAAGAAGTCCTCGTACACTCCTCCTTCCCCATCCCGGTGTGTATTTGCGTGTACGTGCATCAACTTTTTGTTGTTGTTTCCCTTTCACTCTTCGGTTTTTCGCTGACGTCTGTGTGTTCACGGCAGGTATACCCGTGTGCCCTCGTTTCTCTCCTTTTTCCCCCCTCCGCTCCTGAGCGTCGATGCTGCGGCCCGATGTTCGAAGTGTGTGAAAGAAGGAGAAAGAGAGAAGGCCTACGTCAATAATCTCAATAGAGTAAGGCACACTAACGAGAATGTGGTACAATTACCCTCAAAAACAAACAGGGAGTACTGATCGGCATCACACAATCTACGCCCCGAGGACTGTCAGCTGAGGAGGAAAAGCAATTGAACACGCACCGGACCAAAACCTCCGTAACGGCGCCACCCCAGGCCACTTCACTTTGGTTCAAGCGGGTACACCTAGTGTGATGAGTGAAAAAAAAGACTTTGAAATCCCGCATCTGTTGTTTCCTCATATACACCTTGTATACGCTCACCTACCCCTTCCCCGGCCCTCCCCTCGGTCTTGACGTTTCTGCGATTGCTTGTCCTCTTCCTATAGTGTTGCAGCGGGGGAAAACCAGGGGGCTGCCCATGCCACACCCCACCCCAGCGCTGCCATCCAAGACGCAAAAGTATTGCTGCCATCACACACACGCACACACACCTAAACGGACGAGCAAAAGTGATTAGAGAGCCCTCTACACCGCGCTGTCGTCTTCGTGAAAGGGTGTGTGAGCTCCGATCTTTTCTCTCCTCCCTTCCCATACCTTCCACACGTCGTCCTCCATAGAAGCGGTGGTGGTGTCCAAAACTGCATCGCCACTGCCCCCCCCCTCCCCTCCCCCTTTCACCTCATCACATAGACATTAGCAGAGAGCAGCACTCTGGACTTCGTTTGGCCCATTGTCCAGAGTTTGTCGCGCCGCGAACCTCGCTTGCGCACATCACCGCTGCTTCCCTCTCGTCTCACACCTCCTCCATTGCCGACTCTGGTGTGGTCGTATCCCATGTCAAATGTCACCTTGTCCTCCGCATTGCGGGCGAAGCCGCACCTCGTGAGCTCCTCGTTAGAGAAAATGTCCTGCAACGCACAGGGAATAGCGGTGATTGACATTTACCCCTCTGTACTGTCGGCTCTGGTCGCGAAGGGCGCACCGGACAGCGTTGCCAAGAGTGCTCGCGCGTTCATGCAAGTTGCCCGGTGCACCCAGCGTGCACAGCGGCCGAGCGACGAGTGCAATCGCGACCGGGCCCTGCATGGGGAAGTCATGTCGCTCAGCCACACTGCCACCACCGCCCCGGGAAGCGACAGTAACAGCGGCAGATCGATAAGCAAAGAAAAAAAAAGGGCCGACAACGACGATTCCTACATGAGCTGTTTCAATGTCGGTATTGCCATGAGTCTGCACACGATACTTCTCTCGCGCAACCGCATCTCAAGCCTTCTCGGCATAGTGCAGTTCAAGCACTGCGTTTCACTATCGCTCCTGGGCAACCACATCCGCACCATTGAGAAGTGCGAACCGCTTGCCATGCTGCCGGACTTGCAGTACCTTTCCCTGGAGTACAATCCAGTGGCACAGCTGCCGCACTACCGCGCGCACATGCTGCGAATCTGCTCGTGGCCGCAGGAACTTTCCCCTAACACATGCCGCCTGCGCAAACTAGACAGCACCCCGGTCACTACGACAGAAGTGAAGCGCGCAGTGTTGTGCCTTAGATGCGAATCAGCGCTGATGCCGGAGCTTCTCTACCGCATGCAACTCCTCGCCTTTCTAGTGGATATCGAAAACCGCCAGCGCCTACACCACGAGCTGCGTCAACGCGGTCACGTTTTGCAGGACTTGAACGAACACACGAAGATGGAGCTGCTACTAGAACGAGGGGTAGCGCACGCGCTGTCGCGGATCGAGGTGGCAGGGGCAGCACACTTGGCTCGCCAGCTTGTGCGCGACGGCCGCTTTCGGCCCACGACCTCCAGCTCTCGCAGTCCGCATAGCACTGGGCAACCCTCAGGTGCAACAATAACACGCAGGGACACCCATAGAAGCGCGACAAACACCAAAGGCGTGTGTGAAGCGGTAGACGAGAAGGGCGAAAGCGCAGCCGACGTAACGTCCACCACGATTACGCACTTCGGATCTGACATCCTGGACCAAAGCGACATTACAAGCACCAGCACCGTTTCCTCCGGTTCGCTGTTCACAAACACCCGACCCGACCACGCGGATGTTCTACAGTCATTATCGCATCTTCTTGGCAGTACAGAGCTAGACTGGAGTCGGAGGTCCTTGCGCCGCGCCGACGCCTCGCATGCGGCTGATACATGTAAGGTCTGGTCGAAAGACGCATTCCGGCAGACAATCGCCTTGCTGGACGTCCGGTTGTGTACGCTCTTCCTGCGCATCTCGCGCGCCATGGGGCAGACGCTGACGTCCCACGACGTCGACCGCCTGTGCGAAGTTTGGCTGCATGCAGTCCTGCATTGTACGCCGGCCGAAGCAGAAGAGGTTAATGTAACGGGGTCGCGGCGTTCAATCGTCAAGTTCGGTGCAGCCGTGGCAGGCCGCCAAACTGCCAAGAGAAGTGCCGCTGCGAACCAGGTGACGATCACGCAACAGGAATGCATCCCCAATACCACCGTCACAGGCCGCA